>NC_133366.1:17103411-17294476 GCF_049309525.1 Garra rufa
TAAGGACACTGATAAAAACACAGAAGAGAAGACATTATTGAACAAAGTTGTTATTTTTGTTTTCTTTGTGCACAAAAAGTATTCTAGTAGCTTCATAAAATTATTGGTTTAACCACTGATGCCACATGGACTATTTTATCAATGTCCTTACTACCTTATTACCTTTCTATGCTGTCTATGGAGGGTCAGAAAGCTCTCAGATTTTATCCAAAATATCTTTATCTTCCGAAGATAAACGAAAGGTCTAACGGCTTTTTAACGACATGAGGGTGAGTAATTAATGACAGAATTTTCATTTTTGGGAGAACTATTTCTTTAACAAAAGTTTTTAGAAAAGCTACAAACAATCACTGATTAATGCCCATACACTGTGCTAAAAGTTCATTTCACAGTTATTGTAACACTACTGTAACCTTATAATATCCTGCACAGTTTGAGAATTATTCCAAAAGAATTTCAGTGGGGGTTAACTTTGTAAAGGAATATTTTTCGGTGTATCTTACACTTGCATTACAATAGTGCACTTGAACATAATCCAAATTAAATTTAGAGAAGTCAAACCGCAGGACACCACTGGCCTCTTTTTGATCCTAATACCATCTGGCATGCTGGGCGGTAGCTAAAGGGGTAAAAAGTGGAAAAGTTTCCAAACAAACAAAACAAATAATATAAAAGAAGGGTTGATGCAGGATTCAGTGTAATTAATTGAAAGTATCTTATATCAGAATACATCATAAAAATAATGATTTTGTGTAATGCAAGTAGACTGATTGACTGATATTACAAAATACTTTGTTAAATTGAATATTGAACAAGCTGACTTCAGATCACTCAGAGAGCAAATCATCGAAGCCATGTACTGTCCATCAAGCCCTGCTTTATATTTAATTGAAAAAGAAGTATGAAGCATCACAATATGGCCCAGAAATCCTTTCCCAAAACTGGCAAGACTTAATTGATTCCATTTACATTTGTTGACCTTTCTGAAGAGGAAAGGTCCCTTTGAGATTCATACTTACAGCTGGGACAAATCACTGACAAGACACTTAATAAAACTGTTCAAATCTTTACAAGATTTGTTTGACTTGTTGCATTTCCATTTTAATAAAGCTGTCATGCTCTACATTATACAAGAGATACTGTTTTTTAAAGACACCCAGAGAGCAAACCATTTACATCACAGCTAGCATATTAAAGGGGTCAATGCAATTAATTGGCTGGTCAGTGTAACATCAAGCAACAGAACAAGCGTGTGTGTTCCATTTGACACAGCTGTCAAGCTCGGCAGAAGCAAAACGTTATTGCATTCCGAGCAAGAAATCAATACTTGGCCTCAAGTTGCATATGTTGTCCATATGAAAGTTATGGATATTAAAAAAAAACGATTTACACATGATAAATGACCCTTCGGGGCAAATGAAAGCTATTTTTGTGCGTTTATGTCACCTGTATGTGAAACCATCTGTGACTAAGACTCTTTAAGGATAGAAAAAATATACACAGAAGATAGTGAGGGGCATTCATGAGTCAAGTGATCTTATCTTTACAGGTAGTTTCAAAACAATATTAAACAGGAAAGTAGCATAACTAATGATGCAAACTTTATCAAGTATAAGGCAAATCCAAATTCTGCAGATCAGTTCAATAACTGTTTAAAGTTAATCAATTATAAAATTAATTCACCAATAATCGGCTCAACTGAAGACAGTTGTGTCATTAATCAAAGAGTCAGTTCAATTCCAATTCAGTTCAGTTCAATAACAGTGTCGATGTCAGTTATAAGCAAATTCAATTCAGCTATAACACAAGAGACAATAATGTTATCATAGCTCAATCCAAATTTTGTTCTCATCCAATAGTGTTATTGATTATATTGTCAAATATTAAGTGTCTTTTAAACCCCAACTACAAGCCAAAGGCGAAAGTGGCCATTAGGTGACAGAAATGAAGAAAGAAACCAGTCTCATGAGTGTAAACAGAAAGTTAAATATCAGACAAAACATTATTGCATACAGTATAAATCCACATTTCATAAAAATGCATATTTTATAAAGTGTTTTAAAAGTTGCTAAAAGTCTAAAAAGCTTTAAATGTATTGATCAGACTCTAAGCCATAAACCAGCAGTAAGCACATGTGTGGAAAGTCAATAATGCCTCCCCTCCAAGCATTTACAGCAATAAATAAAATGAACAACCACTCATAATAAAGCTATGGTCTGTACTAGATGTTTTGGTCTCCAAATGGACAATACATTAAAAAAGACACTCAAAAACAACCACTCAAAAACCTACTTGGCGACTGATTCCTCACTTTAGCTGGAGACTCGATATGCTCCATGGAATCGCTTTATGCTCATGAAATGTATTTGAAACATCCAACAGCTTAAAGCCATAGCAATCAACGCATTCATTTTCCAACACAAAGCATATTTAGCCGTACCCAGACACACAATCAGGGACAATCCGAATAATATCTTTGACCTTCTCTGAAAATTAGAAAGCCAAACATGATAATGACTAGTGACTGACATTTGGACCTAATAAATTGTTCTGAACTAAGGGTGAGGGACTTGTTTAATATCAAGCTTTAGAATACTGTGAAGGGAGTAATAAAGCCTTATCGGAACCTGGCTTACAACCGGTTCATTGTAAGCGTAATAGGACGTTTAGGCCATTTTCACTGTCTATAAAGGAACAAATTGCAGCAGCTGTTTCCATGGCATTTTTTACAGAACTACCACAACGTCTTCATCAGCTAAACCCTTCCACCCTTCTTCTAAGCGCACATTTTCCCTAGCGAGTTATGTGTCATGTTCCTCTGTAATACTGATTAATTGCTCGTTTCTAGCAGTGACTTGATAGTGTCTTGCCAAAAAATTCAATTATGAAGCACTTCTGTTGTCACGCAACTGGCAATCCAATGGTATTATTACAACACAATCAGCGCACTGACATATTGTAAATGGCAAATAATATGGGACATGTGCTGAAGTAATAACCTTGAGAGAGTGACGGATGGTAGTTGGGTTTTATGCTAATGACTGCATTATTGTTATTTTGTGTACAGAGACAGATGGATTGAAATGGCTTTAACTTCAAAGGAGTGGTGCTGAGCCAAAGCAAAACTCGAATACTGACAGCGGATGCTGCCGGGGCAGGGGGGAAAAAAGATGTCGTGCAAATGGAGTTTTTGCTCTTGGATCACAGACATTACAAAACTGCAAATTGTACTCTTGCATCTATTCTTTGTAAAAAGATACAAACTCCAAGACTGTGATTTTGAGTTCTTAAAGGATTAGTTCACTCCCGAATTCAAATTTTCTGATAATTCCCTCACCCTCATTTCTTTCTTTCTTCAGCGGGTTGGAAGTCCAAATTGGAGTTTTAAAGGGGTCCTATTATGCTTTTTCACTTTTTGAATTTTAGCCAGTATGTGGTGTGTATGTTTGGGGATGAAAAACATCTACAAAGTTACAAATCTCAAAGTTCACTCCAAAGGGGAGAGATTTAGTTTTAAAAAAAATCCCCTTTCAAGAACTACAACGAACGGCTCCTTTGGACTACAGCATATGCTTACCGAATGCTATGATGTCATTCAAATAAATCCTGCTACGGAAATTCAAATTGTTGGCGGGTGGGGAGGGACGAGGTGGGGGATTCGCCTAACTTTAGCGATGGACAGCCACTTCTGGGATACTTCTAATTTTCTTCTAATTTTCATCTACATCTAATTTTCTTCAACTTCAAAATCATCCAACATGATTGTTTGGCTTTTTTTGTAAAATGCATTTGACGTTCGCTTTGTAAATACTGGGACGGTACTTCCTCCTACACCACGTGTGGTCTTTCCAGAGTGATTATGTAATGCGTGAAGTCATGGACGCAGAGCTAGTGCAAAATGAGCATTTGTGGTTAAAACATATATACATTTTTATTTTTTTGTTAGAAAATCACCAATCGTTCTGCTAGTTAAGAACCTTATTCCTTGGCTAAGATCATGTAGAGTCTTTAGAAGCTGCATTAAAACTAAAGTTCATCTATGGAGAAACATTATTGAATGTTTTCCTCAAAAACCTGAATTTATTTTCGACTGAAGAAAGAAAGACATGAACATCATTGATGACATGGTGGTAAGTTATCAGAAAATTTTAATTCTGGAGTGAACTAATTCTTTAAATGAGTTATAAAGTCTCAATTTAGTCTCAAAGTATGGGAGCACACAATGTTTTGCACACAAAATTAATTTACTCACTCTCATGTTGAGGAACAAAAAAATGAGATACAAAATGACTATTCTGCAGGTTACATGGTGGTCTTTATGAGTGAGTAAAATGAATCATTCATTCAACCAATTTACTCAAACAACACTTATTGTAGGCCTACTAATTCAGGAATGGAACAGCTGACTGATTAAATCCGAATGCATTTTGAGTGGGTCATTGAATTAGTCATCCAACCAATTTGTTGAAAATCTCTGATTCATTTAGGAATAAAATAAATGTCTGTCTTTTTTAACTGATTACTTTGGAAACATATTCATTAAGGAATAAAATGAGTGGAATCAGTGACTCATTCACTGAACAATTTCCTCAACAACACTAAATCATTCAGGAATGAAACATCACTGTGTGTTGTTCTGTGTAACAGTTCTGCTGTGGCTTTATTGAGAACTATTTGGTTAAAACTTTGTACAGTTTTTTTAACATAAAGTAATTGTTTGCATAAGTATATATTTAGTAGATGCACCCCTAGCAATGGTTACAACCCTAAGTCTGTATGATTAATTCTCTTATCAGCTTTGCACATCTGGCCACTTCGATTTCCTCCAAAATTGCTCAAAGCTTAGCCAGGTTGGATGGAGATCGTAAGTGGCCAGCCATTTGGCCACATCAGACCATAAAACACTTTCTTCCCCCAGCAGGCTTCAGAGATTCCCACATGCCTTCCAGCAAACTGTAGGTGAGATGTGATATGACATTTTTTTAACACATTTTTTCTCCCTTCAAGCAGTGACCGATAAAGCACCCAGCAACAGTTGAAACTCCTTCGCTACAGATCACATAACTATTTCAACTGATTTCATAATACTTATGAAATCTTTTATTTAACACTCATGTTATTTGTTTATTTTCCTTTGACATTAAAGAGTCTTGTTTAAAAGCCCAATTAAGTCTACTGTGATTCAATGCTGTACAACAACAAAACATGCCAAGGGGATGAATACATTTAGTAGCAGTAAAATGTACTCTAGTAATATTACTGTTCTAATGACATTTATAGTGAGTTACATAGTCTGTGACAGTGGAAAAGATTGCAGTACATTTGCTAACACATTACGGACCACACTAACTTACTGTATGTGATAAGAAGTGTAAAGAATATGAGAAATAGTATGGCCATGCCACCTTTATGTACGGTAAAATGACACTTCAAGCTCTCTGCTAATTACTAAATTGAGTAATCTCCCATCAAAGGACTAAAACGTAATTAATCATGCTTTCCTGCAGTATGCAGACAAATGACTACAATCGGGATATGATCAGGAAATGGCAGAAGTCACGGAGGCACTCTTGATTCATCCATGCATGAGCAATTAATAGCCTGTAAGCTTCAGATGTGCTGGTCCTGCAAAATGGCTGAGAATTACAATAGAATTAGAACCTAAGTGCAAATATTCACTAGAGTGTCAATGAATATTCATGTCTTTCTTTTATGGGTGTGAGATAATCCTCTTGTTAACTGTCCTTTGAATTAAAATGTCCTATAAATCACTATTGTATAGCATGAGTTTCTAAATATTCATTTAGAAACCTCTATATCATGTATACCTAACAGTAACTCACTTAAATGAATAGTTCACTTAAAAAAAAAAAATCTGTCTTCGACTCATGCGTAAAGTATGTCATTGCAAACTTGTCTCAGAATGTCCAAGCTACTCTTTTAGACAATTTATTTTTATGAGCAAACTACCCCTTCTATAATACACATAATGTATTATTCTGACACTTTCTGACATAGCAAAAAACATACTCTAAAGATAGCAGAGATAATAAGCTTTTATATATATATATATTATATATATATATATATTTTTTTTTTGGAAACCCAAAATGTTATTTTAGGGGCTCAGACGAGAAGCTTCAATCTCTCATTGCTTGAAATCCAGGTTAGCTGACTGTAATATTACAAACTATAACATTAAAAGGGTCCTATTATGCTCTTTTACAAAGTCTTTATTTTGTTTTGGGGGTGTACTAGAACATGCTCTCATGCTTGGTGGTTCGAAAAACACATTATTTTCAACATAATTCACATTGTTACAATAGCTTTCTCCTCAGGCTGGCACAAATGGCTCGATTAGTTCCGGGTTTGATGAAGGTCCACCTTCTGAAAAACGAAATGTGTTGTGATTGGTTAGCAGTCCCACTGCGTTGTAATTGGCGACGGTGTTTTAGTCCTGCCACGCCCCTTCCCAAAGCAGCAAGTTCCGTGTACAACTGTGCAGGCTAGATTTAAAGTGATTCTTATGTTTTAAATATGGATAATTTTCTTACAAAAACACATCGGATCGCTAAAGGAGGCTTTTACTGACCCCTTCGGAGCCTTTTTTATTATGGATCGACTTGTTTTGGACTGATGGAGAGAAACACTTGTCTATGCTGTTCAATCTATGCCGTTTTAAAGCTTTAGAGTGCCAGGATTATTTTTAATGCAACTCTGATTGCATTCGTCTGAAAGAAGGAAGTCATATACACCTAGGATGTATGGAAGGTGAGTAAATAATACACTAGAGTAGTGTTAGTCCTATCATCAGTCTGCGAGATCGCAGATACATGATATTATCATTATTGTGCTAATTTATTTAATTATTTCCATGCCCGAAACCAGCTCCAGCATAAGGCTAGTGAAGCTATCTACACTGTATGATGAATAAATATCTTACCACACACTGCACACGTCTACGGTGAGGCTCCGACGCGTCCACCGATGATCGTCACTCTAGTCAATGCTTGTGTTTACATCAGCCGTGGCTCCGGAGTGGACTTTGAGATTTGTAACTTTGTAGATGTTTTTTATGACAAAACATACACACCACACACTGACTAATATTCAAAAAGTGAAAAAGCATAATTAGGACCCCTTTAAAAACTGGTTAAATCACATGTTTTTTTCTACAAAAACACTGTACAACAGTGACACCAGCAGGTAAAGTTAGAGTGGGAGTCTACGTCTCTCTTGCCCCCCCCCCTGAGCCAATTAAGTTTTAACAGTTTGGTGGGGGGTAATTGAGAATGAATAGGGGAAAGTCACATGAGAGGAGGCAATGCCTTAATTTCAATATGGTTGGATATGACTCTTTATGATCGGCTGTGATTGGTTCATGCGATAAATACCGTCTGTGTTTGTGGACGTTCTGCATTAAATCAGTCTGAATGAACAACAAAATGGCATTAATAGGAAGACTAATTTTAAAAGCAAACAACTCACACACTTAGATATAACCACTTTGTCAAGTCAAAATAAGACTTGAAATGGTCTGAAAATATCATCTGGGAGTTTTTTCTAAGTAATCAGCTTGAGAAAATTTAAAGTAAATCTCCATGTCTGTTACCAGTATTTACAAGCTTTGATGACTGATGATCTGAACATTTTAAAAATAGTTAAAAGTTAACTATTAAAAAGAATAGCAGAACACAAGTTCACAAATAAAATATATTGTTTTAATTGTTACTGCTTTTAAGTTATTAGTTTAGAATAAATGTTTAAAAAATGCTAACTTGATGAGATTCATACTTGGCTTCAATAAATATTGATTACATTATTAATGTAAACTGTACACTCTTAAAAATAAAGGTGCTTCACAATGCCATAGAAGAACCTTTTTTGTCTACATGGTTCCATAAAGAACCTTTAAATCCGAAGAACCTTTCGGTTTTACAAAAGGTTCTTTGTGGCAAAAGAATTATAAAATTCAGATTATAAAAATGTAAGAAAGAGATGAATGGTTCTTTGTGGAACCAAAAATGGTTCTTCTACGGCATCACTGTAAAGAACCTTTTAAAGCACCTTTATTTTTAAGAGTGTACACTGGTAGTGTAAGTAATGATTTTATATCATTACTTAATGTGCCTTGGACATGAATTTACTTTGAATTTACTTTGCCTCCTAATTTCAGAACACCACTGCTATGTACGTGAGCCTAACATTGTACTTAGAGCTTCAAGAAACCCAGCCACTATCATTTAAGACCATCACAACACTAATTAAATGAAATTATACTATATATCCTGATTAGGCCTTTCAATTTAACACATTAAGTGATTAATCAGATGGAATAAAGCAGTTAAATTAGGTAACAACATAAATTCAGGGCTTCTCCTACCACTGGAACAAATCAACACCAAACCACACTGAGAGCAGCCCATACAATAATATTTTGAATCATAATTCTGAATAAATTGGCAGCCTTAATAGCACACCCCTGCCATCAATCACAAGTTCACTTTTACTACAGATATAAAGCACTCTCAGTAAAGCCTTCCAGTAATCCAAATAGTCCAAATGGTCTTGCTGTCTCATCCAGAAACTGAATTAGAGACTCAGAGGGCAGCACTAGTCCCGGCTGATCCCCGATCGGTTAGACGAGTCTCAAATCATAAATGCCAAAGACCACGTCCACCTCCCGCCCTCGCTGCAAGAAGCGAGCGAAAGATTAGCGTGTCCTGCGGCAGCACAAATATTTCCCTCCACGGGGTCCCTGGAGGCCCCCAGAAAGACCTGGCTCAGCGGAACCCCTGACAGACTGAAGCACAGAGAGGCGAGCCAGCTAATCAGCATCCAGGAGAAGAGCTCTGAGGCTGGGTCACGCAGGCCACATCTCCTTCCTGTCCTTTTCCAGTGCAGTCTAGTGGGCCATTAGCAGCGCTCTTTATCTGGTGCTCATCCAGTCACTGACACTGTGAGCTCAAGCTCTGGCAGCAGAGTCGACCGTTTATTTGAAGCTGTTGATTTCTCAGGTTTATACGTGCAAGGTATTTTAGCTGCGTTTCCGAGGGATGTTTAATGATTCATTCTTGTTAATCCATCCAACAGACAACATGAGTCCTGTAATGTTGCATAATTAGCATAATGAGGCATAATTAAGCCTTGAAAAAAAATAAACTATTGACAGCCTCATAATAAACACAGAGTTTATGAGAAATAGGGACTTAGAGACACAAACAGGTGACTTATTAGCATAAAAAACAAAAATGCAGGTTACAAGTGACAAGGGAACAACAAAAATGGTTCAATGCGCACAACAAGCATTATGGTAGAGAGCTCAAGTGGAGTTTTTTTTTTTTTTTTTTTGCCATGAAGACAGCACTTTTTTCCCACTTTAGTTTATTTACATTTGTATATTAACAATGTCAAATATTGGATTTCTTTATAATTTCACAAAATTATATATTGACTGGAAAAAACAAGTACATTAATTTCGAAAAAAAAAAAATGTTTTTTCACTTTATGACACTTGTTTAGATTAAGGGGAGACACTACAGGCAAAAACACAGTTTTTTCATGCACCTGTCAAGTCTGAGATTTTAGGCTTTTAGATGTTTCATAAAGTGTTTTTTTCAGACTAGTAGAAAGAAAACACCAAAAAGACACTGTTAAGTGTTTCTTTTATAGCACTTTATCTATTTGTGTCAATAGATTTCAATTACAATCCATATTTTTAAAGGTTGTTTTCAAAAATGAGTTTTTCTCCTACACTGAGCCATAAATCTCCACTTCAGTAGCACTTACACACAACAAACTTTACATTTTTATTCCTGTCTATATTACAGAGGGATTTTCTTTCCCCCAAAATGGTAAAAAATACATTGTTTTCTGTCTGTTCTAAGTTTTTTCTGAATTATGGAGTGACAAAATGAGATACCCAAAATCCCCTCTGTAAAAACATTTGACTCAAAAAAATGAAACAAGAATTTTGAAAATGACTTCACCCAGTGTTTAGATTTTTGTACCAGAAATGTATGCATATTAGCGCATATTTCATTAAATAATGCCTCATTTGCATATTTAAACCTAACATTTTAGAAAACTTGTAATACAAAAAAATGTTTGCAATTATCAATGTAATCAATTAACTGGGTAAGTAAGGTGATAACTATATATATATTTTTTATACTTAAGACTGAATACTTTGGTCTGGGAAAGAGGTAAAACAATAAGTATCTATTCATTAATTAAGATTTTTCTTTACTAGAAGTACAGGGCCTAGCCAAACCTGGCGTGCCTGCATTGTCTTGCTGTGCATATAAGTAAAAAAGATTAAAATTCTACTTTTAAAAATCACACCAAAAAGCTATTTTGCAAAATTAGGGTGAAGAAGAACAGCTTCATTATTTATTTCTGAGTCAGGTGTATTCTGATTGCGCTTGTGTCTCGGTGAGTAAATATGCTGGCTTTAAGCAATCAGATGTGACAAGCTTAATTGTATCTCTGCGAGTAGATGATGAAGTCACAGATATCCACCCATATGGAAAAGAAACAGAATGAGCCGGAGCCGCCCATTTCATACTATTCAATCAGGTTCTCCCTAAATGGGTGAAAAGACAGGGAAGGTGGGAAAATTTCTGAAAACACACAGTAATATATCCAACCCAAGTTCATTTGAAATACATGTCTGTGACAAAATTTCTGCAAAATGGTAATATGTTGCTTCTTGCACGTTTCATGACACTTTAAAAGTGAAAATTCCAGCGAGTGGAGCTAAAAGCAGGTTCAGTTTTATCTGTATTAGATTAATGTGAATTTGGGGACATTTTATTACCTTGGCTGTTGTACATCAGCAGATCAGAAATGAAATGTCCAGTGAGCGGCACTAAAAGATTAATGATCACGTTTGAAAATCACATACCACTTACAGTAAACCCCATTCTAAATCTAAAAGGATAGTTCACCCAAAAATGAAAATTCTGTCATTACTCACCCTCATGTCATTCCGAACCTGTTAGACCTTTGTTCATTTTTGGAACACAATTTAATATATTTTTATGAAACTCAAAAGCTTTCTGACCCTGCATAGACAGCAATGCAACTGACACAGAAAAGTAGTAAAGGTAGGTAGTAAGGACATTGTTAAAATAATCCATTTGACATCAGTGGTTCAACCATAATGTTATAAAGCTACAAGAATACTTGCATAGTATTGTCTTGAACGTTGGTGAAGAGAACACGGAAGAGAAATTGTTGAAAAAAGTTGCTATTTTTGTTTTTTTGGGCACAAAAAGTATTCTCTTAGCTTTATAATATTACAGCTGAACCACTGATGTCCCATAGACTATTTTAACGATGTCCTTACTACTTTTTCTAGGCCTTGAACGTGGTAGATGCATTGCTGTCTATAGGGTTAGAAAGCTCTTGGATTTCATGAAAAATATCCTCATTTGTGTTTCAAAGATGAACAAAAGTCCTACAGGTTTGGATCAACATGTTAATGACAGAAATCAAATTTTTAGGTAAACTAACCCTTAACCAACAGTGTTAACAAAAGCAAACATGAGATAAAAATGTATTTTATAATGCAACTATAGAATTTTAGTCTTTAAGCTTTTTTATCGTAAAGCCTGAAATGCACTACATGATTTTTGGCCTGATTTTCCACCGATTTACAGTCTGGAGAAGTTGGCGCTAGTTGCTGAAAGTCAGGGCCAGTCTGCAGATTTGAGTTGACAAATTTCGTAGAAAATCGCATAGTTTATGATGGTCACTAGTCTCAGCCTCAGATGTCACGCCCACGGAACGTTGGCTAAATGTCTGATGCATATGGTACGCTTAACTGGAAACACTTCAGGAATGTCGAAGTCGTCATCTGATTAGTTGAATTTGATCTGATTCCCAGGAAACGCGAGTGTCGCGTTTATTTTTGGTCCGCCGGGAAACAAAGCGCAGACTGATTTACTCGGCGTTTTGATAAAATGTGCTTATGCAGATGCCATTGTTGTTATACACATTTGCGACGTTCGCGAACAAATTCCTGACTTACTGCTTGTTCTCCCTCTTCTTTGTTATCTTTCAATGCTGGTTGTTTCAATGACTGACTTGTTGCACGCCAGTCAGACATGTGCCAGACATGTGACGCTGAACGAAACGAACTGTGATTGGTTGTTTGACATGTCGATCAAACGGTCTTATGGGCGGGACTTGGCCAATGAAAGCTGCCATGAGTTCCAGACCTTCAGCCGTCAGTCTGAAGGTCTGGCTATGCGAGACTAGATGGTCACTGACTCTGATTTTTTAGCTACAGACTTTGATTCTATCCAGTCAGAGTATATCGAACGTTTGATATTTTCAGCCGATTTTAGAACGCATATTGTTTTCATTCGTTAAGCATCTCCTAGCAACAAGGTGCACGTTTCTGCATGAGTTTGTTGTGATCGGAACAACTTTAAAGTCTGGTAGTGTATGATCCTCATTCCTGTAGTGTATTATGGCCAGTTTTCCTTTATGATGCCTAGTGTTTGACGCCTAGTGTTTTAAAAATCTGTTCAGATTTTAAAAGTCGTGTAGTGTATTCCAGGCTTAACTTGTGTTTTACAGAACTCTAGCATTCTACATAGTGCAGTGTTGTACCGGGTAAGATACTAAACAAGTTTACTATGTCATCAATGCCGTACATATGGAGCTGGTTACGTAATGCAAACATCAAAATTAATTACTTTACAAATCATGCACTGTGGTAAAATCATTTTGAGGTTGTGACATTGTATTGTGCAAGGAACCACGTGAAAACAAGTCTTTATTAATCAATAATCCGTCTCACTAAGTCATTACTACTACTACTACTACTACTACTACTACTAGTGGTTATTTTAGCTGTAAACTGGAGTGAAATGTATAGGTAAATTTTTGAGTTTTGCAAAACTGTAGGTAGAGGCATGTTTTTCCAATGAAAATATGGCTCCTATCTTAACACTGTTTTGGATTACACTTTACTTTGATGGTTCCATTTAGAACAATTTGTTGACTACAAGTAACTTTGCAATTACGTCTCACTAACTACCTACATCAACTAACAAACTAGTAGATTGTTAGTTTGGGGTCAGTTGACTAAGTTTCTACCTGATCTCATGTCGAAAGCATACCTGTGGAAACTTTTTCGCAAGATGCAAAATATGTACCAATAAGTACATATCACTGCAGTTTCCAACAGAAATGAACACTATAGGCGGTAAAACAGCGGCACTTGTAATTGTTTTTGTACAGAGTTATGATTACAGCTCCATATGTTTTGCTTTCCTGACGTAACAAGCTTGCTCGGTAGCTCAGCCGGCACGGAACTGGACTTAGGATGCAAAATCCTTGAGTATACGAATCCCGTGAAAAACATGGCTCACGATGAAAGAGCTGAAAGATGAGAGATCGAAAAACAAGCTTAAACGGCATGCTTGCGATTGCGCTTTTACATCACATTAGCTTTTGTTCATACTATTGGGTAGGTTTAGGTGTAGTGCAGAAGCTATGTTATTTTAAAACGTCACAGAGCATTAGACTTATAGCGCCACTCAACGGACATTTCAAGTCAGAACTGTGGTGACACGTATAAAACCAACGTCACATAAAACATACCATATGTAAATTCATCTGTTCCAGAGGAAAAAAAAATTAACACTCTTTTAGCACCACTCAGTGGACATTTCCTATCGAATATGTCACGAAACATACATGGCGGTACATATTTTGCATCTTGCGATAAGGTTCCCACTGATACGTTTTCGTCATGAGATCAGGTTGCTAAGCTGACATGCACTTGCAAAATTACTTATAGTCTGTAGAATGTCTCTTGGGGAATCACCAAAATAGTATGTTAAAAGAAATTAAGCAGACAGTCTACTATAACTCGTACTAATGGCTGGTTGTTGACATGTAGTGACAAAGTAACTAATAGTCAAAAGAATGTCTGCAGGGGACTATCAAAATAAAGTGTTACCCTGTTCCAGCCACCAAACGGTCCATTAAACTTTCCTTCCTGCTGTTCGTCTTCTCTGCTGTAATATATTTCCAGTAGTCTCTTATCTGTTTTTTTCTCCCAGTGCTTACCTGTTTCTTTGTCAATCTTAATTCCCATAGAGCACAGCTACAGTACTTGACGCAGGAAAGTGGCTACTGAAATACTTGCACGTTTAACTGAATGACAGAAAATCCTGTCAATGAGCATGTGTAAACCAATTACCATATTCATCTTTGTTTTGCTGGTAATTTCAAACTCACGTGTTATACAAACACAATTATCTTCCTCGATAATGAATGTTTCGCCCTGAAATTAAAACTCTGCCATGATTTACTTACCATCATGTTGTACCAAGTTTCATTTCTTCTGCTGAAATGCAATTAAAATGAATAAGGAGCTTCCGAGGACCCAAAAATATCCTAAACGTGTGCGTATACTCTATATTTAAAGTCTGAACCCACTGGGGGTGTAATTTTACATGTATTCCAAAAAAAATTCGGTACAGGTTTTTTTGTTCAGTGCACATGAATAACGAAAAAAACACAGTGTTCTTTTGATGACTGCAGGACTTGGTGACTTGTGTCACTTGTATAAATTAGAAACTTTAGAGTTTCCCCCCTTGGATGGGACAATACAGTTTATATCGATTTACTAAAAAATAACAAAGGACACAGAGTAATAAAAATAAAAAAGTGCACAATACAAGTTGTCCTGAATATGAGATGTGCTTTATATTTAAGTATATTTATGGTTGTATTCTTATCTGTAAATGTTTAAAAGTCACAAGAATTTTACAACAGCACCATAAACTGCAGACCGGAGAATGTTTTGCAGCCAGTTTTAGTTTCAGTATATATATATATATATATATATATATATATATATATATATATATATATACACACACACACACACACACACACACACACACACACACACATACACTGCCGTTCAAAAGTTTGGAATCAGTAAAATTTTTAATGCTTTAATAATCTTTATTTTAATATATTTTTAAAATATAATTTATTTATTTGATGCAAAGATGATTTTTTTTAAATCAGCCACTACTCTAGTCTTCAGTGTCACATGATCCTTCAGAAATCATTCTAATATGCTGAACCTGTGATACTTTTTTCAGGATTATTTGATAAATAAAAGGTTAAAAAGAACAGCATTTATTCAAAATAGAAATCTTTTCTAACAATAAGTCTTCACTATCACTTTTTATCAATTTAACACATCCTTGCTGAATAAAAGTATTAATTTCTTTCAAAAAAAAAAAAAAAAAAAAAATCTGACCCCAAACTTTGAACAGTATACTGTCAGAAAATATTTCTATTTCAATAAATGCTGTTCTTTTAATGTTTTATTCATCAAAGAATCCTGTAAAAAAGTATCACAGGTTCAAAAAATAAAATAAAAAATGAAATAAATTATTCAACACAACTGTTTTTAACATTGATAATAAATCAGCATGTTCGAATGATTTCTGAATGATCATGTGACACTAAAGACTAGAGTAGTGATGCTGAAAATTCAGCTTTGCATCACAGGAATAAATTTTGTTTTAAGTATATTAAAATAGAAAACTACTATTTTAAATCGCAATAATATTTTAAAATATTACGGTTTTATTTCTGTATTTTAATCAAATAAACGCAGCATCGATGAGCAGAAAAGCTTCTTTAAAAAACTTGAAACTCTTAATGATTGCAAACTTCTGAACGGCAGTGCATATTTATAAAAGGGGTGTTTAGAAAAAAATCCATATATTTTATAGTGCTCTATTGTGGTCAATATAATAGCCAGGCCATTTTAAGTTACTTTAGGCATTATACCGTAATAATAATTTTAAAAAATCAGCTAAATTCAGTAAATTCAGTTAATTTGACAATTAAAAAATAAATTATTGTGCAAAAGATGCTGTACAGCTGTAAAAGATTTTTGCCACATCTCCTTTTGACAAATTTTTGATCCTCAAAATAAAGTCAACTGTACAGTTGAGAAATCTGGTAAAAGATTAAAACAACACTGCATTTTGATTACACAAACCAAACCGAAAGCCTAGCATCAAAAATGTTCTTGATTCCAGCTCCTTGTCATATTCATGATATCTAATGTGTGCAAATTATTTATTTGAGTTGGATCTTTTCAATAAATCGAATGGCTTCAGAAGACTTAACTAGCCATATGGATCACTTTTATATGCTGCTTTTGTGATCTTTGTTTAAAGCTTGAAAACTCCAGTAATGGGAATGAGATGGCAGAATTTGCATTTTTGGGCAAACTAGCTCTTATATATGTTACACTGTTCATTGTTTGTTCTTTTTGCGCTGTATCATGAATATTTTGTAACAAGATTTTGTTTTATTTACTTCTTTAGATCAGCTAGCGCCTAAGGCAACACTTTATGACAAGGCTTGACAAGTCAGCAAAGAGGGCACAGCTCTACAGCTCTGGAGCTCCACTCCGAAGAGGCGTCTCCAATAATCCCTGTAATCCATGATACCCTTTGCTTTTTTCTGCTGATACGGTGTTTGCTTGTCTGTGGTAGGATCTTCTTTGTCATACACACAAAAACCACGCAGCAAGCCTCTTTGGAGCAAGGAGGCGTGCCATTGCACAAGCAGGAGGGCATTTGTCTTGAGATGTAACCACTGCTTCAGCTGTTTTCAAGCCAGATCAGGGCCCTGTCAGCCCTTTCATTGTCTTGTCTTGATGAAAGGGGAAAACTCACAGGTATATACTTCACAGGTTCTGCGGCGCTGAATTCTTTATCAGCAGACTCTTTAGACGCAGCTAGCCAGATCAAAATCTGCAACAAGTCCTCCATGCAAGCTTTAACAGACACCGCTGACTCTAAGCCAATTCAGTATTGATCTCTTTAACACCAGATACCTTCTTTTCCTACAATATAAGCGTCTCTTTGGTTTTGTGTCCTTTTTGTTCATTCATGTCCAATGATAAGATCCAAAAAATAGATTAGGTCAATTCATTTCGCACATACAACATGTTTTTCAGGAGCAATGGAATAGTCATAGTGTCAGAAAGCAAAACAGGCCTTATAAATGTAAAAGAGAAAACTTAAAACTAAATAAAAAAGAGAAAACTTTTAAATTAAATTATAATTTAAATAAAAGATTCTTCTACTGTGGACGACACACCACGCAAGATTTAATGCTGCCAAAATACTTAGACAGATCATTTAATGTTTCCATTCAAATGGCAGCTTGCAGCAATGTTGCTTTAATTGATTGAATCTATGCTGAATTGCTAACTCAATTGAAAACAATGAGTGCAACCCAGCAGAACAGAGCAGGGAATGCAGACGGAGGGGCACATGGCTCTCCTGTTCCCCAGGAACATGTCTTTGCTGGCAGCTAATCAATCAGCTGTGGTAATGGCTGTCTCTCTGCCTACAGTGGCACCTTTTAACAGCTCAGCTCAATTTAGTGGAAGGCACTTTTGACCTTTTGTGGACACTTAGAATCTTGCTAATCAAGCCAATAGGTGCAAAAGACGCCCGCATTGATATTTTCTATCAACAATTGGATCGACAAGCAAGCTTGTAAATATTGTCTAGCTGCCCATAATAAAATAAATATGACCTGATTGCCCATAAAATGCTAGTTAGACACAAGGATAAAATAAATAAACGTGTGTGTGTGTGTGTGTTTGAGAGAGAGAGAGAGAGAGAGAGAGAGAGAGAGAGAGAGAGAGAGAGAGAGAGAGAGAGAGAGAGATAACTCATCTACTGTAGCTAAACCTTTGATGTTCCTGTATTTTTTCCCCCAGTAAGATTTAGGTAAGATTTTTCAAGAAGTCTTACTAAGGTTGCATTTTTGGATGAAAAATATGGAAATAAATAAATAAAATCTAAAATACAAGATTAAAGTCATAGTATTTTGAGAATGAAGTCGAAATAACGACAATAAAATAGTAATATATTGAGAATAAAGTTGAAATATTTCAAGAATAAAGTCAAAATTATCACAATAAATTGCTCCCAATCCAGGCCATTTGCATGTGGCCTGCTACGAATTAATTCTCGTAATTTTGAATTAATTCTCGTAATTTCGACTTTATTCTCATAATACTTTGACTTTATTCTCGAAATATTTTGACTTTATTCTCATAATATTTTGACTTTATTCTTCTAATTTCGATTTTATTCTCAGAATATTTAAACTTTATTCTCATAATTTTACTATATTCCCTTAATATTTTGACTTTTTATCTTGTAATATTTTGACTTTGTTCTCATAATTTCAACTTTTTTCTTGTAATATTTAGTCTTTATTCTTGTAATATTTCAGCTTTATTCTTGGAATTTTTACTTTATTCTCGTTATATTTCGACTTTATTCTCATAATATTTCAACTTTATTATCGTAATTTTTATTTTATTCTTGAAATATTTTGACTTTATTAGCGTAATATTTCGACTTTATTTTTGTAATATTTCGACTTTATTCTTGTAATTTCTACTTTATTCCTTTAATATTTTGACTTCATTCTAAGAATTTTGACTTTATTCATGTAATATTTCAACTTTATACTTGTAATTTTTATTTTATTTTTGAAATATTTTGACCTTATTTTTGTAATATTCCGACTTTATTCTTGTAATATTTTGACTTTATTCTCATAATTTCGACTTTATTCTCATAATATTTCAACTTTATTCTCATAATATTTCAACTTTATACTTGTAATTTTTATTTTATTTTTGAAATATTTTGACCTTATTTTTGTAATATTCCGACTTTATTCTTGTAATATTTCGACTTTATTCTCGTAATTTTGACTTTATTCTCATAATAATTATGACTTTATTCTCGTAATTTTTACTTTATTCTCATAATAATTATGACTTTATTCTCGTAATTTCGACTTTATTCTCGTAATTTCGACTTTATTCTCATAATATTTTGACTTTATTCTCGTAATTTTGACTTTATTCTCATAATATTTAGACTTTATTCTCGTAATTTCGACTTTATTCTCGAAATATTACAACTTTAATCTCGTAATGTTAGATTTTTTTTCTTTTTTTAACGTTGCACTAAAATGCCATCATATTTTTAGACTTGATTCTATTTCAAAAGAACAATATTTATTTTAAGTAATTTATTGTAACAAATGTAAAATATTTCAAAGTGTCAAAAGCAAAAGAAATACTGATCCTAAAATTTTATATATATATATATATATATATATATATATATATATATATATATATATATATATATATATATATAACATCCACTTTAAATACAGACAGACTAAATATACTATATATACTTGAATGCAATACAGTACATTATACAGTAATTATCACAAATGAAATGATCATATATGTCATCATCTATAACTTATCACATTTAGCCAACTGCTTTATATCCTTGAATTTTTATCACATTGTTATTGAAACATGTTGGTCGCACAAATTATGTAATTAGATATAAGTGCACAGACTCATTACGGACTAAAATATACCTTACAGTGCCAATACAATTGCTAATTGGCGTTTAATGTGAAGCACAAACAGATAAGTGTAACATAACACCTAATTTGTCTCTAAAAGAAACATTTGTCCCTTTCCAAGTAATTAGAGAAGTAATCCATTTAAACCCTGTCTTTTTTGCCACGAAAGCTTCAAGAGCACGCTCAAAGCATCGATTTGTCCAAAATCAAGTCAGAAAATGTGACTATGCAGACAGCAGTGCTCTCATTAAAGTAAATGAGATTGCGCAAAAGGGCACCAAAAGCAGCTAATGAATACATAGCGAAACTGGTGCAGCCAATATTCTATTATACAACTGAGCAACAACGATTAGTCAGGTCCCCTGATCTAGTTATGTGCCGCCTCCCTGTTTACAGCCTCTATAGACTTGGTTCTATTTCTGATAAGCTATTGTTTCTATCCTGAGAAAGAGAGAGAGTGTGAAAGAGATGCAACCGCATGCAATTTGCACAATCCATCCACAACCCTGGACTGGAGTGTGATGCGGTGAGCATTGGCAGTGGCAACGGTGCTGAATTCTAATTGTTTTGAAGGGTATGGAACTGAAGGGTTGCCATGGCAACATGCATCAGTCCAAAGGCAGGGAGCGATGGCTCTGTCGCCTCATTGCTATGATCTAATTCAGAGTTTCCAGCCTGCCTGTTATCATTCACTTTAAGGCACGGAAGATTCAATCAGGGGTCTTGAGAGGTCAGCACGTGGCATATGTATTTACCATTCGAGCAAATGTTTATCATCTGATACGTGTACACATCTACATCTAAAGCATTTGAAACTAGATGGGTGTAACGTACGTAGATATGCATAATGATAACATGATGACTGATTAATGAAAAACCTCACTGAATGCTTTTTGATAAGGCTTATTTATTCCTCAAGGCTATGGAATTGTCATTAGTGGCAATAAAGAGCAAAAAAACTTCAGCCTGCTGAAAATGACTAATCATTCATGTAAACATATCGCTGTGCCAGTGTCTAACTCCACTGAATAAGCAGCGGGCTTTTAGATAAGATGGGAGCTCAGTAAGTGCCATAAGCTAAAAAATGAGCTCTATGCATTTGTTACAGATATACTCATAATGGAGACGCTGCAGAAAATCAATAGGTAATCAAGTCTGCAATCTAAAAGCGGGATGTGCTGGCCTCTTTCCTCCGCCGCTGCACCACAGTGCTCACGCACCCCGGTGAAGATAGATGTGGAGGCTGTCGGATTTTGGAGTAATACCGAGTGGTGCACGCTTTTTAAATTGATCATTTTCGTTGCCATTCAGCCGCTCTTTGGGGAGGGAAAGTCACTCGCAATTTTGATCAGGTTGCACGGTCTACCGATGTTCTGCCGTGTTATACAAAGACAGGCATGAAAACGTCTTCTCCGCTGCTCTTCTCATGTAATGTATGGGATTGTGGAGCCTAGTGGTAAAGATCTGGGCTGTAGGTTAACCGTGCAAGTCCATTAGTTACTCAAGAGATCCAGATAACCTTTTTGTCACATTGCCATATACATATAGAATAGTCTGATCATTTACAATCGCCTTTGATGAACTTTGGAAAAGTATACGGCAACACTAAGTATTACACAAAATTTTCCTCAATAGTAGTTGGTCGTGCATCGTGGTACTCCTGTGAACACGTGTCAAAGATTACCTCGGAAGAGAAGAAATTGTTGAATAAAGTCTTTTTTTTTCTTTGCACACAAAAAGTATTCTTGTAGCTTCATAAAATTACGGTTGAACCACTGATGTCACATGGCCATTTTAGCGATGTCCTTATTACCTTTCTGGGCCTTGAATGTGGCAGTTGTGTTGCTGTCTATGCAGGGTCAGAAAGCTATCAGATTTCATAAAAAAATAATATGTGTACTCTTTATTAAAATAATAGCAGTCAAATAACCTACATAAGGAATAGATGTGCTACACTGCTGCTGCTGAATTGCTGCTGCTGTTGGTTATTGCTATAGTTGTACATTATTGCTGCTGCTGCTGCTGCAAGCAAGTACAGAACTTGCTACTGCCAAAGCATATGGCGATACGGTGCTGTGAGTATTTAAGACATACTGCTGCTGCACAAATAGTATAAAATAGCCCATAGCAGATCTATACAGGTGGAGCTGGGGAACGTGGAGGGTTTCAGAGGAACTCAAAGCGCGCTGCGAAATGCCCATGTGAATACTACCAGCCATTTAAAAAGCTGCAAGCTCATTGGTTGCACATGCAACATGAGCCAATCATCTTGTGCCAAGTCGTATAACTCTGTGATATCACTAGTTATGTTAACAACCAGCCAGCCTGCATCATTTAGAGTTTCATGGCAGAACTAGGCATTTAATTTAGCATTTAGTGTTTGATAACTTTATTCAGTTTCTGTACTTGCTGAAGAGCACAGGTAAATAATGTGTTTATGTGAAGATTGTTTTAAGTTCACTTAGAAGTTCTTATTTTTAAAGTCTAATAAATGTTAAAATCAATAGCTGTATCTCAATTATACTGTAATGTTAAATGGCTATAATCAATGGTCAAATATTTAGGGGGGAAAAACAGTATGTTTGTAATGTTATGTCAGTAATGTTGGTTTCAGTCATACTTGTCTTCAATCATAAAAAATATATATATTAAAAATATACTGTCTTTATGTTGTTTCTACATTAAAGGAGTAGTTCACTTTCAGAAAAAAAATAAAAAAATAATAATAATTCTCGCCATATAATGGACTTCTATGGTGCCCCCGAGTTTGAACTTCCAAAATGCAGTTTAAATACAGCTTCAAAGAGCTCTAAATGATCCCAGCTGAGAAAGAAGTGTCTTATCTAGTGAAACAATCGGTTATTTTCTAAAAACATTTATAATTTCTATACTTTTTATTCTCTACACAGAGTACACACAGAGCTAGACAAGACGAGCATTTGAGGTTAAAAAGTATTTAAATTGTAATAAGACCCTTCTTTCCTCAGTTGTGATCGTTTAGAGCCCTTTTGGAAGTTCAAACTCGGGGTCAATTATATGGAGAGAAATCCTGAAATGTTTTCCTCAAAAAACATGATTTCCTTACGCCTGAAGAAAGAAAGACATGAACATCTTGGATGACAAGGGGTTGAGTACATCATCTGTAAATTTTTGCACTGAAAGTGAACTACTTTAATTTGAAGATTGAATATGGAATTATAACAACATAAAAGTAAATTTAAAATCTTAGATCTTTGATGATATTAATTAGTTATTTTTTTAATCGACTGACAGCGCTTTTGAAAATATAAATCATCCATGTATTCCTCAAATAATTAAATTTCACCCTTATACCTTTTTATAATTTTTAAATGAACACTAGGTCAAACGTTTTTTATTTTATTTTGTTTTGTGAAATCAAGACTGCATTTATTTGGTCAAACACCAATTGAATAACTGTAAAATCAATATAATATTGAAATAATCAGTTTATTATGAGTTGTAATATCAATTTAATCTTAACATGTGACCCTGGACCACAAAACCAGTCTTAAGCAGCAAGGGTATATTTGTAGCAATAGGCAAAAATACATTGTATGGATCCAAAATATTTATTTTTTATTCATGCTAAAAATCATTAGGATATTAAGGAAAGATCATGTTCCATTAGGATATTTTGTGAATTTCCTACTATAAATATATCAAAACTTAATTTTTGGGTAGTAATATGCATTGCTAAGAACTTCTTTTGGACAACTTTTTTTAAGTTGTCTTATAAGTGATCTTATTAGTATTTAGATTTTTTTTTTTTTGTACCTTCAGATTCCAGATTTTCAAATAGTATCTCACAAAATATTGCCCTATCCTAACAAATCATACATCAGTGGAAAGCTTATTTATTCAGATTTAAATAATATATAAATCTCAATTTAAAAAAAAACTGACCCTTATGTTTTGTGGTCCAGGGTCACATATTAGAATGATTTCTGAAGGGTCATGTGACACTAAAGACTGGAGTAATGACTGATGAAAATTCAGCTTTGCCATCACAGGAATAAATTACATTTGAAATAGTTAAAATAGAATATATATAATGGTAATAATATTTCACAGCATTACCGTTTTTCCAAGTTTTTTATCAAGTAAATGCAGCCTAAAGCATATAAGACTTCTTTCAGAAAATTGTTATCGTTCCAAAGTTTTGCCTGGTAGTGAATATACCTACAGTATAGAATGTTCTACATGCTTTGTGGATAACAAGACAAAGTGAAATACAATTAGAAAATTTAAATCTAATTTCTCTGAGCCTACAGGAAAACATACAAGTGCCACACTTTCCCCTAAAGTAGATTTATTTGCATAAATGCTCAATTCGTTATTCGGTTTATAGTTGTGCTATATGTGAGAAGTATGAGTATCTTAGGCTCATATAGTTACACAAAATGTCTCGATATGGGTCAAACGGCACATTAATTTAAAGCCAGACTAAAATGAAACGAGAAGATGGTGAAGATCTGTCTGTCACTTTGATGTAGCAGTGCGGGCTGACATGAGCTCAGGAGGACCTGACAGGGGGAATGGCAGATCGGTGCTGGAGGCTTTCTCTCTGCTCCTCCTGTCCCCCTGAGCACCTCCCCGCACTGGGGGCTCAGCTCAAAAATCTCCTCTCTGACATCCATCAGCGCTGGATCAACAGTGCTCATAGATCCGTGCTCGATGCTATCTTCCCTCCGTCCATCCCATTGATCTCCTTGTACAATTATCGGCTAAATGTGTTCAGCTGTTTGACTTTTTGAAGGGGCTGGAAAGTTGCAGTTAAGACAGACGCCACGGGAGAAATCTCACAAGGCCGACCGGCAGCAAGTGGGGGAGAGACAAAAAGGCAAAAGGACACATGACATCTTAATGCAAGACTTTTGTGCCTGCAGCAGACATGTGCTATTCAGTGCACTCTTGACTGAACAAAGTAAAACACTTTACAACTATCAAATACGAGCAAATGGTGGTGGGCTTTAGAAATCTGAGGGCAGTTTTAGTATTTTCAACAACAAAAATGGACCAAAAGATAGAAGATTGGGAAAACAGTTGAAAACTGGCTACAAAACTAAAGTTAGCGATGTGAAATGGGTATCACTTGACTGAAAAAAATCATTTAAAATCAACATAAAAGCAAACATGAATCAAAAGTGAATACAAGAAAAATACCCAAGTGCATATTTTCAGCAAACAAATTGGCCATGGCATTTTGATATGGCCTTCAGAACTTTCACATTGGACAGGAATGAATGAATGAATGAATGAATGAACTAAAAGAGTGTTTGTTTGTTTGTTTATTTATTTATTGTTTAAAAAATAATTCACTTAATGATAAACTGAGAAATAATTTTACAGTGTAAACTAAAAGAGTGATTATTTATTTATTTATTGTTTAACAAAATAGTTTATTTATTTTAATAAAAAACAGAAACAATTTAAAAATATAAAAGACTGCGTATTCGTTTATTTAACAAAATATACATTTAATTAATAAAAACAGAAATCATTTTAAAATATAAACTAAGAGTGTTTATTTACTTATTTTTTTAGCAAAAATAATTAATCAAATTAATGTAAAATGGAGCAGTTTTAAACAATAAACTACAAGTGATTATTTATTTAATTAATGAAAAAACAAAAAGCGAGTTTGTTCGTCTGTTTATTGTTTAACAAAATAATTAATTTAATTAATGAAAAATGGATAATTAAATAAAATATAAACTACAAGATGGATTATTTATTTAACAAAATAATTAATTTAATCAATAAAAACTGAGAAATAATTTTAAAATCTAAACTAAGAGTGCATATTTATTTGTTTATGAACTTATTGTTTAGCAAAAATAAGTAATCAAACTAATAAAAAAACTGAGAAATAATTTTAAAATATAAACTACAAGAGTGATTATTTATTTAGTTATTTAGTGTTTAACAAAATAATTAATTTAATTCATAAAAACAGAGAATTTTTTTAAAAATATAAAATAAAAGAGTGCCTATTTATTTATTTATTGTTTAGCAAAATAATTAATATAATTAATAAAAAATGGAGAAATAATTTTAAAATATATACTAAAAGAGTGACTAATTATTTATTTACAACAATTAATGTAATTATTAAAAATGGATTGTTTATTGTTTATTTGATTGTTTATTTATTTATTTATTGTTTACCACAATGATTAATCTAATTAATAAAAAAACTGAGAAATAATTTTAAAATATAAACTAAAAGAGTGACTAATTATTTATTTATTTACAACAATTAGTTTAATTAATAAAAACTGAGAATTAATTGTAAACTGAGTTATTTTATTTTTTTATTGTTTAACAAAATAATTAATTTAATTAATACAAATAAAAAAAACTAAAATATAACAAAAAATATTATTTATTTATTGATTGTTTAGTAAAATAATTAATTTAATAAAAAGGGAAACATAATTTTAAAACAAACTAAAAGAGTGACTATTTATTTATTTATTTAAAAAATAATTAATTTAATTAATAAAAAAACAGAGAAATCTATCTATCTATCTTCTTTCTGCCACTGGAAATTGCTATCAGTTTTATAATGCCAGACTTTTTTTTTTTTTTTTTTTTAATCTTGGCTTGCTTTTTCTGCATTCTTACTGCAGTACATTCACGTCAGGTCAGATTAAAGCAGTCGGTTGTCTCGTTTTAATGAAACAAACAATATTCAGTCCTATTGGCCCCGGGATAGTAAACCTACTCCAGTAATTTCACTTACTCAAGTGTTTTAGATTTGAAGTTATTGACTTGTTTTACCTGCACTAGCGTGCAAGCTAATAAATCAATAGAACGGTTCATCGGGTTATATCCGCATCCCATCAATGCGGTTCATTCAGGAAACTTCTCTGTTTCTGAAGACTTTTTTTTCAATGCCTCAGTGAACAAAGAAAGAGAATATTTACGGTAGTTAGCTGCTCTATAATCACTTTCACCTCAAAAGCATCTCTCGCTGTCTCAGGGGAATCATTTCCTCAGTGTTCAATTATATTGACATGCTCATTAGGATTTTTCTTCACTTAAAAGCTAGATTTTGGTTCTTTTTCTGGGCTTTTTTTCCTTGTTTGCAACACTGAATCTCAATTGATCAGAAACGCTGTGATCAGGGGCATCAAAAGCCTTTGTTTTTAGAAAATGAACTGGAGGCAGTTCATGCTCACAAAGGCAAGGCAAGGCAAGGCAAGTTTATTTATATAGCACATTTCATACACAATGGTAATTCAAAGTGCTGTACATAAAAAGGAATTAAAATCACAATAGCATAAAAATTTAAAATAATTATCACAACAATAAAAACAAAATTAAGAACATTTAAGATGATTTAAAAAAAAGAAAATGATTTCAAATTAATTAATACAGTAAAATGATTATACATAAAATAGTGCAAACTGTTCGGACGTAGCACAGTGCTCATTCAATAAATGCACAACTGAACAGGTGAGTTTTGAGTCTGCATTTAAATGTGGCTAATGTATTAGCACATCTGATCTCTTCTGGAAGCTGGTTCCAACTGCGGGCGGCATAATAGCTAAAAGCGGATTCCCCTTGTTTTGTGTGAACCCTTGATATTACTAACTGACTCGATCCTAGTGATCTGAGTTGTCTGTTAGGTTTATATTCAGTGAGCATATCTGCAATGTATGTAGGTCCTAGGCCATTGAGTGCTTTATAAACAAGTAAAAGTACTTTAAAATCTATCCTAAACATAACTGGAAGCCAGTGTAAGGACCTGAGGACTGGTGTAATATGCTCTGATTTTTTGGTTCTAGTCAGAATCCTGGCAGCAGCATTCTGTATGAGCTGCAGCTGTCTAATGGTCTTCTTGGGAAGGCCAGTGAGGAGACCATTACAATAGTCCACCCTGCTGGTGATAAAGGCATGAACAAGTTTCTCCAAATCTTGACGGGAAACAAAACATCTAATTCTTGCAATGTTTTTAAGATGATAGTATGCTGATTTAGTTACTGCTTTAACATGACTACTGAAACTGAGGTCTGACTCCAGAATCACACCCAGATTCTTGACTTGATTTTTTGTTTTTTGACCCCTAGTGTCAAGGTACGCATTTACCTTATGAACTTCATCTTTGTTTCCAAATGCAATGACTTCCGTTTTCTCCTTGTTTAACTGTAAAAAGTTTTGGCACATCCAACTGTTAATTTCATCAATGCATTGGCAGAGAGAGTCAATGGGGCTGTAGTCATTTGGCGATAAGGCTAGGTAGATCTGGGTATCATCTGCATAGCTGTGATATGCAATTTTGTTCTTTCTCATTATTTGACTTAGTGGGAGCATATACAGGCTGAACAACAGCGGCGCTAGAATTGAGCCTTGTGGGACTCCGCATGTCATGGACGTCCACTTAGACTTATGTTCTCCTATACTCACATAATAGCCTCTCCCTTCTAAGTATGACCTGAACCATTTGAGAACCATCCCAGAAAGCCCGACCCAGTTTTCCAGTCTATCTAGAAGAATGTTATGATCGACAGTGTCGAACGCAGCACTGAGATCTAGTAATACCAGCACTGATATTTTGCCAGAATCTGAATTTAGGCGAATATCATTTATTATCTTTATGAGCGCTGTCTCTGTGCTATGATGTTGTCTGAAGCCAGATTGGAAATGGTCCAGGTATCCATTTGAGTTTATGTAGTGATTCAGCTGATTGAAAACAACCTTTTCAATAATCTTACCTATAAAAGGAAGATTTGATATTGGTCTATAGTTGCTCAATATGGTGTTATCAAGATTTTTCTTTTTCAGAAGGGGCTTAACAGCTGCAGTTTTCAGGGAGTTTGGAAAAGTCCCAGAAAGAAGTGAGGTGTTCACCACTTTTAAAAGATCTGCTTCTAAACAACTAAGCACACTTTTGAAAAAAGATGTGGGAAGTGTGTCGAGGTGGCAGGTTGACGATTTGAGGTGCTTTACTGTTTCTTCCAAAATGTTGCTATCGATTTCTTCAAAAGTAGACATAATGACTTCTTTTTGAAATTGCGGTCGAATCTGTCTGACCTCTGCATAACTTGAGGGTGTGCTAATTGTCTTTCTGATATTATTGATCTTCTCAGAAAAGAAGGAAGCAAACTCATCGCACTTTCTGTCGGAGAGCAGTTCACTAGGGATCTGACTAGGGGGGTTTGTTAGTCTCTCAACGGTAGCAAAAAGAGTGCGAGTGTTGTTTAAGTTGCTGTTTATAAGGTTTGAGAAGAATGTTTGTCTAGCTTTACCTAGTTCAACATTGAAAGCATGAAGGCTGTCTTTATAGATGCTATAGTGAATTTCAAGCAAGATATAAGCCCAAAAAGTTAAGGTATGTTAAGGTATGTGACTTTTCCCATAATAAAATATCCAAAAACATAATTTTCTCAAAAAATGATACTCAAAACATACTCTATGACCCAGAATAAAATAAAATAAAATAAAATAAAATAAAATAAAATAAAATAAAATAAAATAAAATAAACATTTTTGGCTTCCTGCTACTTTCAAAAAAAAATTCTGTCTGACCCATAAAATTATTAAAATAATAAAATTAAATAAAATGAAAACAGAGAAATAATTTTTAAACTAAATAAATAAAAAATAAAGAGTGACCATTTATTTATACATGTATTTATTTATTTATTCTTTAACAAAAAAAAATATTTAATCAGTAAAGATGGAGAAATAATTTAAAAATATAAACTAAAAGAGTGATTATTTATTTATTTACTTGCAAAATAATTCATTAAATTAAAAACAGAAAACATTTAAAAATACGAACTAAAAGAATGTTTGTTTGTGTTTGTTTATTTATTGCTTGCTGGTTTAACAAAATTTAATTAATAAATAAAATAATAATATATAATATATAAAATAATATATAAAATAAAATAAATAATATATAAACTAAGAGTGATTGATTTATTTATTTATTGACTTATTAACAAAATAATTTAGTTAGTAAATAAATATTTGTAAAATATAACATACAAAATGATTAATTGATGATTTATTTATTAGCAAAATAATTTATGTATTTCATTACAATTATGATTATTAAATACTTAAAAGTGTAATTATTTATTTATTTGTTTAGTAACAAAACAAGTTAGTTTAATAAAATGTAATAAAAAAGATAAATAATTTTAGCTTTTTGCCGTAATAAAATATCCATATTTTCCTCAATAAATGGCCTTGCAATTCTTTTTTGACTTCCTGAAAACTTTGAAAAATGTTCTTTTTAACCCATAATAGAATAGAATAAAAAAAAAAAAAAATTCAAAATAATAAAATGTAATAAAATAAAACAGAGAAATATTTTTTTAATAAAATAAAATAAATAAATAAATAAAAAGTGTGATAATTTATGTATTATTTATACATGTATTTATTTATTTATTGTTTAACGAAATTATTAATTTAATCGGTAAAAATTGAGAAATAAATTAAAATATAAACTAAAACAGTGATTATTTATTTGCAAAATAATTAATTAAATTAAAAACAGAAAACATTTAAAAATACAAACTAAAAGTGATTTATTTATTTATTGACTTATTGTTTAACAAAATAATTAATTTAATAAAAATTGACAAATATTTTTTAAAATATAACAAATATTATTAATTATTTATTTATTAGCAATACATTTATAAAATTAAAATTAATTTTCATTTTAAATTAAATAAATGTAATTATTTAATTATAATTATTAACATAAATAATTAAAAGAGTGATAATTTATTTATTTGTATGTTTAACAAAACAACTTAATTTAATACAATTTATTAAAAAAAAGAGAAATAATTTTAAAAAGATTTATGCTTTTTGCCGTAATAAAATATCCATATTTTCCTTAATAAATGACCTTGCAATTCTTTTTTGGTTTCCTGATACTTTTAAAATGTTCTCTTTGACCCCAAAAAATAATGAAATGAAATGAAATGAAATGAAATAAAATAAAATAAAATAATTTTGGCAAAGTTTAATAATATTAGGATAATTAATTTTTTTTTAAAGATACAAAAAACATTAAGAAGCGGTCTTAAAATAAATAAATAAATAAAAAATATGTTTGAATGGCCATGATTGTTCTGCCTTTCATTTTGTCACCTAAATGTGTGACTTATATAATAATAAAATATCTAAGAGAATATGTTAATCATACACAATTCTTTTTTGGTTTGTTCTCTCTGACCCAGAATAGAATAGAATAGAATAGAATAGAATAGAATAGAATAGAATAAAATAAAATAAAATAAAATAAAATAATAAAATTAAATTAAATAATTTTGGCTAAGTTTAATAATATTAGGATAAGATACAAATAACATTAAGAAGCGGTCTTAAAATCACACCTAAATGTGTGATTTTTTTTATAATAATAAAATATCTAAGAGAATATGTTAATCATACACAATTCTTTTTTGGCTTGTTCTCTCTGACCCAGAATAGAATAGAATAGAATAGAATAGAATAGAATAGAATAGAATAGAATAAAATAAAATAAAAAAAAATAAAAAAAAATAAAATAATAAAAAAAAATAAAAAAAAATAAATAAATAAATAAAATAAAATTATTTCTGACACTGATTTAATATTTTTAAGATAATTTAAGATAATTTAAGATAATTCAGCATCTGAATTTTTAAATCAACAAATAACTTTTAGAAGCCTTGATTCTTCTGCCTTTCTTTTTGTGATCTGAACAGGTAATTGCCCTTGGTTTCGCCCTTGGTATCAAACACATGACATCATGACATATCACCAAAACATGCGGCAGACATCTCACTGATAGAGTCACGAGGGAGCACTTCCTGTTCCTGAAGCTGTCATATACGTCAAAACGCTCACCCATCCATGAGGGTCATAAGTGATCGCTTGTGGCCTCTCAGTGGACGCATCTCTTTAGTTCCACAATGTTTATCCCAGATAGGCCCCCGTATTCTCTATTTCACCCTTTCTCTTCTCATGTCCTGCCGAGGTTTTGCTTATTATAAATAGCAGGCTAAATGTGAACTCAATTATCCATTATCATGCGCAACTGATGATCCGAAATTTCATTAGGCGATAGAACGTCATGTGGAGAACGATGCCACTTCTTCTGTGCACTCACAGATGATTGTTATTTGAGAACACAGAGAGCCTGTGGAGGCACTACACGCTTATCATTCACACTGAGACTGTGCTAATCCAAATATCACAGATTACCTATTTTCAAAAAAGAAAAAAGAAGGAAAAGAAAAGTAAGAAACAGACACACCTGTGATCACTTTCAGTATTTTTAAAAACCGTAAGTCAATATGAAATCAAAACTGACACTTTGCATTCTTAATGGACGTTCAAGGTCTTGCTGTGAACAATTCAGTGGTGCATGTTGCCTAATTGAGATGAATGAGAATACTAAGAGATACTTTTACTTCAGCTGGAAAAAAACGAACAAACAAACATACAAACCTGAGCAGTCCATTACAAAACTGTAAGATATGATAGTTCTTTTAGCATGCAATTTAGACAATTTAGTATACAGTACAAGGAGACTCAAATTTAGATTTAAATTCTAACCCAATATAAAATTTTGTTTAATGAAGTTGATTAAATCCTGACCAATATTTTTTAGGGTTATCATCATTAACCTGAAAACATTTAACAAATGTCATTACTTCAAAATAAAATAAGCATTAAATATATTAAAATTAATTGAGAGAAATAAAGTCACGTCTGACTTTTTTTTCCCTCAAAATTGAGTTATAACAGCAATTCTGACCTTTTCTCGCAATTGTGAGTTTGTATCTCGCAATTCGGACTTTTTTCTTGCAATTGAGTTTATATTGTGCAATTCCTCAAATTTTGCTTAGAATTTTGATATAAACTCACAATTGTGTGTTATAAAGTCAGAATTGTGATATAAGCCTGCAATTCTTAGGAAATAAACTCTCTATTCTGCGGAAAAACAAACAAAACAAAAAAAAACTATAAAAGTAGAAAAAAGATATAAAGATACAATTCTCACTTTTTTTCTCAAAATTGAGTGATAAAAACTTACAATTCAGACTTTTCACAATTGCAAGTTTGTATCCCGCAATTCCGATTTTTTTTTTCTCGCAATTCAGAATTGTTTTTCTCAAAACTGTGAAATATTAACTTGAAATTGTGTGCTATAAAGTCAGAATTGGGAGACTATTTCTGAGAAATATTCAGAATTCATGATATAAAGTCACAATTTTCATAATTGCGAGTTTATATTGCACAATTATAAATTTTTTCTTGCAATTCAGTTTTTTTCCTCAGAATTCTGATATAAACTCGCAATTGTGTGTTGTAAGTCAGAACTGTGATATAAACTGAGAAACAAAAAAACAAGCAATTCTGACTTTTTTTTATAAACTTGCAACTCTGAGAAATGAACTCGCAATTCTGAGAATTCTTAGAATTGCAAGATGTAGTCACAATTCTCACTTTTTTTTCTAAAATTTGAGTGATGAAAACTGGCAATTCAGACTTTTTTTCTCGCAACGGCGAATTTATATCTTACAATTCTTACTTTTTTCTCGCAATTCTGGGGCCTCATTTATAAAGACTTGCGTAGAAACCATCCTTGATTTTACCTAAGAACTTTTCTGATTTGATCGTAAGAGCGATTCAGAGAAAACGAACGTACCACGAAATCCATGCGTACGCCAGTCATTCGGTTATAAATCACAAATGATCGTGGAATTGTGTGCAGCTGAATGTTCCGCCGTCGAAACGCCCCTGCTTAATTAATTAACATATAAAATGCTCATTCCTAAAACAAAAACTCTGTGACAATGGCAAGAAAAAAGGAGCGCAAGAAATCAAATTATAGTGAGACTGAACTATCTGCAATACCAGACATTACCACAAGGAAACGGTCGTACGCCAAGCTGGAATCTGACGTGGAGATAAGTACTTTTCCACGTCAAAGACGGTTTTTATAAATCTGTACTTTGACGTGGATTTGATCGTACGAACACTCTAAGATCAAATCAGTGCGTAAGAAAGTTTTATAAATGAGGCCCCTGGACTTTTTTTCCTCAGAATTGCGTGTTATAAAGTCAGAATCTGGAGTAAAGAGTCAGGTAATTGAGAAAAAAGTCAATAATTGAGAAACAGTCCTGCAATTCTGATAGTCAGATATGCAAGATATAGTCACAGTTCTCACTATCTTTCTCAAAATTGAGTGATAAAAAAAAATAATAAAATAAAAGTTCGCAATTCTGACTTTTTTCTTACAATAGTGAGTTTGTATTGTGCAATTCTTTAATTCTGATTTTTTTTTTTTTGAGCTATAAAGTCCATTTTTAAATAATGAATTAATGAATTATTGTGTGGTTTCTTACATTATTTTTTTAAAATAATAATATTATAATTATGCAATTATTTCTTAATGATACAAATAACTTCTAGAAGCTGTCTAAATAAATAAATAAATTGTGATCTGAATTTGTGGTTTTTGCTGTAATACAATATCAGCAAGATATAAGATATAAGAGCTTATTTTTCTCACCAGATGGGTTTGCAATTATTTTTTGGCTTCCTGGTACTTTCAAAATGTTCTTTTTGACCCATAATAGAATAAATATTTTTCTTGCAATTAAGTTTATATCGTGCAATTCTTCAAATTTTGACTTTTTTTCCTCAGAATTTTGATATAAAGTTGCAATTCTGAGAAATAAACACAATTCTCAGAAATAAACTAAGAACTTTGAGATATAAAGTCCCAATTCTCACCTTTTTTCCTCAAAATTGAGCAAAATTGCAAGTTTTTATAATAATTAATTTAATTACAATTATTAAATAATTAAAAGAGTGATTATTTATTTATTTGTTTAGTAGCAAAACAATTTAGTTTAATCAAATTTAATTGCAAGTTTATATTGCGCAATTCTTACTTTTTTCTTGCAATTTTGACTTTTTTCTCAGAATGAGTTTGTATCTCACAAATCTGAGTTTATAACTGACTTAAGTCACAATTGCGAGATATAAACTCGCAATTCTGAAAAAAAAGTCTTTTGTAAGATTATATCTTGCAATTCTGACTTTATAACTCGCAACTGTGAGTTTATATCTCACAGTTTTGAGAAAAAAAGTAATATGTGCAAGTTTATATCTTACAGTTCTGAGAAAAAAAAAGACAGAATTGCGAGATATAAACTTGCAATTCTGAGAAAAGAAAAGAATTGTGAGATACAAAAGTGAACTTAATAATAACAATAATCATCCCATAAATGCATTATAATAAATGTATCTCATATGTCTCAAAATCTGAAAATATAACATTGGTAGGTAAGGAAAAACAGCTGCCTGAGGAAGTGGGGAAAAAAAGTGCATTTCTTATTTTTAATGTGTTATTCAGCCAATATTAATTGCAGAAATGAACGTGTTCTTCTGCTCTCCAGGTATATTAGAGCTTGTGGGCTGCGTTAACTCTTTTCCTTTTACCTGAGTGCTTATCAAACAGATTCTCTGACTCTACATCACTAAAACATAAACAAAACACACCGCAAAGCCCTCTAGGATGCAGTACAGTTGGTGGTACGATTCCTTGCCAGCGGTTACAAAATATTCATATCATTGATTGCTCCTCTGTTGGCAGGGAGATAAAAGATTGACAATGTGGGGATGGAGAGAGGGGAAGAGAAAGGAAAGAAGAGGTGTGGCTGTGATTCATGCTAAAGAATATCAAAGTGTCTCAGCAAGAAACTCGGAGTCAAAATAAGAGAGAGATGGAGAAATAGAGAGGAAGCTGTGACAAGAGGCAAATCCAGATAGCCTCATTTGAATAAAACAGTAAACATCAAAACTCACCAGCAACCTGAGTTTAACAAGTTCACTTGCGTTGAAATCAGAATGACTGGAAATCACATATACAATATTCGAAGGAGGAAATTATTAAATTATGCTATAAAATTCCAGCTACTATGTACTATGACGCTTTGAAGACAAATGCTAATGCTACATCTAAGCAGGCGTTTACTTAGAGATATTGTCTCACTAGTTTGCTTTTCTATGTGTGTTTAAACCTTTCCTTTTCATTTCATTAAAGATCATATTGATCTAGCTTGAAGCATGCGAGAAGGGCAAGGGTTTTTGTTGAGTGTTACCCAAAGATTCTCCATAACTGTCGATTGATCGTTTTAGTTGGCTAAACAGAAAATAAGAGGTTTATCGCTGTTAGCAATGACAGAACAACCTGTTCTGTGCTGTTTTGGACAATCAGCTGTTGAATAACCAAATAATTGAATAAATAAATTCATTTAAAGCTGAAAAACAACAACAACAGATGTACAGATTATGAGAGTAGAGAGTATGACTTGCAATGTTTTGCCCAGCCTTATTTATTTCATGTTCCGAAGATGAACGAAGGTCTTACAGGTTCGGAATGTCATGAGGGTGAGTAATAATGACAGAATTTTCATTTTTGAATGAACTATCCCTTTAAATTGAATGAATCATGACTCAGATGTTCTTGCTTCCATTAAAGAACAAGATGCTTGATGCGTGTGCAGTTCAAGTGCTGCTGACACTAATGCAAAAGGAAGCCAAACACATAGTATTTAATTAGATTCTTATAGATTCTTTAATTCAAATTGGTATGCTGATATTATATATTCATATATGCATATAGATCAGATTAAATTAGAAAAATGACTAGTGGCAATTGCTAATCAGATTTTATGGACTCTATTTTACTTCTTCAGCACTTACAATGAGTGATATACAGTACACATTATTATAAATGATTAGTGTTAAACACTGCATTCAGGTGTTTCCTAATTCCACAGCATTGGCCTTCATGGTCAAGTTAAAACTCATATACCACTGATAAGGATAAATTGAACTAGGGGAAATTAGGCATTAAAAGCCTGAAAGTATTTCTTAATAACTGGCAGAAAGAATCATCTCTCCTAAGCCTGTATTAATTAAAACACGGATTTAACAAAAGCTACGGGTATTAGAAGAGGTGTTCATTCTTCTTGAGAATATATGATCCTGCAATATGCTGCAATGACAATCTATCATAACACTGATATATTAAACAGTCTCTAAAAAGATACTGGAGACACACAGCTGTCCAAAACTTTCACTTCTCACAAACAATGTCTTCTGTTGTATACAATACACACCTTTTCTCTGAGTCAGAGGTCAGGTGGAGTTACATGCAGCAATGTAAGAGCTTGAGGCAAGTCAACATTTTCTTTATATGTCATGTGTTTTTGTTCAGTGTTTTGTTCCTGGAGATGTTACGGTGAATACACAGTAGTTTATTATTATTGTTATTTTAACCATTAAATGCATACCTCGGGTCTTTAGTCATTTACCGGGACGTCATTTACTACCCTCTCCCTCTTTCATTTTTTTTTAAGTTTGGCATCAGCTTTCTATCTATTCATTATGAACAATAAAACAAGAAAAAATATATACAGTCAAGCCCGAAATTATTCATACTCCTGGCAAATTCTGACTTAAAGTTACTTTTATTCAACCAGCAAGATTTTTTTGACCGGAAATGACAAAGGCTTCTCCCAAAAGATAATAAGACTATAAGAATTGTGGGGGAAAAAAAATATTTCTCAGCTTTTATTTACATTTGAACAAAAAGTGGCATGTCCAAAATTATTCAGTCACAGTCTATGGGAAAATCCAAAGTTCTATACCATTCCAAATAGTCCAAGCTGTTCTAAAGCATCCTAATTACCCTGATTCATTGGGAACCGCTGTTTTAATCAACTCAACAGGTGAAAAACAGAAACTCTCTGCTGTTGGTTTGTGGACAGTCATGGCTAAGACAAAGGAGCTCACTAAGGACCTGCGGCTGCGCATTGTGGCTGCTCACACGTCAGGAAAGTGCTATAAGACCATATCGAAATGTTTTGAAGTTCCAGTGGCTACAGTGCAAAGTATTATTTAAAAATACAAGAACTTCCGCACTGTGAAAAATCTCAGAGGACTTGGTCGGAAGCCAAAAGTGACACCTGTGCTGGCCAGGAGGATAGTGAGAGAGGTAAAAAAGAATCCAAGGATCACCACCAAGGCCATTCTGATGAATCTGGGCTCTGCTGGTGGCAACATCTCAAGGCCATCTTATCTGGACAAAGAAGAAGACTTCTAGTCTTCTGTTTTATGGTCAGGAGAAACAAAAATTGAATTGTTTGGCCACAATGATGTAGCCTTTATTTGGCGTAAAAAAGGAGAAGCCTTCAACCTTAAGAACACCATCCCCACTGTCAAACATGGTGGTGGGAACCTAATGTTTTGGGGGTGTTTTTCAGCCGGTGGACCAGGGAACCTAATCACAGTAAACGGCACCATGAAAAAGGAGCAATACATCAAAATTCTCAACAACAGCATCAGGCAGTCTGCAGAGAAACTTGGCCTTGGGCACCAGTAGACATTTCGGCACAACCCAAAACACACAGCAAAAGTGCTGAAGAAATGGTTAGCAGACAAAAACATTAACGTTTTGCAGTGGCCCAGCCAGAGTCCTGACTTAAATCCAATTGAGAATCTGTGGAGGGAGCTAAAGATCAGGGTGATGGCAAGGAGACCCTCCAAACTAAAAGAGCTGGTGCTCATCGTTAAAGATGAATGGTCAAAAATACCAGTGGAGACATGCAAAAAGCTGATCAGTAATTATAGGAAGCATTTGATTGCTGTAATAGCCAATAAAGGCTTTTCTATTGATTATTGAGAAGGGTATGAATAATTTTGGACATGCTACTTTTTGTTCAAATGTAAATAAAAGATGAGTAATATTTTTTTTTCACAATGATCCCTCTTGTACATCGTCTTATTGTCTTCTGGGAGGTGTCATTTCTAATAAAAAAAACTTGCTTGTTGAATAAAAGTAACTTTTAAGTCACAATTTGCCAGGAGTATGAATAATTTCGGGCTTGACTGTATATATAAAAGAATGTCTGTTTTCTGATTATTTTTTTTTTGTAAAAAGTGTATATGTCTGTAATATATGTGAATATGTGCCTGGAAAGCGAAACGTATAGAGCTGTGCACGAAAACAATTACAAGTGCTCGCTTTTTTACCACCTCTAGTGTTAAGTTCAGTTGGAAACTGCAGTGATATGTACTTATTGGTATGTTTTTCATGATTTGTGATAAAGTTCCCACAGGTACATTTTCGTCATGAAATCAGGTTGGATAAAAAACCTCACAATAAAAAGTCTAATGACTTTTAACCAACATGAGGTTGGGTTCACGATGACAAAAGCTGAAGCAATAAATTGGCAAATTAAGACATGAACATGTATAATTCCCTGAATTGCAATGATAAATCACATATTAGATTTATCTACTGCTGCACAAAGACTTTTGCTCAGTTAAATCCTTCACGGAAGATCAAAACCACCTCCACCAATATATTACTTATCATACTAAAGGCCTCATTAAACATTTACTGGAAGCATCTACAGTATTCACATTCTGGATTTGAACAGACAGTAATTGCAGACACAGCATGTGAACTGAAAGAATATGTTTAGAGAACATATAGGTGGTTACATAAAGTAGCACTGTTATTGTTTGAAGGTGTTTGTTCTTGCAGAACTCTGAAACAGCCAGTAGCAGTTGTCACAGATGGCACTTTAAAGCATCCGCAGTACTTCACATGGGATTCAGCTCTTTTGAGGGAAGGTATTGCCTGGAGCTCGGCATGAAATAAAGCGGGAGTGTTATTTATTTATTTATTTATTTTTATTTATTTAATTTTTCTGTTTAGCTTTTATTAGTCTCTGTGTTCTATTTGTTTCTATTTAGTTAATTAGTCTTACATGCGTTCTCTCTCTTTTACTCTAAATATTGTAGTAATTACAAATGGTCCAGTCACTGCCTTGAGAAGCTTCCAAATTCCACTCAGTAATTCTCATGTTTCTCCGTCCTCAAAACTGTCTTAAAGTGGCCAAAATTGTTATTTCATTAGGCACTCATTCTGAAAAATTGTTATCACTGCATAAAAACATTGGCAGCAATTTTTGGTGGAGGTTGTATAAACTGATGTACAAACCAAACTAATAAAAAACTGCACCATTGCCACAGTTCTTCTGGATTTAGTCTGTTTCAGTTTGTTCTGTTTCTTCATGTCATTCCAGACAGACTAGATGATGATCAGATCAGATCTCTGTGTGGAGCACTGGCTGTTGTCAGACTCCTTGTGCAAACAAAAATCTCACTGGATTATTACAATTAATAAAAATTAATGTTTGGAAATGTAAACTGATATTACTGACACCCTACAGCAAAATATAACAATAACTGAGTATACCATTTTTTAGCTGGTGAAAATAGTAGTGTTCTAATCATTTCATCGGGGTGAAAACTTTTGAACAGAATGGTGAATTAAATATATATATATTTTTTCCTTTAGTACTGCCCTTCAAACACTACAGAAGATAGTTACATGTTTCCCAGAAGACAAAAAAAAAAGTTTAATGCATGGTTTTTCCTTCTAGAGCATCAGTGAGCATTTAAACCTTCTGTAATAGTTGCATATAAGTTCCTCCATTGTCCCCAGTGTGAAAAGATGGATCTCAAAATCATACAGTCATTGCTGGAAAGGGTTCAAATGCACAAAAATGCTGGAAAACCTAAAAATATGTGGGACCTGAAGGATTTTTCTAAAGAACAACAGGCAGTTTAACTGTTCAGGACAAACAAACAACGATCACTAAACAAAAGTTTTCTTTAGGTAAGAACACACTATTAAGAATTAAGGGCATGTAAACTTTTATTATAAACTATTATTTTCTCTTGTGGACTATATGTAAACATCTTATGTGAAAATATCTTATTAAGGTTAGTACTAAATAAACAATAACACTTTGTATGCTCCCTCTTATTTTGGCAAAGTGAACATTTTGCAGATTCTGAAAGGGGGGTGTAAACTTTTGACCTCAACTACAGTAGAGTTACTTTTAAGTATCATATTTTGCTCATAAATTGGAAACTGTTATTCTAAAAACCTATCAGAAATTCATATAGAACCTGTGGCTCAAAAATGCTTTTCCCCTCCATGAGTTTTGGGATTACAAATTAAACTTCTGTTTCAATTTTTATTACTTTTGCCTTTTTCAGAATCAAACAACATTCATTATTTAGATTCTCAGTGGTCAGCTTACTAACGAAAGGAGCCTTTTATCTGTGCTGAAATTATTCTGGGTTAATTTCTTTTTCAAAGTTATACACATTAGAAAATAAATTGATTAAAACAACAATTAATTGTTCTACTTTAGTTGTTCCATTCATTTTTAAATCACATCATCATACACTTTTGAACAGGCATTGCCTCTCACCAGTGAATAAGACACACAACTGCACACAAAATACAACTGATGCTTGTTTCTATGCAAAAGTAGAGTCTTAATGAGCATGCCACTCATTGCAACCAGACGGTGAGCCACACAAAACCTTAATGATGCTTAGAAGAGCGTATTAAAAGCCATTTGTACACTTCATAGACACGGAGCAGAGCTCGGATCATATTTTACCATGTGTAATGGTGTCCCTGTGGCTATACATAACTTACTACTGTCACTTTCCATTTGATCTGTCATGAGAAACATTATGAGTGCCTTCACACTAACGTCGTTCAGTATAAAAGAAAGGAGGGGATGACATATTGCACAAACAGTCCAAGGTAACAGACAAACGAGCCATTGTGTGTCTCATTTTTCAGCCACGCTCTTCGTGTCTTAAAGCTGAGGCGGAGTTGAAAATGAAGTGTAGTTTTTGTGGCACGAATGGAGGATGTATGATTGCTAGCCTAGTGAAGGTATATGAAAAGTCTAGCTGGTGGAATCAAACAATAGACTAATGAGAACCTGAGGGAAACTGCCGGTTTAGACTGAAAGGTCAACTGCTACTCGAAACTCTACACCTTAGCTTAGTCATAACACATTGGTTGTGATTGTGCAAGTTACTTCAATACATCGACCTTATGATCGCAGCATAATTAAGAGAGGCTTGTCAAAGGCGCTTTTCTCCAACAAGTGGATCTGACTTTCAATAAACCGATTAAGGACGTCAATTAGCATTTGCCCCTCCCGCTAGCAGCAACCCTCCACGCAACATTAGACATGAAAACTCTTTGAGAGCTTTGATCTGCGAGTGTGCGCATGTACAATTGGCCAATTTAAGACCTTTATACAGCCATTTAGAAAATGGCAAACTGGAAGTACAAAGGTAGCTGCGGCAAACACAAAAATAGCCATGAGAAAGGCAGGTAAACAGCACCCTGAATAAACCAAGGCACATAGCTGGGCGATAGATAAGATGGCTAGTCTAACAGCTAAGAGATGAAAAAAAGAGAGGCCGTTCACCCTATGTGGCTAAGCCACTAAATGGAACTTAGCCCTTATCTGAAATGATGCAGGGATTCCTCTGATTCTCCAGCTTTGCTTTGATGTGCTCAGCTTTAGCAGTGGTTGAGAAGCAGCGCTACCCGCCACCGTACATGCTTTTATACGCCTATGCAACACAATGCCGCCGAGGCCCGACTAGCTCTAGATGGCCTTAGTGGCGAGCAGCCGTGTGAAAAGAATGTTAAAAGTATTGTCGACTCAAAACATTTCCGGCCTCTCTTGTATGCACAGTCAGATCAGCCATTTCAGTTTTAAATCTGATGTTACATGAGCCAAGCTTCTAACTCGAGAGAGCGAGAGTGAGAAAAAAAAAGTCGACTTTCTCTTTTCTACAGATCACTAACCTGCATTTAAATGAAGCTGGGATGCATGTTTTCAGGCTGAACTTGCTCCTTGCTGCCATCTAGCAGAGGAACAGTCGCAGTGCAGGCCAAAACACTTTGATCAGCAGCCATGTAGCATCTGCAACAGTAATGTTTCACAAATATAACTCTCGATAACTCTCTCTCTCTCTCTGTATACCATACAGGCTAGATGTTCACTCTAGTGGGCTGAGTCTTGTTTAAATGATTGCCAGATAAACATTCTGTGCAACTATGGGATTATACAGGAATGTAGGAGTGCATAAAATTATCATCGTGCACAAACATACCATTTTCCCCTGTGTACACTGAGGTTGTCATTTGTTATACTCCGATTATGATGCATAAATTCTGCACTGTCTTTAAACATGTTGTTTAAGCAAGTAAAAAAGGCTTCTGGGATTTCTTACAAAAATGCATTTTCATAATCTCAAATTTCTCAATTTTCTAAAAGAGTTGTCTCCTAGAATTGCTTCATCATGAAGAGGTTTTTTTAAAAAACATAAAATTACAGAAGCTAACTAAAAGAATAAGAGAACTTAGTTTAAATGGTTATCTTAACTGTAACAATCCTTATCCTTTTATAGCAGCTAATAATGAGGTGTAATGATGGCAGTTATTGTATCTTTACAATATATTGTATTGCAAGGCTCTATATGTGAGGAAGACAAATGACAAATAGAGACTATTATTCAACGTTTTCCTCATATACAGTACTGTGTGTATGTATATACAGTACAGACCAAAAGTTTGGACACACCTTCTCATTCAGGTGTGTCCAAACTTTTGGTCTGTACTGTAGATATGAATTCAACTGAAAAAAAACTTGTGAAAAAATATCTTTCAGGTGGTCAAATAGCAAATAGCAAATAGTGGAGCTCTGCAGCCACCTACTGGTAAAAGTTATTTGTAGTTGTTTGTTTTACTTTTAAAACTGGATTTTCCAAAAGATGGGCAAAAATCTTACACTAAACCATGTGAAATTATCCATGTTATCCCCATGAATTAAAGTTAGAAATGTGGGTCTTTTATAAAGTGAATTTTACATAAAAAAGCAGTTTTTGTATAAAAACCCATTTAAAAAAATATTTATTTATTAATTTATATATATTTAAAAAATATCACTAACCCACTGAAAACTGCACAAATGTAGAGTAAAAACTTTAATAAACAGAAAAATATACAGTACAGACCAAAAGTTTGAACACATCTTCTCATTCATTTGAATGAGAAGGTGTGTCCAAACTTTTGGTCTGTACTGTACATATGTTAATATGTACTGTATGTATACGCCGCTCAGGCATAACATTATGACCACTGACAGGTGAAGTGAATAACATTGATTATTTCTTCATCACGACACCTGTTAGTGAGTGGATATATTAGACAGCAAGTGAACATTTTGTCCTTAAAGGTAATGTATTAGAAGCAGGAAAAATAGGCAAACGTAAGGATTTGAGCGAGTTTGACAAGGTACTAATTCTGATGGCTAGACGACTGGGTCAGAGCATCTCCAAAATCTTCCATATTCAAGGTCCAGAAATGTTGTAAGGACATTGTTTAAATAGTCCATCTGACATTAGTGGTTCAACCGTAACTTTATGAAGCTACAAGACATTTTGTGTGCAAAAAAAACAAAAATAACAATGATTTTTGAGCACTATTTTAACAAAGTCCTTACAATGTTTCTAGATCTTGAATGTGGAAGGACCCTTGCTGTCTATGAAGGGTCAGAGAGCTTTCAGATTTCATCAAAAATATCTTAATTTGTCTTTCGAAGATGAACGAAATTCTTACAAGTTTGGAGTGACATGAGGGTGAATAATTAATCACAGAATTTTTATTTTTGGGTGAACTATCTCTTTAAGGATTCTTGCCAGTTTTTCCTCTGACTGTGCCTTTATGTGAATCAGACATGCATGAAACAGTTGCATTTTATTTATTTTCACAAACCAAACAAACATGCTAAAAGTAGCATGATCAGTTTTTGATGTAAATTAGATTGTAGAAGCAAAAACAGAATGCTCTGACCTGTTCCAGCGTTGTAAAATTATGCTATTTAAAACATACCTGCATGAAACAAACAACAGGTGGGCTGAATGAGACACAAATTCACTCTTTGACAGGAGGTGGCGCTTATGGAACAGCAGCTACAGTGTTTCCTTGGTTACCGCTGTAAACAAAGCCACACTGTGCTTAAAATACTACATTAATATGCATTATACAGAGGTAAGAAGAAAAGAAAATACCTTCTGACAGTCAGTTCCCCTCAGAGATACATTCATATAAACCCCAAATCAATATTTAGGATTTCTTCCAATATTTTCTACATGGTGAAGTGAGCTTGCTCTGCCTGTACAGTATTTTCTCCTCTTTGCACTAGTCTTCAGTGTCTCTAACTTTTGCTAACAGCTGTGTAGCTGTTTTATTTGGCCAGTTAAATAATTAGTTGTGTGTTATTAAAAGTTCTAGAAGTTTTCCAATCATTATTCAGAAGGGTATGCAGTAAACAGGGATCTTCTCTCAATTCACCAGGGTTCGTACAAATACTGTAAAATGAAATTACAGGACTTTTCAAGCACTTTTTTATTGTCAAGGACATTAATCAGAGATCTCACTTATTAAACAATGTCTTCCATTTAAATTTGTAAAAAAGAGAAATAGATAAAAATATACTACTAAAAATATAAAAAAATAGTGAAGCACATGCAAAGTATTACTACTAAAGTATTACAAATTATACTACACTTTTACCACTTTAACCACTGTTAATTTTCTTTAAGGATTTGTATTTGTGTGTACTTTTTCTCTTTTTTGTTTGTTTGTTTTTATAACTGTACTGTATTAATAGTTTGATGTTTTCTACTGTTTAAGAAAAAGATGATCTAAAGCAAAAGTTCTGCGAACCTGCTCAGAAGTTCTCATCTAACCCTCATGTGGTGTTCAAAATCCTATTACACCTATGGTGTTCCCGGTCAAAAATGACAGGCCTATAAAAAATAGCTTATAAATCACTCATTTAACCACATTTTCACCCAATCTTGGATTCAATCTTTTTGTCAACTTGTTTTCTGTCAATTAGGACTGGTTTTATATTTCTATTTGCATCTAATTAATTGTGGGCCTCATTTATCTGAGAGTAGGCATCTAATTTTTTAAGTAAAAAAATTATTATTTTTGAATAATTTTGGAAATATTAAAAAAATATGAACAAATATTGGTTCTGTTGATCACACTAGTCTACTTTAATGGTTCACCAGGAAGTTTGTTTTGAAAAACTTTTATTTTGTAAAAAATGGCACATAGTCACACTTGTGGTGTTCCCGGTCAAAAATGACAGGCCTATAAAAAATTGCTTATAAATTACTCATTTAACCACATTTTCACCCAATCTTGGATTCAATCTTTTTGTCAACTTGTTTTCTGTCAATTAGGACTGGTTTTATATTTCTATTTGCATCTAATTAATTGTGGGCCTCATTTATCTGAGAGTAGGCATCTAATTTTTTAAGTAAAAAAATGAGAACATCACAGTTCCAAAACAAAATGTCATAATATTTTGTCTGGAAGGTGTGATGAAACAAGAACATGAAAGAGAGATTCTTTTGAAGCAGGGTCACTGCAGTCACAGCCAGTTTGTGCGTGAGTGTGAGTTTAGGTGTGTGAGTGTGTGTTCGTATGTGGTAATGTCAGATTGATGAATGGATATTAGATAAAAAAAAATTATCACTGTGAAAAAGAATGTTTCTTTCAGAAAATAGTTTGTGTGTGTGTGTGTGGCATACATGTATCCATGCATGCACATGTCCAATGGCTCTATGTCTGAAAGCACACATATACATATGTGAACATGATAAACATGCTCCTGACAACTAAATTTTTCTCTAATTTTCAGTCTCCCCCATTCACTTTCAATGACCAGGAGCGCAGATAAATGACTCCTACAATTAAACCGTTTGAAAATGAAATACAAAATCAGTCCTAATTAAAAGAAAACAAGTTGATAAAAAGATTGAATCCAATTTTTGGTGATAATATAGCATAACAAGTGATTTATAAGATATTTTGTGTAGGCTCGACCAGGAACACCACAAGTGTGACTCTGTGTCATTTTGTACAAAATAAAAGCATTTCAAAATAAATTTTCTGGTTAAACATTAAAGTAGACTAGTGTGATCAACAGTGCAATTTATTTTCATATTTTTCTCAATATTGCCAAAATTATTAACAAATAATGTTTTTTTTCACTCAAAAACTGAGGTGCATAAGCTCGGATAAATGACTCCTACAATTAAACTGTTTGAAAATTGAATACAAAACCAATCCTAATTGAAAGAAAACAAGTTGATAAAAAGATTGAATCCAATTTTTGGGGATAATATAGCATAACGAGGGATTTATAAGCTATTTTGTGTAGGCCTGTCATTTTTGACCGGGAACACCATAGGTGTAACAAGGTGAAAAAAACAACACAAAAAAGTAAAAAATAAATAAATAAAAAATGTGGACAAGTTGTTATAGTCTCTGTGAACAAAGTCACTAAGTTTCAGTTTAATGCGATAACATTAACTAGTATTTTCAGGAAAAAGAAAATCTTCTCCAGTCAAAAATGACATGAACACCACATGAGGGCTAAATCAAATGATTCACAATCCATGCTCTGAAGTCCCAATCTGAATTTTATTTAGATCTGGACTTCAAATCACACATCACAAATCATTTGATTTGAATAATTTAATTCGCTAAATGATTCACTAACCCGTTCCAATCTAAATCAAATGATACACGATTTGAAGTCCTGGTCTAAAACAAATGATTCGCGATTCGCAATTCAATTGGAACGCTTCAAAATGGTGAATCATTTTGCAACACAATGCTTTAACTGATTCAGAGTTTCTAAAAAGCTCAGTTTTGCTCATCACTACGTGATTTTAAAACAATTGCAAGCAATGTCGAAAATGAGTGGCTTTTTTAATATGATCTGGTTTTTGCTAGTAAACCACCTGACATGAATGATCAAAGTTAAGAGTTTAAATCAATTGGAGCGGTCACAGTGTAAATGACCCAATTAATTTGGTTCATCTGTTCCTCTTTCCGCATCTTCAGCCATGTTTACCCAACACTGTGAGTACTGCTACTGGCTTAGCTCGATTGTTTTCTGACACTAACTGAAAAAAGCGAAAAAGGTATGATGTTTTTTGAATTGCGTGAATTTTGCATGAAAAGATATGAGCTTATTGACTAAATTAAGCATTTATTGCATAGAAACATTGCACTTTTCAAGTACCTTTTCAGGAATATTGCTATTTTCAAGGGTTTTCCAAGCCTTAAATTTAAAAAAAGTGAAATTCAAGTACTTCAAGTACCTCAAGCACTTTAAGCACTGATTCACGACACTGTCTACATTGCTTAGGCACTTGTACTAGTATTTTGGTTTGAAAAAATTAATACTGTGTGCATAACCAACCTGTATACCGCTCAGCAAGATGTGAAATGATGGAAAAAAAAAAAAAAAAAAAAAAACTTATGTTGTTTCACAGAAATACATTAAACAAAAAAGAGCAGCTTAGTTACAATATTATATAGTAAACAAACAATTTCATTTTCATTTCAGTGAGGCCAGATGTGTTTTTTTTTTTTTTTTTGTGGGAACATAAAATCCTACATGTTCATGTTTTTTTTCACCATTACAGTTACAGAGGCATTGAGCAATTGTTTCCTGTTGAGGACATTGCTTTGGTGTCAACCTTCGCCACTCACAAAACACATCAGTGGCTCCGCTTTTCTCATCTCCTTCAGTTACAGAACAGTTCCCTTGAGTTGCTGTGGAGATGGTCAGGTGGTATAAACTAAATTACCTCCACACCCTAGAGCCTTCATTAACCTCTACAGAGCCACGAGAACACCTTCCTCAGCATTTTAAAACCATACTACTGTGGTGCCGCACAAGGACTAAGAAGTCTGTTATTTGGAAAAATAAATAAATAAACCCCAGGAGTCGAGTGTATGAACCTGCATAAACACTCACCTCACGGTGGATCAAAAAAATCTCCAGCGCCATTCCTGAGCGACTCAAAGAGCAGCGCGGAGAGCAGGAAGTGTGTGAATGGCTTGCCGGAGGCATGTGTTTTTTCCTGTTTGGGAAATGAATTATGCATCGTCTTAATCAAATAAATACAAACGAGAACGCCTTGCCAATCAGTGGCAGAAGCCCCAAGAAGGTGTTGCGTACTAGGAGATACGCTCCTCCCCTCCCCCTCTGTATCAGTTTTGTGCCTTTCATCTCCTCTCCTCGGACAGACTATGGAGAAATGAACACCCCACCATTTCTGTCTCATCTCTCTGTTTCTCCCTCCTCCCCGTTCTCACTCTCCTTCACTAAGCACAGAGTGGGCAGAAGAGAGTTCACACACTCCAGCGGGGGCTCGCACCATTCCACAGGCCTTGTTTTGCTGTGCAATCTGGAGAAAAGCATTTCATTTGGCCAGGGGATTTACCGCTCGATTATACTGTGTAAGCACACAAATAGGTCACTGTTTATAGGTACTTTTGCAATTTGTTTGGCCGTGGCAGAGGGTCTGATTCATGCAGATTTTTTTTTTCTCTTAGCTTTGAAGTGCCATGAAACACTTACATGGTATTACCTCTCAAACATACTTGTGTTTTTAATTTTTTTGTAGTGGAACTACTGTTTTAGGTGAATGAACTAGTATCTATTATACAGTGCCTTGCGAAAGTATTCATACCCCTTGTATTGTTATGTTGCTGCCTTACATTAAACTGCTTTCAATTGCTTTTTTTCCACATCAGTTTACATTCCATACACCATAATGACAAAGCAAAAACAGAATTATCACAACTTCGTAAATTTATTAAAAATAATAATAATAAAATCTGAAATAAGTACATTGCATAAGTCTTTATACCCATAACTCATGCGACAAGCTTTGCACATCAGCATTTGGCAACTGTCTGTCATTCTTCTCCTCACTTCTTCACCTCTCAAGCTCTGTCAGGTTGGATTAGGGCAGACACACATTTTCAGGTTTCATGCATGAGCAAATAAACTACTCTCATATACAGTACTATCGAAATAAATAGGTCTCATTAAAAATGCTTGTTTGACCTCCTCATTAATGTACAGAGTGGGTTATTTATTTCTGGACTACTGCATGTTATTATTTTTATTACTATACATAGAAATGGCAATGAATGAAGCATTTAATTGAGATTAATTTTTAATTTCTGCAAGTGGACAACAGTCATGCATCTATATAAAGACACTAAACAGAGGTAGATATGCTCCTTGTCTCACAAAAATATAGCTTCAAAATGCAAAACAGTAATGTAAATCTGCAATAAAAATAATATTATAAAACAATTAATATTAAAACACATTTATAGATGCAATCTTACATGTGTAACATACATATGCGCATTCGTCCTATGTTGGTGTTTCACATTAGTATTTCTATCAACGACAGCGTTTAACTCATGGGTGATATTTCTCTTGTTGATGATAATTAAATTTCACAGTGCAAAGAATGCTAATGACTTTACTTTTGTTAAACATCCCATCTGGGACGTTTGAAATTATCTGTAAAAAATCTCTTTTCCCATTTACTGAGAAACACATGCTCCGCTAGGGATTTGTGTGTGTGTGAACACACTTGAGCGATCAATTTCAATCAGCTTCAAATGTTTCAATCAATTTTCAGAAATCGCACTGAACAGAATGAAAATGCTAATTTCAAAATTGAAAAAAGTAGTGTTAAAACATGCTTTAAACATATTTAATCAATAACATGTCTTATCTTTGACAGCTCTAATAAACACGATACTGTATACAGCACACAGATGCACCAAAAAAATAAAACTAACTTCAAAGAACAATCTGTTGAAGCCTTTTCTTTTTGATACTAAAGCTTGGTTATAGAGTTGAGTGCCAGTTGAGTGCTACAAGACAAATTGTCTGAGCACCCTTGAAAGCATCTACAGGCTAAAATCAATTGAATGCTGTGAATATATGTGAACATAAAGATACCTGCCCAGACAGTCTGTCTGCATACTGGAGAGCAGAGCAGAATACACCAACCCAAACAATCAGAGCTAGTTTTTAAAGCACAAACATGACTGATAACAGCAATCAACTTTGAGAGTGAAAGGCGTAATATGGATGTCAACATGTATTGTAAATGTCTAGATGTTGCCTAATACTGTGTACAACAAGTCGGTAATCAATGCTGCCAGATCAAGCAGGCCTGAATCTCTTGTTGTCGAGCTGCATCACTGAGCAAGCATCAGTGTCAATTAGTGATTCAGTTGTCCGAGACCATATTTGTGGCCACCGACTAAAACTTTGTTGTTGATTCTGTATGTGAAACTAATTAGGTGTAATTTATCATGTGGACATGTACCCGCTACTTTATTTTGCCATAACCAGTTACAGTTGAGGTCAAAAGTTTACATCCCCCTTTCACAATCTGCAAAATGTTCATTGTTTTACCAAAATAAGAGGGATCATACAAAATTCATGTTATTTTTTATTTAGTACTGACCTGAATAAGATATTTCACATAAAAGATGTTTACATACAGTCCACAAGAAAAAATAATAGTTGAATTAAAAAAAAGTACCCTGTTCAAAAGTTCAAAAGCTAGGGGGGTATAAACATTTTTGAAGATCAGAGTAAATTTAACTTATTTTGTCTTCTGGGAAACATGTAAGCATCTTCTTTAGCTTCTGAAGGGCAATACTAAATGGAAAAAATAAATAAATAAATAAATAAATAATAATAATAATAATAATAATAATAATAATAATAATAATAATAATAATATTTATATATATATATATATATATATATGCAAAATAAGCAAAATGTACACATTTCCATTCCGTTCAAAAGTTTTCACCCCCGGCTCTTAATGCATCGTTTTTCCTTCTGGAGCATCAGTGAGCATTTAGACCTTCTGTAATAGTTGCATATGAGTCCCTCAGTTGTCCTTAGTGTGAAAAGATGGATCTCAAAATCATACAGTCAGTGTTGGAAGGGGTTAAAATACACAAAAATACTGGAAAACCAAAGAATTTGTGGGACCTGAAGAATTTTTCTGAAGAACACCAGGCAGTTTAACTGTTTAGGAAAAACAAGGAACTCAAACAACTATCACAAAAAAACAAAACAAAAAACACAGCTGAGGATCATTTAGGTAAAAACTAAATATTAAGAAGCAAGGGATTGTAAACTTTTATATATATTATTTTGTCTTGTGGACTGTATGTGAACATCTTTTATGTGAAATATCTTATTCAGGTCAGTACTAAATAAACAATGTATGATCCCTCTTATTTTGGTAAAATAATTAACATTTTGTTAATTCTGAAAGGGGGGTGTAAACTTTTGCATATGCCAAAAATGTGAAACTTTAAACTAAATTTAAACCAAAACTGCATGGTATGAGTTATGGTTTAACTTTTATGGTTTAACAATTTTTTTGGCACCAAATGTAATCATTTGGGAACATTTATAACTTCATAATTTTCCATAAAACTGTGTTAGATGATTTGTTGATCAGGTAATAACAACATCTAAATAACTATCCAAATATGCAGCAAAAAAAAAAAAAAAGATGTAAAAGAAACATATTAAAATGCATCGGTGTGATTTGTGGAGCATTCCTAAAAAAGCATTTTAATGGTTACTTTAAAGAATAACCCCTTTATTTCCAACATTTTTTTTTTTTTTTTTGTCTGAATGTTAGAAGAAAAATAATATGTTGCCATTACTGCCATGTACCGTACAAGGTTATGAAAGCCTTTCCTCTGTAATAGAGGAAAACGGATTAGTTTTCATTGTGTTAATATGGGTTTTAATGAGTGGTAATGTTACCACTTGAATTTGATGGATTATAATGCGTTGCTGTGTGCTGCAGTTGTTTTTCTACTTGTCTGTTGTTCATCTGCAGCCCGCTGTTTGGTCCAGTAATATCATGAAATAAAAAGCGAACAGTCATGCAAATGTTTATAATATACATCTACTAAACATTCAGCTGCAGTTTCAACATATTAAAATAATAATACATTGAACATAATATGCACATGCTTATTACATTACACCGCTCAAGTCATCATATTTCAAAACATTTACATCTAGAGCAACACACACATGCCATCACACATATGCCAGTGCCAGATTCAAACAAAATGTTTAATTTATGTCAAGCAATTTTACTATAGTAAAAATGCCATTTAATGTGTCATTGTCATTGCTATTTAAATAATTGCAAATATTGTATATCTAATCATTATGTTAATAAATGTAACATTTCAGTTTTGGCCTAACAAATAGCTAATGCACTATTTTTATTCTGGCAAGACAACCATGACTTTTGAACACTCAATTTTGTATTTTTACTACACCACAATGCATTATTAATTAATAAAACAAGCAATTGCACAACAAATGCACTGCATATAAATTTAATTATTTGTTAATGAGTAAAAATGACATATGTAGACATTTATAATTACTTTCCACTAAAAGTCTATGCAGTCTGTTTCGTTGGCATGGCAGCACACTGAATTACAAAGCAGATAAAGAGCAGTGTGTGTGTGTGTGTGTGTGTGTGTGTGTGTGTGTGTGTGTGTGTGTGTGTGTGTGTGTGTGTGTGTGTGTGTTCTTAAAAAAAATGAGAAAGAAAATGAGAGAAAACTGCGGTTGTTTGAGACAGAGAGATTAGAAATCTATTACCAGAGCAGATAACCATTGGCCTTCTTCAAGCCATTTATCTAACTGTCCTCTCACATGGATCTTAAAGTTTGCATCTCCAGCCCTCAAAACTCAATATCTGAGAGGGGCAGTTACAGCACTGAAAGTGTAATGAATTGCACAGGGGTTTGTGCGTGTCATCAGTTAACCCAATCTACTGCAGCCATAAAAAATGGGCCGGGCTGAAATCACATGACAAATTCCAGGATGAAATGCTGTTTGGATGGTGTAGTCAGCTACACCATCATCCTTTTAGCCTCTGTGTATGTAAAACTTCTGTCAGTAATGAAATGAGTAAGACAGGTTTTACTTCAGTCAAATAGATGTTCTGAGTGTTGCAGCCTGGATGCAACAGAATTATTTATATTAAGAGAGAGAGAGTGAGAGAGAGAGAGAGAGAGACAGAGAGACAGAGAGAGAGAGATAAATGAGCACAAACTAGAAAGTGAAAGACTGTTTTTTTTTTTTTTCAGGAAACAACCTAACATAAGAGATGAAATTCTTCATAAAGGACATGTAAAGAATGTTGATTCTAGGCTTCAAATCATAAGATTTGAGAAAAGTTGAAGTGTCAAACAAGTGACACTAAAATATAAGATACTAAATCATAATTGTGAGATAGAATTATGAGGTGAGATTTAAAATCATGCTATGAGATACAAAGTCATCAAATCAGAACCAAGAATTTTCATGTTAGAATTTCATATTTTCGACTTCAAGGTCATCAGGTCATAATTTTGACATTATTTAACAAAGCATGTTTTTTTTTTCTCTTTTTTCATGTGATGGAAAATGACTTAAAATGTATTAAAAAAATTAAAAGGGTAAGTGTTGTTGCATGATGGAATTCATAAAGTGTCAATCAAGTGACACTAAAATATGAGATACTAAATCATAATTTTGAGATAGAATTATGAGATCATTTGAAATCATGCTGTGAGATACAAAGTCAGCAAATCAGAATCAAGAGTTTCTATGTCAGAATATATATTTTATTTTATACTTATGACTTTAGGTCATAATTCTGGATTTTTATGTCAAAATTTTGACATTATTTAGCAATGCATATTTTTTCCATGCATGATGTAAAAGGACTTTCAGATATATTCAATACAAAGTATTATATGTTGTTGCATGATGGAAAGTCATAAAGTGTCAATCAAGTGACACTAAAATATGAGAATTATGCAAAGCATGATTTTTTTTTTCATGCATGATGTAAAAGGACTCCCAGAAATACTCAATACAATGTATTTAAAAAAAAAATAAAAAGAGGAAGTGTTGTTGCATGATGGAAAGTCATAAAGTGTCAAACAAGTGACACTAAAATATGAGATACTAAATTATCATTTTTAGATAGAATTATGAGATCATTTGAAATCATGCTATGAGAAACAAAGTCACCAAATCAGAATAAAGAGTTTCCATGTCAGAATATATATTTTATTTCATACTTATGACTTCAGGTCATAATTTTGACATTGTTTAGCAAAGCATGTTTTTTTTTTCATGCATAATGTAAAAGGACTTCCAGAAATATTCAATACAATGTATTATAAATAAATAAAAAGAAGAAGTGCTGTTGCATGATGGAAAGTCATAAAGTGTCAACAAGTGACACTAAAATATGAGATACTAAGTCATAATTTTGAGACAGAATTATGAGAAGTTGAAATCATGCTATGAGATACAAAGTCACCAAAGTAGAATCAAGAGTTTTAATGTTAGAATATCATATATTAATTTCATACTTACGTCAGGTCATAATTTTGACTTTTTATCTCATAATTTTGACATTATTTAGCAAAGCATGATTTTTTCCACCCTTGTGTGACAGAAAAGGACTTGCATAAATATTAAATATAATGTATTAAAAAACAAAGAAAAAGTGTTGTTGTATGATTGAAAGTCACCAAATCAGAATCAAGAGTTTTCATGTTAGAATATTATACTTTTGTTTAATGCTTATAATTTAAGGACATCATTTTTATCTCATAATTTTTACATTATTTACAATTTTTTTTTATTTTTTATGTGTGACAGAAAAGGACTTTCATAAATATTCAATAGTCATAAAGTCATAATGTTTCAAACAAGTGACACTAAAATATGAGATACTAAATCATAATTTTGAGATAGAATTATGAGATAAATTAAAGTTATGCTATAAAATACAAAGTCACCAAATCAGAATCAAGAGTTTGCATATCAGAATATATACATTTTTTCATACTTACGACTTCAGGTCATTTTTTTTTTTTTTTTGACTCTTTATCTCATAATTTTGACATTATTTAGCAAAGCATGTTTTTTTTATGTGTGACGGCAATCAATTCAATGCAATCAATTAAAAAAACAAAAAGAGGAATTGTTGATGGAAAGTCATGAACTGTCAAACAGATAATCAGAATTTTGAGAGACAATTATTAGATAAAAAGTTAAAATTATTGTCACGGTGAGATAGAGGAGATCTGGGTCCAAATGCAGGTGAGGAATTGTTTAATTATAAATCAAAAAACAAACAAACAAAACAAAAGGCCAACACGGCACACACAACAGGAAACAAGGCACGAGCTAGGATACAGACCAACACGGTAAAACAAACCACACAGAAGACAGGTTACAGGAAACAATGCAGACTCACAAGAGTGGTGGGAGAGTGGAGATTATAAAGTCTGTGGTGATAGTGAACAGCTGTGGAGGAAACGAGTGTCATAATCAAAGACAACAAGACAGGTGTAGACAATCAGGGAAGTGCAGTGCAAGATGAAGGGAAACAGCGACCTCAGGTGGCTGAGGGAAAACCCGCAGCCCAGAGTCATGACAGTACCCCTCCCCTACGGAACGGCTTCCAGACGTTCCCTGAGGCCGAAACAAGTCTGGAGGGAGGTGGAACGGGGGACTGGTGAAACAGGGGGAGGGATGGCGGGCCAGGCCCGTGCAGTGGAGGAACATGAGGTGGCTTCGCCGCCAGAGGAACGCGAGCCGGCCTCGCCGCCAGAGGAACGCCAGCGGCCAGAGGAACGTGAGCTGGCATAGCCGCCAGAGGAACGTCAGTCGCCAGAGGAACGTCAGCGTTCCTCACTGCTGCGTCAGGAACGGAGAGCGCGGTCACTGCTGCGTCAGGAACGGAGAGCGCGGTCACTGCTGCGTCAGGAACGGAGAGCGCGGTCACTGCTGCGTCAGGAACGGAGAGCGCGGTCACGGCCGCGTCCGGAACGGAGATAGCGGTCGTCGCCGCGTCAGGAACGGAGATAGCGGTCACCGCCGCGTCAGGAACGGAGAGCGCGGTCACGGCCGCGTCCGGAACGGAGATAGCGGTCGTCGCCGCATCAGGAACGGAGATAGCGGTCACCGCCGCGTCAGGAACGGAGATAGCGGTCACCGCCGCATCAGGAACGGAGATAGCGGACTCTGCCGCATCAGGAACGGAGATAGCGGTCGACGCCGCATCAGGAACAGAGAGCACAGCCGCCTCCGCGTCAGGAACAGAGAGCGCAGTCGCCTCCGCGTCAGGAAAAGAGAGCGCAGCCGCCGCCCCGGGAACCGCCGCCAGACGAGCGTCCTCCACTGCCCAACGAGCGTAGATGGCCGCCATCCACTCGGGCACAGCCGCCTCAACGACCGCCGCGTCAGAAACCGAGATAGCGGACGCTGCCGCCTCCGCCGCCCAACGAGCGCAAATGGCCGCCATCTCCTTGGACACAGTCACCGTCTCTCTGAAAGGCAAAAAAATCCTCCCCGCTGGACCCATTCGAGGAGTCTGCATTCTGTCACAGCCGCGTCAGGAACGGAGATCTGGGTCCAAATGCAGGTGAGGAATTGTTTAATTATAAATCAAAAAACAAACAAACAAAACAGAAGGCCAACACGGCACACACAACAGGAAACAAGGCACTAGAACACTGATACATGGAGCAAGGATACAGACCAACACGGTAAAACAAACCACACAGAAGACAGGTTACAGGAAACAATGCAGACTCACAAGAGTGGTGGGAGAGTGGAGATTATAAAGTCTGTGGTGATAGTGAACAGCTGTGGAGGAAACGAGTGTCATAATCAAAGACAACAAGACAGGTGTAGACAATCAGGGAAGTGCAGTGCAAGATGAAGGGAAACAGCGACCTCAGGTGGCTGAGGGAAAACCCGCAGCCCAGAGTCATGACAATTATGAGCTAAAAATAATTTTATCATGAAACAAAGTTTTACAGAATTTCAGATTTTAATCTCATAATTTTAATTTTGTATAATTTTTTTTAAATCTCATAATTATGTCCATGTCACCATTTTGAATTTCCTATCTCATATTTATGACTTCGTCATAATTTTGACTTTGTATCTCATTAATTCCATATTGTTATAATTATGATTTATCAAACATGCTATACTGTTGTTGCATACTGCAAATGATTTAAAAACTTGATATTAGTGCATCTGCGATTTTGAATGTGGCTTTTCCAACCATATTTAGAGTTTGAACATGACTATTTAATATATAAACAATTTACAGCAGAACTACACAGTAAGTATGTTGCAAAATATTAAAATGACCTTGGGCTCTTAGAGCCCACATACAACTTGAGGGGGTTTTGAGTGTCAGTTTACACTAGCTCAAAATCTGCCCACATCACATTACTTTGCGTGTAAGAGTGCACATCTATGTGCCAGTATGCCGTCTGTTCTCTATTGATTGCCTGAGGCGGCCACCTGACCCGATTAATAAACTGCTGTTGCCAGCACGGCATCCCTGCTTCCCCGCACACAGAGGAACGACACATCCATGATGCATGATGCAAGCTGGCTCCAAGTAGGAAGCAGGAAGGGGCTGGGGCATGGCCTGTGGACAGAGATCTGCTCTCAGCTGGCATCCACTACACTCAGCTGCAGATAGAAAGAGAGAGAGAGAGAGAGAGAGAGAGGAGATAAGAAGAAAGATACGAGAGAAAGGGTTATGACAGAAGAAGAAAAGGCGGAAAGAAATAGAATGATGAAAGAAGGGTCTGAGAAAGGAAATGTAATGTTCTCTAGCTAGATGGTAACAATGATTATGGTGTTTATCTTTTTTGGCCAAATACAATACTTTTGGCTTTTGACTCAGTGCTGCCCTACAATGTTATAAGACTAGACTTCTAATGCATGTTATATAAGTCAGGTAATGAAGTACAGTAACAGAATAGCCAATTTTCAAGGAATCAAATGTTCTCAGAGATCAGGCTCAACTGTAACTATGAAAAGTGAGCATTACAAAAACGACTTCCATCAGACAAATGTAAACTAATGTGGAGTAATGGGGACAAAACCCCTGGCATTTTAAAATATATTTTCTACTAATATAATATCGGTGCCCTATTATCTTTTTTTTTTTTTTTTTTTTTGAGCATTAAAGGCACAAAATGTTTTTGTACTGACAATTATTAGGTGTGCTGGATAAACTATTGCCTAACATAGCAATTGCAAAAAAGTAGACTGTTTGTGCTTAAACCCTTTTTAAACTTTGTTGATATCTATGGAAGCTCATTTCCATCACATAAAATAAAATTATGCTTCTTAATGGTCACATAAAAAGTCATATTTATTAATTTAAAGGCGAAATTATGAAATCACATCTGACACTAGGTCAAAATTATGAGATAAAAAGTTAAAATTGTGATACAACAAACATGAGATAAAGTCATAACTGACATAATATAAATTATGCAATTTGAAATGTCATTATTATTTACCAAAGGATGATTTTTTTCCCCTTGTGTGGTGAAAATGGGCTTACATGCATATTTATGGAAGCCTGTTTCCACCACTGAATAAATTACCTATTACCTTCCAGTTCTGACCTTTTTCCCCCCTCAGAATTGTGTTACAAATGTGCAATTCTGACTTGTTTTCAGAATTGTGAGATATAAACTCGCAATTGTGAGTTATAAAGTCAGCATTTTGTGAGTTATAAACTTTTACCATTTTTTCTTGCAGTTGCAAGACTTTTTTCCTCACAATTCTGCCCTTTTTTCTCAGAATTGTGGGATATAAAAATCACAATTTTAAGCTATAAAGTCTAATTTTAAGTGGAAAAAGACTGATACGTTCTCAGAATTGTGAGTTTATATCTTACAAGTCGTAATTGCATGTTATAAAGTCCGAATTGTGAGATAGAAACTCGCAATTTTTTAAAAAACTGTCACAGTTGCGCAATATAAAACTCTGATCTATCAATTCTGAGAAAGAAAATAGTTGGAATTGTTTACATCTCGCAATTCTGACTTTATTTCTCAGAATTGCAAAGTTTGTTTCACAATTTTGACTTAAACTCAAAATTGTGAGTTTATATCTCACAATTTTGAGAAAAAAATCCAAATTGCAAGATGTAAACTTTTCAGGCAATATTTTCTGAGAATTGATAGATCAGTTTTATAAATCTAAAAAAAATGCAATTTTCGCAATTCTCAGAAATAAAGTCAGAATTGTACGTTTATCTCACAATTCTCATAATTGTGAGATTATGTCCCGCAATTCGGACTTTATAAATTGCAATTGTGAGTATATATTTCTAAATTCTGAGGAAAAAAGTCAGAATTGTGAGATAAAAAGTCACAATTAACTTTTTTTTTTGTAATCCCATTTCCGCCTGAATAAAAAACATAAAAAAGGTAATTGCGGGATATAATCTCACAATTATAAGAAATAAAGTAAATTGTGAGATATAAACTCGCAATTGCGAGTTATAAAGTCTAGTTCTGAGGAGAAAAAAAAGACTGATGTGTTCACAGAATTGCAAGTTTGTATCTCACAATTCTGACTTAATAACTCACAATTGCGAATTTATAATCACACAATTCGGACATTTTTTCTCGCAATTGCGAGTTTGTATCATGCAATTCTGAGGGAAAAAAGTCAGAACTTTGAGACAAAACTCACAATAACCTTTTGTCTCAACACCTGTGAAGAGAGATCTTAAAATTGCTGTTGGGAAAAGGCGCCCTTCCAATATGAGAGACCTGGAGCAGTTTGCAAAGGAAGAGTGGTCCAAAATTCTGGGTGAGAGGTGTAAGAAACTTATTGATGGTTATAGGAAGTGACTGATTTCAGTTATTTTTTCCAAAGGATGTGCAACCAAATATTAAGGGTTCCAATAATTTTGTCCAGCCCATTTTTGGAGTTTTGTGTGACATTATGTCAAATTAGCTTTTTTTCCTCCCTTTTTTTTTGTTTTGTTCCAATACACACAAAGGGAATAAACATGTGTATAGCAAAACATGTGTTAATGCAATACTTCTCTGTGAGAAATACTTGATTTTCTGGAAAAATTTCAGGGGTGCCAACAATTTTGGCCATGACTGTATGTGTATATATATATATATATATATATATATATATATATATATATATATATATACAGTATATATATATATATATATATATATATATATATATATATATATATGTGACCTTGGACCACAAAACCAGTCTTAAGTCGCTGGGGTATATTTGTAGCAATAGCCAAAAATACATTGCATGGTTCAAAATTTTTGATTTTTCTTTTATGCCAAAAATCATTAGGAAATTAAGTAAAGATCATGTTCCATGAAGATTTTTTTGTAAAATTCCTACTGTAAATATATCAAAATGTAATTTTTGATTAGTAAAATGCATTGTTAAGAACCTAATTTGGACAACTTTAAAGGTGATTTTCTCAGTATTTTGATTTTTTTGCACCCTCAGATTTCAGATTTTCAAATAGATGTATCTCAGCCAAATATTGTCCTATCCTAACAAACCATACATCAAAAGAAAGCTTATTTATTGAGCTTTCATATGATGTATACATCTCAGTTTTGTCAAATTTAACCTTATGACTGGTTTTGTGGTCCAGGGTCACATACATATATATATATATATATATATATATATATATATTAACAGATTTACCCCATATGAATAAATAATCCATAATCCTGTCAGTTCTCTAAAGTAATGTTCATATGGTAGGAGGACAAGTAAATCTTAATCAATCCATTTTCTCAATTTTTACACAAATTACACTCTTGACAAAAGAAATTCAACAATTTCTAACTGCTAAGAGCATCCACCACAATAATCAGATCAGTGGTTCTGGCGACACTTAAATCGAGACCCAATTTCAGTTGAAATACAACTAAAATGGATCAGACATGGACCACTTTGTGGAGTATAAAGCAGAACATAACAGGACAGGAAATGGAACGGATCCCTCAGGGCAAAAGAGAAGCTTGACAGACCAAAAAGAGAGTCGAAAGAACAAATAAAAAAAGAGGCAACAAAAGACAACAACAAAACCTAGTGATGAAATTATTTCTTAGCTCAATTTCTGTCAGTAATGATCTGAGTAGGACAGGATTTACTTTAGTCAAACAGATTCTCTGAGTGATGCAGCCTGGATGCAACAGAATTATAGGAAAACAAATAAATAAGCTCTAACCACAGAGTGAAAGACTGGATATTGCAGACAGCAGCCGAGACACAAGGACGTTTTTTTTTCATGGAGGACGTGTGTAGAATGTTATCAAGTTGTAAGTGAGCTTTTAATCCGATTAGGAAAAATCATGGAGTGTTGTTAGGCATGACGCAAACTGGATTTTAGCAACTTGACTAATATAGTGTGTATCAGACATTAGAGAACTATTTAATACAGTATATTTACATTTTTTCTCAATGGCCAACAAATAAATCCTGAAACAGTCCATTATTTTCTCACAACTACTGTATAAGAACTACATGTCAACTTGTACAAATCTCAAACCGTCATGTAAAAATCTAATATTTAGTCAAAAACACATTCTCTTTTGTCAGAATCAAACTTTGCCCCCAGATGACATACAAAACCTACAAATACACAGATTACTTTAGGTTTAGGAAATTGTGCCAACTGATTAAGTTTGTAATCAAGAAAAACTGTAATAAACTGTAGTTGTGATCATAGCATAACTGCCTAAAACAAGACTGAACAGACCAAAATGAAATAGAAACAAAAGCCTTCAAACATAAACGTGAGATTTTTTTAATTTAATGCTTCTGAATTAACACAATATGAATATTCTTTACTTAAATACATTAAGTACTTTATTAAATATTTAAAGACATTAAATAAATAATAGCACATTTCATCTGAAGAGGCTACTTCTCTTTCAAGGCTACAATAAATGAGAGTCTAAAGTGAATTAGTCTTTTTTTAAACTTTACTTTTAAACACTTGCTTTTCTTGTAATACTCCATTTGGTTTTCAGTTTTATCATTGGAATAATTTATGAACAAAGGAATTATTTTCATTAGTAGAGACGCTTTAGCCACTTAAGCTTTGTAGGGCACTTAACATTGGATTTGCTAATGGATTTTCAGACAATGAAGATGTATAATTTTAATACCTCACTCAAAAACTCTGGACACGAGTTCAAAAAGCATGGCAAAGCGAGCTCTTGAAGAAAAAAAGCATCTGCCCTTTGAAAAATGTCCAGCTACAGACTCCCCAAACTAAAACGCAACTTTAATCAACATCATTAGAATCGACAGTAAGCTAATTGATGGGAGCACAGTGTGTCCATAACGGTCTGAAGGTTTGGAGATTTTAACTGCATATTGGCAATTTGGAGTCTATAATGAAGAGGAATGGTCTAAGGTTTTCATCGATATCATTGGAGAGCGAGCATTTAAAGGTGAACGATAACACCGCCTCGCCAATTACTGCCCGTCTGACTAAGCAGGACTAACTGACAGCAGGATGAAATGAAGGGATATGTGAATATCTAAAGCAAAGAAAAAGCACTCATAAAATCATATAACTTAGACACATACAGCTAATTTGTATTCTACTAAGAATCCTTAGAAGACATGGATTATGGATCTTTAGATCCTGGGTTATGGATCTTTCCCGTGATACTCTCAGATTGTCAGGGACTTCCATATCCTCAGGCCATGTGACCCTGACCCAGACCTCACTGATGCCATAACTTTGTCTCCAAGGATTTTCCAGAGATTTTCAATCGGGGTTTGGATCAGGACTCTGGGCTGATCCTTACCCTGTTCAGCAGTGAACTGGCAAGCAATTCCAGCTGCAGCGTTGATCTGATTCCCCGTTAAGATCCTCTGCATTATTCTGTCTTCTCGTGCATTTGTCTTACGTGGAAGACCAGCCTTTTTGGGGGACTTGAATGAATAAGTGTCATTGTAATCCTGCAGTATTCAAGAAATCACAGATTTGGAATGACCAACTTATCTTGCAGTGGCTGAAAGGGTCATCCCTTTGGCCTTCATCTGGACAACCTCCTGTCAGCGGCCCACCATCTTGCAATCTTAGTGAAAATTAGAGGAATGCTACCAGTTAAACAAGGCTTGTCATATAATTAAGGAAATTAGCACCAGATGGCAGATTGACACCAATAACTTGGAGGTATCTGTAAGTGTTCTCTAATTTTGATCAGTTCTTTTTTAAATATCTCATTTAAGTTTTTCATACTGTGCTTCAGAATACAATTAATATTACTATATGCTTAAAAAGTTAGAATAACTCCAAAAGAACTAAGCAGTGACCTTGAAATTTAGAAAATTATAGGTTGTTCTCTAATTTTGATCACCACTGTACATAGCATCACATCATATGTTGTCCTATTCATACATAAAATTAATTACATACACCGATTCAGTTCATTTCCATTTTCAAAATATAGCTCAGTCAAGACAACTCTTAAAGTGATTTCTGTGCCTCAACTGGCATGAGGCATTGTACATATGTACATATGCTTGATATTGACAGACCTTCTCTGAGATCTGCTATGCTGCTGCACAAATACAAGGATTTGTTCAGCTTAGTTAAAATAACATACTGTACACAATAAGGAAACATGCTTCTGCAAGAAAGAAACAAATGAGAGAATTCTGCGATTTTCCAAATGCACTGTGATTCTCTCTCTTAAATCGATTCTGAGCTTAGATTTTAACAGCAGATGGCACTTCATACTTTAAAAACGTACTCGGTTACTTTCGTAACCTCGGTTCCCTGAGATACGGGAACGAGTACTGCGTCTGTAAAGACGCTTATGGGAAAAGCTCCTTTTCTCCTGAGACTGAAGCATTTCAATAACGCAGTGTAACTGCACGGCCATTGGTTCGTGCAGTGTTAAAGAAACGAACCAATGGCTCGGCAGCGGAGATGCACAAACCTATGGCGATGATTCGCGCCCGATCGCGCCAAAAGGGGCGGAGCATCTGGCTATATAAGCGAGCATTTCGCCATAGGGAACTCAGGTACTTCGACTGAAGCGACGACTGAGTCGTGCAGCTACCTAGCACGGCCAGCAACGCAGTACTCGTTCCCGTATCTCAGGGAACCGAGGTTACGAAAGTAACCGAGTACGTTCCCTTTCGATACTTTCACTCGTACTGCGTCTGTAAAGACGCTTATGGGGAACCAGTACAATCCCGCCGTTGCTAAGGTAGAGGAACGACTGACATGACCCTAGCACTAAAGGGCTAATAAGGGCCAATTTGTTCGATCAGATAGCCTGATAAACATCCGTTCCAAGGAATAAGTACACTTGGAGCTCCACAGAGGCCAAGACGCACTATATATAACATACTGGTAAAACATACCACTATGTGGAAAGGACCCGAGTCTGTAAGACTGGAACGTCCAAGTTATAGAATCTAGCAAATGTGGACGGTGAGGCCCAGCCTGCCGCCGCACAAATCTCTGCAATGGAAACCCCACTAGACCACGCCCAAGACGAGGCGATGCCCCTCGTCGAATGGGCCCTTACTCCCATGGGACATTGTAGGCCCAAAGAGGAGTAAGCCAGCGTGATGGCTTCCACAATCCATTTGGATAATCTCTGTTTTGTGACCGAACACCCCTTGGTGCGGCCACCAAAACCTACAAACAGCTGTTCTGACTGCCTAAAAGGGGCAGAACGCTCTATATAACATCTCAGAGCCCTGACAGGGCAGAGAGGGTTAAATCCCTGGTCTTGCTCCGTAGGAGGAAGAGCCAAAAGGGAAATAATCTGGTCTCTAAAGGGTGTAGAGAGACTTTTGGGAACATACCCATGCTTTGGCTTCAGGATGACCTTAGAGTCATTTTGCCCGAATTCCAAGCAAACGGGGCTCACAGAGAGCGCCTGTAAATCACCCATGCGTTTGACTGATGCTAATGCCAATAGCAGGGCAGTCTTCAACGTCAGGGGGCGAAGGCCTATGGACTGAAGCGGTTCGAAGGGAGGGCCCTTCAGGGCCCTCAACACTGTGGGTAAGTCCCAAGACGGAACCGTAATGGGGCGAGGGGGATTAATCCGCCTTGACCCCTTTAAGAAACGAACGACCAAGTCGTTCCTTCCCACAGATTGACCGTTTACAAGGTCATGGAATACCGCTATAGCTGCAACATAGACCTTGAGCGTGGAAGGGGATCTCCCCTTATCCAACAGCTCTTGCAAGAAGGACAATATCACAGATATGTCACATAAAATTGGGTCCGTACCGCGGGTGGAACACCAGGCGGAAAAGACAGACCACTTGAGATCGTAGAGCCGCCTCGTAGAGGGTGCTCTAGCCTGTGAAATAGTACTCAAAACCGACTCAGGGAGACTTAAAGGCTCCCGTCTAGAGCCCAAACGTGTAGCGCCCACAATTCCGGCTGGGGGTGCCATATCGTTCTGTTCGCCTGTGTTAAGAGATCTCGTCTCAGTGGCACGGCCCATGGTGCTCTTGAGAGCAGCCTGGGAAGATCTGGAAACCAATGCTGGTTCTGCCAGAATGGAGCCACTAACAGGACCTTGAGTTTCTGTTCCCTCACTCGCCTGATGACCTGTGGCAGCAGAGCGATAGGAGGGAATGCGTATAACAGGAGATTGGGCCATTCTTGGGTCAATGCGTCCTGTTCCTTCGAAAAATAAATTGGGCAGTGATGATTGTCTTTTGAGGCGAAAAGATCTACTCGCGCCCTGCCAAAGACAGCCCATATTTGCTGAACCGTGTGAGGGTGAAGCGTCCATTCGTCTGAGGAGACGTTGCTCCGAGACAACATGTCTGCTCCCTGATTCAGTTTGCCTGGCACATGCGTCGCTCTTAGAGAGCGGAAGTGCAGCTGAGCCCATTTCAGGAGACGTTCTATCATCGTAAATAGACGTCTCGACGAGAGGCCCCCTTGGTGATTTATGAAGGACACCACTGTCATGCTGTCCGAACGGACTAAGACATGGTGACCCTTCAGCGCAGGTAGAAGGGTGTGAAGGCCTAAACATACTGCTAGCATTTCCAAGCAGTTGATGTGAAGGCGACTCTCTGCTTTCGACCATAGGCCGAAAGCAGGCTGGCCGTCGCACAGCGCCCCCCAACCTAAGTTGGAGGCGTCTGTCGAGACCGCTTTCCTTCTGACCACCAAGTCCAGGGGAACGCCCTGTTCCATCCATTGAGCGCACCTCCAAGGAGCCAGGGCTGCTATACAGGCCCGATCTACCTTGATGCGCTGGCGTCCCAAGCGCCACGCTTGAGGAGGAACCTTTGGTTTCAACCAGAACTGCAGGGGGCGCATTTGAAGCAGACCCAACTGAAGTACTGGAGATGCTGAGGCCATAAGGCCGAGCATCTTCTGAAAAACCTTGAGAGGGCGAAGGGCTCCTATTTTGAAGGAAGCCGCGAGCCTGCGAATGGCTTGGGCTCTCTGCGGCGCAACTGCTGCCTTCATTTGACGTGAGTCGAAAACTGCTCCCAGGAACGCAATGCGTTGGCTGGGAGACAGCACGCTCTTGGCAAAATTGACCTTGAGTCCTAGGCACTCTAAGTGGCTGAGGATTAAGGCTCTGTGGTGTGTTAGCTCGCTCTCTGACTGGGCTAGGATGAGCCAGTCGTCCAGATAGTTCAGGACGCGGATTCCCATCTGTCTCAGAGGGGAAAGTGCTGCGTCCATGCACTTTGTAAACGTGCGAGGGGCTAACGACAGTCCGAACGGAAGGACTGTATATTGATATGCCACTCCCTCGAAGGCGAATCTCAAGAATTGCCTGTGATGGGGGGCGATCTGAATGTGGAAGTATGCATCCTTCAGATCCAGTGAACAAAACCAGTCCCCTTTGCGTATCTGCGAGAGGATCTGTTTTAGTGTAAGCATTCTGAACGGCCATCTCATGATGGCGCGATTCAGCTGTCTGAGGTCGAGGATGGGGCGTAGACCGCCATCCTTCTTTGGAACGAGGAAGTAACGGCTGTAAAAACCTGACTCGCTCTGTGTTGGGGGGACCGTTTCCACGGCGCCCTTGGCCAACAGATTCTTTACCTCTAATCGCAAGACGTCTGCGTCTTTGCTGCGAACTGAGGTGGTGATCACACCATGAAAGCGAGGAGGTCTTCGAGCGAACTGGAGTACATAGCCTCGTTCTATTATACCCAAAACCCATTTTGACACTCCGGGGATGGCTTGCCATGCCGCGGATTGTGTCGCTAGGGGCTGCAATGGTTCGCACAGCTGTATGCTGTCTGAAAGCATTGGAAGAGGAAATTTGCTCTTTTCTTGAAAATGTTTGTTTTTATTTTTCCCGCTATCACAGCGGTTTGCTGTAAGGGCGCTGATATAAAGGGCCCGTGAGTTACAGCTACATTTTTCACAAACATAAGTTCCCTTACACCCGGAACAGAACGGAGTGTAGAAGGGCTTAAAAGAGGCACTTTGGGGGCTGGTCCGGCTGCTGCGAGACTTGGCCCCTCCCTCTTCCTGCTGTTGAGATCAGGAAGACGCTGGCGGCGCCTGGTCCAGCACCACTCTTGGCCGAGGTCCCTGACGCTTAGGGAAGGGAAAGCGCTTGGCTGGGCGTGACCGAGGACGGAGCTCCGTCTGAGGCGCTGGTTGCGCAGCTGGGGGCGTGGCTTTCGCAGGCTGCTGAGTCGGCGCCGGCTTGGGGCGACTAGGAGCCGTTGCAGAGCTCGAGCGTTTGGGCAGGAAATGTCGCATGGCTTGGGACGATTTCTGCGCCGCGGTGAAGCGCTCCGCGAAACCCTCGACAGCTGGGCCGAACAGGCCGGTCGGCGAGATGGGGGAGTCAAGGAAGGCGACCTTATCCGCGTCCTTGATCTCCGTCAAGTTAAGCCACAAGTGGCGCTCCAGCACCACTAAACTGGCCATCGATCGCCCGATCGCCTGAGCCGTCATCTTCGTGGCGCGTAACGCCAAATCCGTAGCGCTACGTATCTCTCTGAGCGGGGAATCGTCCAGGTTCAACTCGTCCAGACCGCGGAGGAGCTTTGCTTGGTACACCTGGAGTACCGCCATAGAGTGAAGCGCTGAAGCTGCCTGTCCAGCAGACGAATACGCTCGTCCAGCGAGGGTAGAGGTCGTTCTGCAAGGCTTAGACGGGTGTGACGCCCTCGCCTTCCAACCGATAGCGGTGGGCGGGCAAAGGTGCGCAGCAACTGACTCGTCCAGCGGGGGCAGCTTCTCGTAGCCCTTTTCCTCAGCGCCATCGACCGTGGTGAGGGCAGCAGAAGAGGAAGTATGAAGGCGGGCGGAGTATGGAGCACGCCAGGACTTAGAGATTTCGTCGTGGACTTCGGGGAAGAATGGTGAAGCTCGCTGACGAGGGGCCTGGCGGCGCCCCGGCAGAAACCATTCGTCCAACCGGCTCCTAGAGGGCTCCTCGGGAGGAGACCATTGAAGATCCAGCTCCTCAACAGCTTTAGATAGGACGCGGAACAGTTCGGCGTCCATACCGGCGCTGGCGGCGCTGGATTGCGCAGACGGCAAGGGGGCGGGGTCATGGGAAGAGCCCGACAACTCCTCTGCGTCAGATGCGGCCAATGACATGCTGTCATCCTCGCATTCACTTCCTCCGAAGGAGACCAGATCGCTCGCAGCCGCAGAGGGACGCTGGTCAGGATGCAGGAAGAGAACTGGCGATTCCTCTCCATGTGGTGAAGGCGAGGCACGCGGGGTCTGAGCCGGCGTGAGCTCGCCTGTCACCACGCTCTTAGATCTCTTGCCCCGCTGCTTCTTCCTAGCAGGCTCTTGCGAGGAAGTAAGCGGGAGGGCGCGAGAAGCGGCGTCGCTCTCTGAAAAGAAAGCTAGCCGCGAGCGGAGGGAAGTGAGACTCATATTCCCGCAGTGGGAACATTCCGTCTCATTGAGCGCAGCCTCAGCGTGGGCGTGACCCAGGCACGAGACGCACTCAGCGTGAGTGTCAGCGGCGTGCAGAGGGGCTCTGCACGAGCGACAAAAACGCCGTGGCATTTGGAACAACGCCGTAGAAATTTGCTCTTAATTTGCTCTTTTAGATGTTCGCCGGATAGCAGCAGGGAATCAGCTCCGGAGCGTCAATCCGCCGAGCAGTGAAGATCCGCTGCGAGGCTCGTCAACGGCGAAGAAGAGGCTTGCTTGAGCGAAGTCTGCGTAGTCAGTCTCTGCGAAGATCAGAAGTCGTCGCTGAAGAAGAAGGATCTGAGTTCCCTATGGCGAAATGCTCGCTTATATAGCCAGATGCTCCGCCCCTTTTGGCGCGATCGGGCGCGAATCATCGCCATAGGTTTGTGCATCTCCGCTGCCGAGCCATTGGTTCGTTTCTTTAACACTGCACGAACCAATGGCCGTGCAGTTACACTGCGTTATTGAAATGCTTCAGTCTCAGGAGAAAAGGAGCTTTTCCCATAAGCGTCTTTACAGACGCAGTACGAGTGAAAGTATCGAAAGGGAACAGCCGTACTCTACTTGCTTCCAGTTCTTTACACACACACACACACACCACTTGAACCAAAAATAATCATTCATGAAGTTCAAAAAGGTTGAAGCGAATTACAAAAGTGTTCACAGTGGGCTGTGTTTACATTAATCTTGCATAAATAAAAGCATAAACGCCAAAGTGCAAGTATATTTAACCACTTACGTTACTCAGACAAATGCACAAGCACTCTTCATCTGAATGTGTGTTAAAAACTAGCCTAGAGTGCCATGTACTGTTAAAAACTAAGCTCAAAATTGATTCCACATAGAATGCGATGCATTCGGAAAATCGCAAAATCGATTTATGAATCAATTTACTGTTGCACCCCTAAATAATTTATTTATAATAAGACTTTTTTTTACAAATGAATTAACTAAATAATAATAAACAAAAACAAACAAACAAACAAACAAACAAACAAACAAACAAACAAACAAACAATAAAACTTCTGACCTTCTAAAGATGCCCAGGACCATAATACAGACATGCATCTATACCTGCTTGAAGTAACCTTGATGAAGAACCAGTGGTTGGTAGGATTTTACTGAATCTTGGGGAAAATGACTTTGATTATGAATGATTAGATTAAAGGAGAAGTTCACTTCCAGAACAAAAAATTTACAGACAATTTACTCACCATCTTGTCATCCAAGATGTTAATGTCTTTCCTTCTTCAGTCGTAAAGAAATTATGTTTCTTGAGGAAAACATTTCAAGATTTTTCTCCATAGTGGACTTCCATGGTGCTCCCAAGTTTGAACTTCCAAAATGCAGTTTAAATGCAGCTTCAAAGCACTCTACATGATCCCAGCCAAGGCAGAAGGGTCTTATCTAGTGAAACAATCGGTTATTTTTTTTTTTTTTTCAAAAAGTACAATTTATATATTTTTAACCTCGTCTTGTCTAGTTCTGCCATGTGCATGTGCACTCTGTATCATCCGGGTCAATACAGTTAGAGTAGGTCCAAAAATGTACATCTCATTTTCTCCTCCAACTTCACTGTTCGCACAGTTCACTGTACTTCGGTACTTCTGCAGCGATGTAGGATGATTTTGAAGTTGGAGAAAATGAGATGGGAGTTTTTCGACATACCCTAACTGTATTGAACCAGAATACACAGAGTTGTAGCAGAGTTAGACAAGAGCATTTGAGGTTAAAAAGTATATAAATTGCCCATTTTTTTAGAAAATAACTGAGATAAGGCCTTTCTTCCTCGGCTGGGATTGTGTAGAGTCATTTGAAGCTGCATTTAAACTGCATTTTAGAAGTTCAAACTCATGGGCACCATTGAAGTCCACTATATGGAGAAAAATCCAGAAATGTTTTCCTCAAGAAGCAATTTCTTTACGACTGAAGAAGGGTGAGTAAGAGTAAATTATCTGTAAATCTTTGTTCTGGAAGTGAACTTCCCCTGTAAGGACAACAAAGAGACTCTTAGACATAAAATACTGTGTGACTTGGCTCAATAACATCGAAAACCAACACTTTGTAGAGTCCAAAAACACTTGTAAGAGATCAGTGTGCCAAGGAACCATCAGCTTTGGCAAACCATTTGATATCATCATTTAGAGTTGAGCCATTGAATTACTATGTGAAAAACAATCTATAATAAAAGTTTTACATTCACTTCTGCTTGCATTTGTCAATAAACTGGCTTCATTTGTAGTTTTTAACATTCTCATGAGTTAAAACTCTGCCAGGGGGAAGCAAATTCCTGATCAATTGAGTCTAGATTGGATACAGCACACACAGTCTGCACTAAATCATCTATGATAGATTCATGCAACGGATCTGGCCATCAGAGGCCCGACAAGCCCAGAATCATGTCACTGTATGAGCAGCGCTGATTATAACTGACCACGTCACACATTCATTTCCAAACAAACCTCAATAAAGTGTTATTAACGACAGTCTCAGTTGGGCACGAGTAAGGGTACGGTTCTTCTCACATGGAAAAGCTCATCTGCTCAAATCACACATAAACACTCTCTCCCCTGTATACCAGCCAGTGCTAAATGTATTAACTGTAAAAACGGTGGCGGACCAACTGCAATCTTTTACAGTACTGCTCTTGCCATTTGGATAATTGACTGTGAGCAGTGACAGCCATCAAGTGAGAGGAATACTCGACAGTATTTGTGACAGAGTAACAAGCCGTCTGTTGGAACTGAAGTGCCACTTTGTTATTGTTCAGTGTTTCCGCTATGCCTAGAACTGCGAGTTACATTAAGCAGGAAGTATATGTTCTGTTCAAAATGCAAATATGCAGAAAGCCTTTTATTGACTGCACTAAAGCTGAAGAATTTTATATAAAACACTAACATTATGTTATTCTATAACTTCAATTGCATGGCTCATTCTCTACGAGCTGCTTTCCTTTTAAAGCTTAATAAAAAACATGATATTTCTAATGTTATTGTTTCTTCACAAAGAATTGCTTTACATTAAAATGTCTGCTAAGTAAATGTATTGGAAATGGTACATCACTGCAGCACTATGTGCAGATCAAAAAAAAGTGAGAATGTAAAAAGTGAAAGCTGTTTTATACTAAATAAAAATATACCAAATATACTAAATACACATATGTAAATGCCCATTTTTTGGGTTATATATGTTCTATTTCAGAGTTTGGTAAGTTTCTGGTCTAAAGGTGCCCTGAGATTTCACCTGCCACAAAAAGATAAATAAATCAATCTCCACAGGCAGCTCAGACACCTGCCGTTTATAGCACATGACCCTGGACATGTAGGAAGAAGCCATGCATCAAAACACCATTAATTGCACAATAGATGCAGGAGGCTATTGAGTGCGGGATTCTCATTTTTTAAGAGTCTGTGAAGTGCAGAGTTTTCAGTGCTTTATCACGCTCTCAGACATCCTCTTGATAAAAAGGCATTTGCCCGGGAAACTCATCTCACTTCATCTACACTTTGGCAGGTCAACTTTGCTCAAAATGAAAGAGTCTCAGATGGAACAAACATGAAAACCTGGAAGACCATGAAGGTTTGAGAAAGAATAAAGCTGGTGAAGATCTGAACGGAATGCTTGTGATGTTAATATGATGGAGAGCAAGCCGGTGCAAATGGAAACTGAACTGAAAATGACAATGAACTCAGAACTCAATCATATCAGGCAGCACAGAAGTTGCATTCGACAATGACTGTATGATTTTGAGATCCATCTTTTCCCACTGAGGACAACTGAGAGACTCATATGCAACTATTACAGAAGGTTCAAATACTCACTGATGCTTCAGAAGGTAACATGAAGCATTAAGAGCCAGGGAGTGAAAACCTTTGAACAGAATGAAGACGTGTACATTTTTCTTATTTTTCCTTAATATATTATTTTTAAAATGTAGTACTGCCCTTCAGAAGCTACAGGAGATACTTGCATGTTTCCCAGAAGACAAAATAAGTTCAATTTACCCTGATCTTCAAATAAAAAAAAAAGTTTTCACCCCCCAGCTCTTAATGCATTGTTTCCTTCTGAAGCACCAGTAAGAGTTTGAACCTGCATTTTGTATGATCCCTCTTATGTTGATAAAATAATTAACATTTTGCAGATTCTGCAAGGTGTATACTTTTGACTTTAACCGATAAGTGCAAATAATGGCATTTTGGCAGAGATGTTTTTTTTTGTTTTGTTTTAAATATGAAATAATTTAAAAATTAGGAAAGGAAAAGGAAAGGAAGTGAAGTGAGGCCAAGTATGGTGACCCATACTAGGAATTTGTGCTCTGCATTTAACCCATCCAATTGCACACACACAGTAGTGAACACACACACACATTGTGAACACACACCCGGAGCAGTGGACAGCCATTGCTGCGGCGCCCGGGGAGCAGTTGGGGGATCGGTGCCTTGCTCAAGGGACTCACCTCAGTCGTGGTATTGAGGGTGGAGAGAGTGCTGTACATTCCCTCCCCCCACCTACAATCCCTGCCGGACCTGAGACTCGAACCTGCAACCTTTGGGTTACAAGTCCGACTCTCTAACCATTAGGCCACGGCTGCCCCCAATTATAAGAAAAAATTCAAAATAAATAATTTTTTTTTTTTTTTGGTGAGACTTCTTTGAAAAGAATTATTAAAAAAATAAAAAGGTTGGAGAGCTCAGTATATGTATTTATTTAGCAATTTGATTTTCCCCCATTATTTATTGTTTGGCTTTTTGTTTTATTTTGTGCATCCAACACTAAATCCATAAGTCTTGAATTCCTCCCTCGAGGGAAAATATTTTCCCACACGCTCTTTAATTGATCTTTCCCCTGTAAAAGACAAAGACCATTTATCACACTTCAAAAATACTTTCCTTTCAACAGTTGTTGGCTTAGACTTGCTTAATACGCTCTAGCATCTCATCCATTTTTGCAGACAGGCACTTATCCAATTATGAGAAATGAGAAATCCCCTTAAAAGACAGGCAAGCTTTCAGTCAGCTTTTCAATGCACCCTCACAAAACGTGCTAAACATTTAAAGGAGAAGTTCACTTCCAAAAATGTACAGATCATTTACTCACCCCTTGTCATCCAAGATGTTCATGTCTTTCTTTCTTCAGTCGTAAAGAAACTATACTTTTTTAAGGAAAACATTTCAGGATTTCTCTCCATATAGTGAACTTCTATGGTGCCCCCGAGTTTGAACTTCCAAAATGCAGTTTAAATGCAGCTTAAAAGGGCTCTAAACGATCCCAGCCTAGTGAAATGATCAGTTATTTAAAAAAACGGCAATTTGTATACTTTTTAACCTCAAATGCTCGTCTTGTCTAGCTCTGCATCAGCTCCCATCTCATTTTCTTCTCCAACTTCAAAACTGTTCTACATTGCTGTTTTACCTTTTTTTGTAAGGGGTGTTTGTAAACACTGCGTCGGTATTTCTGCAGTGATGTTGGACAAATTTGAAGTTGGAGGAGATTTTTTTTTTTTAAATGAGATGGATGTTTTTTGACATACCCTACCTGTCTTGAACTTGGAAAAGAAATGGATTTCTTTTTAGAAAATAACTAATCGTTTTGCTAGATAAGAGCCTTCTTTCTCAGATGGGATCATTTAGAGCCCTCTGAAGCTGCATTTAAGAGGCATTTTGGAAGTTCAGACTCAGGGGCACCACAGAAGTCCACTATATAGAGAGAAATCCTGAAATGTTTTCCTCAAAAAACATAATTTCTTTACGACTGAAGAAAGAAAGACATGAACATCTTGGTTGACAAGGCGGTGAGTGAATTATCTGTAAATGTTTGTTCTGAAAGTGAACTTCTCCTTTAAAGAAAATGTAGACTTTCACTGTGTTACATACCAGCTGGATTAGTTTATTAGTAGTGTGTATATATATATATATATATATATATTTTTTTTTTTTTTTTTTTTTTTTTTTTTTTAATGAAGATTAGTGCATCATCTGTGACATCATGATAATTGACTCTACAGATGTCCTGAGAAATCACATCTATCTCTGTGACAGCACAAATGAGTCACAAGAAAAGATCTGTCATTGTGCATGTGCAAACTGGGTTAGCTGACGTGTCTTTGTGCAGGAGGCCAAATTCATTTCATTCTGGCAAACTGCAAAGAATCGTTAAGGCGATTCTTTACAATCCCGCTAATACAGGAGGCTTCACAAAAAATTTCAAAAAGGAACCTGGTGCTTAATAAGACCTTTGAAAAAAAGTGAGGAAAGCTACAGTCTTACCTTCATAGCGGTTTGTACAGCCCTCCCAGCAACAGCTTGTCAAGCACACAATTTGATCACCGTCAGGAATCTCTCCCCTCGCTCTCTCTCTAAACTCTGTTTCACGCACAGCTCAGCAAGTTGACATGCCCTCAGAAGGGGTCAGGAGCAAATGCGTAAGAGCTTAGTCTTATCTCTACTGAATCTGTCCATCACACCAACCTGACTGAGCCCCAGTGTGGGAGAGGTTTAAATTACCTCAGCGTCTCAGGGCGAAGGCACAGACAACGCACCTGAGCCGCTCTGCTCACCTCGGCCACTTTACAATCCGTGTTTACTTGCTATTGTTCCTAAAAATACTGTAAAATGTACTGTAAAAATAACAGCCTACTTTTTTGGGTCATCTAGATTTGGTTTGATTAGCAAGATGTTTCGATTACTAAAGGATAGATCAAGGGTATTGAAATGTTTTAATACATCTCCATTCTGTTCAAAAGTTTTCACCCCCGGCTCTTAATGCATGGTTTTTCCTTCTAGAGCATTTGTGAGCATTTGAACCTTCTGTACTAGTTGCATATGTGTTCCTCAGTTGTCCTCAGTGTGAAAAGATGGATGTCAAAATCATACAGTCATTGTTGGAAAGGGTTTAAATACGCAAAAATGCTGGAAAACCAAAGAATTTGTGGAACCTAAAGGATTTTTTTTCCGAAGAACAGCAGGTAGTTTAATTGTTCATGACAAATAGCCCACTTTTTGGGTCATCTAGATTTGGTTTGACTAGCAAGATTAGTAAAGGGTAGATCAAGGGTATTAAAATGTTTTGATGTGAACAGTCTAAAGATGTGAAAAATCTGTAAGGGGGATAATATTTAAAAAAAACATGCTTAATAACTGGCATTTAAGCTCTCATTGTCCTGAAGCCAAAATAAATTATTTAATTATTATCTGAACTGTTAGATACACCACCATTTAAAAGTTTAGAGTCAGTATTTTATTATATTTTTAAAGAAAATTGCAGATTTTTTTTTTCAGCAGGGAGGCATTAAATTGATCAAACGTGGGAGTAAAGACTTTAATACACTTTTACAAAAATATTTTTAATAAATACTGTTATTTTGAACTTCCTTACATCAAAGAAAATAGTATCAGTTCCCACAGAACTTTAAGGCAACACAACCATTTTTATCTGTGATAGAACAGCATATTAAAATGATTTCTAAAGGATCATTTGACGCTAAAGACTGGAGTAGTGGCTTCTGAATATTCAGCTTTGCCATCATAGGAATAAATTACATGTCTAAATATATTAAAATAGAAAGCAGTTATTTTAGAGTGTAATAACATTTCACAATATTACAGTAGTTTTAATTAAACAAATGCATCCTTAGTAAAAATGAGAGACCTTTTTGCAAAACATGTAAAAATTGTACTGACCTCAAGTATTTTATGAGAAAGTCTTTTGATGCTTTAAGTGGTTTCTATAAACTTTTCTTCCAAAGGAAGGGTTAACGCTGTCAACCACACAAAATGTTTTTATGCACAGAAATGCTAAAAGACTATACCTGGTCCCTTGGAAAACCACTAGCCCACCTACTCATTTAAAGTGAATACCAAAATTATTCTATTTAAGTAGAAATAATTGCTAACCTGAGCTGAGCTCTACCGCCCACACGCACATGTTAAATGTATGAAAGCTCTGTTAGTGTAAGCGTGCATAGAAAAGCTATTAGAATCCTGTTTTTAATTATCCTGTCAGTCTCTAAATATAGCCACAATTGATATAATTGAAAGGTAATGACCATAGTTTTAATGGCATGGAAAGTGCTCCAGGGATCAAAGTTTTACAAAACATTTTCTCTTAAGCATTAATAAAAAAAGACTTTTTCAAAATGCACAACTGGTCTAAAATGTCCATCTACTGTATAAGCATGCGAGTCAAGATATTAAAGCTTATTTTATAAGAGTGAGAAAGCAGCATGAACACTTTTTTCTTACTTTCTTTACTTTTAATGACCCTTTTCAAATATATTGGTTCACTTAAGCTAGCACACTTTTAAAAAAGTGAAATTTTTAGGCAAAATAAAAAAATGCCCATTCTGTTCAAACGTTTTCACCCCCTGCTCTTAATGCATGTTTTTTTCCCTTCTAAAGCATCAGTGAGCATTTGAACCTTCTGCAATAGTTGCATATGAGTCACTCAGTTGTCCTCAGTGTGAAAAGATGGATTTCAAAATCATACAGTCATTGTTGGAAAGGGTTCAAATACAGCAAAATGCTAGAAAACCAAAGAATTTGTGGGACCTGAAGGATTTTTCTGAAGAACAGCAGGCAGTTGAACTGTTCATGAAAAACAAGGGACTCGTGAACAACTATCACTAAATTAAAAAAAAAAAAAAAACACACACACAGCTGTGGATCATTCAGGTAAGAACACAGTATTAAGAATCAAGGGGATGTAAACTTTTGAAACTATTATTTTCTGTTCTAGACTATATGTAAACTTTCTCCAAACATATATTTTATATGAAATATCTTATTCAGGTCAATTTTGTAATATCCCTCTTATTTTGTAAAAAAAAAAAAAAAAAATGACATTTTGTAGATACTGAAAGGGGGATGTAAACTTTTGACCTCAACTGTAAGACACATTTATATACAAAAACCATGTAAAAGTTAATTTTCCAATGTCCCCTTTAATGGTTCTATTTTGGTATTTTGACTAATTTAAGCTAGTTTTAAAGTTTACAAATAATTAAATAATTCTTTGAATTTAATTTTAAATGTCCTTTCAATTCAAATGCAATTCTGTTTGCTACTTCAGTTTAAATGCTAGAATTAAATTTGCAATTTGAAACGTGCTCTGAATAATGCATTCCTGGTATAAAGACACTTTCTTGCCATATTTTACATTCCATCCATAGGATGAGCTGGAGGCTTCATTATACAGAGGGCAAAGCCAATGCAACAGAGATCCACTTCTAATTACAATCACTGTGGCAATTTCATAAACATTTGATTGCAATATCATCTGAGAGCAAGAGACTTCTCCTATTTCTATTAATGTGAGCCATCGTGCAAGACTGAAGCACTAAATTAATTGCATTTCGAAGGAAACGAGAGGGGAAAAAAGTGGAATTAATTGAAAGGAAATGTTGGGGAAAAAACATTTTTAAAAACTTATTTTTTTTCCTTCTCATTTCGCCAGCTTTAAATCCACAAAGAAAGAGAGCAAGGCAGGGAGCTATGGAATTAATTGCAGAAAGAAACTGAATTTTAGACTTTCAGATGAGATATGAGAAAAGCACAAAGGATTATGGGATTGGGGAGGGGCACAAAACTGAAAACGCACACAAGATGAAAGATACAAGTGAATGAGAAATATTTCTCTTCTGTACCTGAGTAAAATCACAATATGTGAGAAGAACAAAAGGAATGGTAGACTGGCTGCTGCATTTTTTTTTAAGGAATAGTTCACACAAAAATGACAATTCTGTCATCATTTACACACCTTCATGCTGTTTCAAGCTTGTATGTAATTTTTTCCCCCTTTGGAATGCAAAAGAAGATACTGTTCAGGCTTTTCTATGCAATTACAATGAAATAGGACTGAAGCTTTCAAGCTAGGCAAAGGCACCATGAAAAATATCATAAATGTGGCTCTTATGCACTTAATCCAAGTCTGAGTTGTATTGATAGCTTATTGTTATTCCCAGAACCAGATTTGTTGTTCATATTACACCTGATCAATCTAAAATTTAGAAGATCATCGCAGGACTCGGGACAATGGTCTATTAATTCAAATTGCATTGAAAAAGTGACTAGTACATCCAAAAATGTTCCATTTGTTCTATAGAAAAAAAGTCATATGACCCTAGACTACAAAACCATTTTAAATAGCACCGATATATTTGTAGCAATAGCCAAACATGCATTGTATGGGTCAAAATGACCAAAAATCATCAGGATATTAATTAAAGATCATGTTTTATGAAGATATTTTGAAAAAAAAATAACGTAAATATATCAAAACATAATTTTTGATTAGTAATTTGCATTGCTAAGAACTTAATTTGGACAACTTTAAAGGGGATTTTCTCAATATTTTGATTATTATCAGATATATAAATATTGTCCTATCATTATTTATTCAGCTTTCAGATGATATACAAATCTTAATTTCAAAAAATTGACCTTTATTATTGATTTTATGGTCTAGGGTCACATGTATGAATGAGAATCGAAGTCTAAAGAGAACTGAACCTAAAAATCTCTGCTTTGTTAATTCAAAAACTGGCTAAACTGAATCACTTTAACGGTTTTATTTTCCAGAAGAACCTTTATGCACTCTCTGCACAAGCAGTTCATTCACTCAACGTCAACCTGTCCATCTAGCAGACATCCTTCGGGACCAAACAACATGGCAGGGCACAGCGTGCCACAAAAAAAGAGAACCTTTTGAGAGCAACAGCCCCATGAGACAGGAGACATGAAGTCATAAAAGTAGAAAGCAATTAAAACAGAGGAGTCACCTTGGCCTTCGCTGCATTGAACTGTCAGAGCTTAGGAGGGATCTCCAAATATTTCTCCCTCCTTGATTGATGACAGGTGATTGGGACGCAGTTCCGCAGGCCCTCACCTCTGTTATAAAAGCGGCCGCCTCAGCAAAATGTAATTGAGCCGACTGCCTCGGTTCATCAAAGCATTACGTTATTGGACTGATTAAGGTTATTAGAGAGGCAGAAGAGGAGGTGGTAGATGAGAATATATGATTTTTGGGCCTAAGGGCATTTCTCCAAAGCAAATGTTTTTCACTTAAATGCAGGAATGAGCAATTGAAAGCGGTCAGCGCTGAGATCGACCCCCGTGTGGCTGGGCAATTTAGATGGCGTTTAAAACGTACGCTCCGATTTGATATGCACAGTGATTCTGACAATGTGAAAATAATGTGTTCGTTGAAGGGGGATGAAGATGAAGTTAGAGGTGACTAGTCAGAGGTGATATTATGACTGTCATTGAAAACTCCTAATGGGCCCACAAGAGCGTGTTGCTTACGCTGGCAGACTTTATTTCATTACTCATTCAAGCAGAGGAATGGTCAGCGATGCCAATTAGACGTTTTTAGAAAAATCAGTATTTGTTCCAGAGCCTACGTGCAGAAGATTAACATAAATTTGATGCATGAACTACAGAGTATCATAAGCTAGGGTTCCACTATTATTGTTTATAATAATAGATATGTTTTTATTATTTTATTTTATTTTATTTTATTTTATTTATTTTTTAACAAAAATGTTGGTAAAGAAAACGTAACATGCATGAACTGCAAGGTATTATATATATATATATATATATATATATATATATATAAATAATAATATATTTTTTTTATTTTATTTTATTTATTTATTTAGTTTTATTTTATTATTTTTCAACACAACTGTTTATTGGATTAATGGAGTAGTGGATTTCCTGTATAATTATAATACTTGTACAATTTCTAGATTTTTTGCAAATTTCCTTTGTAAAGAAAACTTACAATTTATTTTATTTTATTTTATTTTATTATAGAATTTAATTAAATTTAATAGGGTTCCACAATCATTGTTTACAAACACTTTTGTTGAGGAAAAAAATAAAATAAATAATAATAATAATAATAGTAATAATATATATATATATATATATATATATATATATATATATATATTTTTTTTTTTTTTTTTTTTTTTTTCTCAACAAAAGTGTTTGTAAAGAAAACATAATATGCATGAACTGCAAGGTATCATATACTAGGGTTCCACAATCATTGCTCATAATATATATGATATTTTATTGTTCATAACAACAGATATAATTTTTTATTTAATTGTTTTATTTTATAATTTTATTTAATTTAACTTTATTATTTTATTGTATTTTATTTTATTTATTTAAAATATACTAGAATTCCACAATCATTGTTCATAATATTTTTTTTTCAACAAAAGTGTTTGTAAAGAAAACATAATATGCATGAACTGCAAGGTATCATATACTAGGGTTCCACAATCATTGCTCATAATATATATGATATTGTATTGTTCATAACAACAGATATAGATTTTTTTAAATTATTTTATTTTATAATTTTATTTTATTATTTTATTGTATTTTATTTTATTTATTTTAAATATACTAGAATTCCACAATCATTGTTCATAATAATATTTTTTTATTTATTTTTTTCAACAAAAGTGTTTTGTAAAGAAAACATTATATATATATATAAAATATATTATCATTGCTCATAATATATATGATATTGTATTGTTCATAACAACAGATATAGATTTTTTTAAATTATTTTATTTTATAATTTTATTTTATTTTATTATTTTATTGTATTTTATTTTATTTATTTTAAATATACTAGAATTCCACAATCATTTTTCATAATAATAGATATTATAGATTTATTTTATTTATTTATTTTTAACAAAAGTGTTTATTGGATATATGGAGTACTGGATTTTCTGTAAAATTATAATACTTGTATAATACTACAATTTCTAGATATTGTTGCAAATTTCCTTCACAAAGAAAACAAAAAAACACTTCAGGTTGAAAATAAACTATGTTTTAATAATAATAATAACTATTATTATTATTTTAATAACATAAAAACAACTTTAATTGTTACAAAAATGTTTCAAATAATTGTTTTTTAATAAAAAATAAACCATTTTTAAACCATTTTCAACAGATTCATTTGTAACTGTAAAAGTCTTACCAGTGTAGTAGTTCAGTCATTTAACTAGAGGCTTACATCCAGAGTTTATCAAGTGCAAGGACATCTTTTACCGCCATTGATGAGAATATCAATCAAACACTGGGAGGTTAATCAAGGCCAATGAATTAATTGATTTATTTTTCATAGTGGACAGTGAAATAGAGAGTCATGGAGGTTTATTCTGACATTGTCCTTTCATTGAAAAACAAGCGGTGGTGAAATTGACGGCTAATTAGTAATGAGGGAGATTGATGGTGTCAGTGAAGCTGGAATGACTGGTGAAGCTGGAATGCTGCCCTATTTTCAGAACAGTCACATGGGAATATCAAAGAGAAAACAGAAAGAGCATGTACTATATACCGCTCTTCTTTGTCTTCTTCATACAAGTCACTTAAGTGCAGCCATCCTAGACTAGAGGTTTCTAAATATAATCCGCACTTTCTCTGCTGCATCTTTGACTGACAGTTAGTGAAACTCCTATGGCTACTTTCTACTTCTGTAAGACACATGTGGGATGCATTTTTAAACAATACAAGGGCTTGGTTTCAAGTGGATTATTTACTGAAGTTTATATGCAAAGCAACAACACTGTGGACTCATTACATCTGCAAAGCGGCAGCTGAACTCACAGGTGCGTTCAGTGTGTAACGCAGCACATTATCAAAAATTAACAGAAGTTCAGTCAACTAAGAAAATAAATTAGTAAATAAAAAAGAAAGTTTTAAAGGAAGTGAGCTGACTGATAAACTAATTAAAGTGCCAGCAAATGTGTGGACGTGTTTTCCCTCCTTTTTTTCTTTCAGTTTTGATCGACATGCATTTTGTTCTCATTTAACTCAATATTCAGAATGTTTGGAACTGATTTCTTTTCTCTTTTTTTGGTTCTTTGTGTTAGAGTTTGGGGTTCTTTATTCCCGCCTTTTTGTTTTTCAAATCTGTAACTGTCAAAGTCACCTCATTACTGGTTTTCTGGAGCTCAATCATCTAATTACAGACGTCAACACATTCTCAACAGGCAAATGTCTTCCTCGAAATGTCTATTGTTTTAGCTTTCAACTTGTAACTGGTTTCCAACCAGTCTTTTTCTCTTTTTAGTTTAACAGAACAGAAAATTAAAGCCTGTGCCATGACATTACATCACTTTTTGCTTTTAACATTGTGAAGGGTGTCCATTCTCATTACTTTTGGCCTTGATAAACATAGTTGTTTTTACATGAACAACTGAAAGAGAAACATTGTCAACTTTTTTGTTTCAGCAACAGTACTACATCGTTCAAGGCCTAGAAAGGTCTCCTTTAATGCTTTCAGAATCTTTACATTTTAAAATGATTTTGTTTCTGTATTTTAAAATATACAATCAAGCCCGAAATTATTCATACCCCTGGCAAATTCTGACTCAAAGTTACTGTTATTCAACCAGTAAGTTGAATTTTGACCGGAAATGACAATGGGAAATGGCTTCTCCCAAAAGTAATAAGACGACGTACAAGAGGCAACGTTGTGGAAAAAATATATTTCTCAGCTTTAATTTACATTTGAACAAAAAGTGGCAAGTCCAAAATTATTCATACCCTTCTCAATAATCAATAGCTATCGCAATGGCTATTACAGGAATCAAATGCTTCCTATAATTGCTGACCAGCTTTTTGCATGTTTTCCCTTGGATTTTGTCCCATTCATCTTTAGTGATGAGCTCCAACTAGGGGTGGGCGATTTGGTAAAAATATCATATCACGATTTTTTCAAGAAATATCACGATTCACGATTTTTATCACGATTCTTTGTCATGTTGGTTTTACTCTAAGTTGTCTGAGTAGTACAGCCAAATAAATTTTTCTATTTTAAAACCAAAACCTTACAAGGTAACAAAATATAAAATAAAAAGAATGGCAGATATTTAAGCCAAAGTGGGCGAAGACAAAAAAATCTTTGTCATTATTTTCTTTGTTTTTAAAAAATAAGAACAAAGATAAGCTACATGTTACAAATACACATACTATACAAATAAAACAAACAGTGCTTTAATTTTCAGGTACAGTCCATGTATTTATCAGTAGCATTCAAGAAATTTAATTAACAAATATAAAAATAAAACACTATATACATTATATACATAAATTATACATAGAAGCAACATTTAAAGCAACTGTATTGAAGTTCTTCAGTCAAGAGCAGTGAGTGATTTTCCTTTGTGTTTTGTTTTATTAGTGTATCATCACCCAAAAATGACAATTCTGTCATCATTTACTCACTCTCGCATTTTTTTAAGCATAAAACATGCTGAACATAAAACTTATTTTTAAAAATGTGTGTAAGCAAACAGTTGCTGGGTCCCCAGTTACTTCCATATATTTTATTTATTTATTTTAAGTCAGTGGGGACCAGCTACTGTTACCCACATTCTTCAAAATATCTTCTTTTGTGTTAAGCACAAGAAAAAAATTAATAGAGATTTAGGACATGTGAGTGACAACATTTTTGGGTGTACTGTCCCTTTAATGACAATCGACAGCAAGTTTAGCTCTGTCGCAGAGCTGCACGCATCTATACAGGCGCGCATCCGTTTTTCTCTTAACTGTTTACTTTCACTTTAGACAACCGACTGTGTTTATATGTAATCCTTGCGTGTTTTTGACAGTATAAGCAAATTAAACGCCAAAGATAGCTCAGTTTAGTAATCAGGTGCTGTCTGACAGGCTTTTAGCGCACGTGCTTCAGGTTTACGCGCTCATGAAACGCATGCCAGAACAGCGCGCGGACCAAATGGCGTTATTTTACCGGCAAGACTTTGAAGCACATTCAAATAATGTACTTTTGTGATCGCGAATATGAATAAGTGCAGTGTCCCGTGAGTGAATGTACAGTATATTAAGACGGAGACACACTGTAGCACGATACTACGATATTTATTCAAAAGCAGATCGTGGAGACATTTTAATCGTCCACGATCAAAAATCGTCATATCGCACACCCCTAGCTCCAACTCTTTCAGGTTGGAGGGTCTCCTTGCCATCACCCTGATCTTTAGCTCTCTCCACAGATTTTTAATTGGATTTAAGTCAGGACTCTGGCTGGGCCACTGCAAAATGTTAATGTTTTTGTCTGCTAACCATTTCTTCACCTTCTTTTGTTGTGTGTTTTGGGTCGTTGTCGTGCTGAAATGTCCACTGGTGCCCAAGGCCAGGTTTCTCTGCAGGCTTTTGTGTGCCTTATCTGGAGAAGTGGTGTCCTCCTTGGTCTGTGTCCGTGGAACCCAGCGGTGTCCGTTGGACTGTCTGCCTTGAGATGTTGCCACCAGCAAAGCCCAGATTCATCAGGATTACCTCTCTCACTATCCTCCTGGCCAGCACAGGTATAACTTTTGGCTTCCGACCACGTCCTCTGAGATTTTTCACAGTGCGGAACGTCTTGTATTTTTTAATAATACTTTGCCACTGGAACTTCAAAACATTTACATATGGTCTTATAGCCCTTTCCTGACTTGTGAGCAACCACAATGCGCCATGACTGTCCACAAACCAACAGCAGAGAGCTCATGTTTTTCACCCGTTGAGTTGATTAAAACAGCGGTCCCCAATGAATCAGGGTAATTAGGATGCTTTAGAACAGCTTGGACTATTTGGAATGGTATAGAACTTTGGATTTTCCCATAGACTGTGACAGTTTGCAAAGGGTATGAATAATTTTGGAAATGCCACTTTTTGTTCAAATGTAAATAAAAGCTGAGAAATATTTTTTTTCCACAATGATGCCTCTTGTACATCATCGTCTTACTATCTTTTGGGAGAAGTCTGTGTCATTTCCGGTCAAAAAAAAACTTGCTGGTTGAATAAAAGTAACTAAGTCAGAATTTGGCAGGGATATGAATAATTTCGGGCTTTTTTTATATATTTTAACATATTTTATTAATATTAATAAATAAAATATAATAAAAATTTACTTAGACTTAGATTTATTTTATGTTGCTCAATAAATGTTCAATACAAACATATATTTTTTCTGCAATCATACACTTTGGGCACAGTAAAAAGCACTTTTTTTTCTTAGGGAGTGCCTTTACCCACATTGTACCTTATTAATTAAAATAAACTATTATTAAAATAGTTCTTTCTAACACAATTAAGGTCCTATATAGCAATTCCAAATCAGTAGTGTTCAAAACCGTTTTTCCTCAAAGTGATCATCTTTAGGTCAATCATTAAAGTGCCCCTATTATGCCATTTTAAAGGTAGTTAATATTGTTGTTTTAGTCTCTTAAAACAGGTTTACATGTATGCAAGTTCAAAAAACACTTTAGTTTTCTCCAAAATTAGATTTAATTTTACCCCGTTTCTAAATGATTCGTAAACGACTCGTGTGAAGCAGTTCGAAGAATCAGTCTCTCTAAACCCCTCCTTTCCGTGAGCCCTCACTGCTGTGATTGGTCAGATGGTGCAGTCCTTTTAGATTGGTCTACCGCTTCAGCGCAAAAACGAAACGCCCATTGGCATAACTGAATGACAGCTGTGGAGACCTGTCAATACATAGAAAAGATAGCCTCGATTTTACCCTATCAATTCGAGCCGGAGTCTGACGATGAAACGGTTGAAGTGGCACATCGTCAAGAAACTGTTTCGTAAGCACGACTGGAGCAGGACGTTTCTCAGAGGGTGTCATATGTTACTTGTTAAAAGTGCTTGCAATTTGCTTTTGTAAGCGAACCGGGCACACCTCTACGTTGTGAACTTCAACATTGTATAATGCATAACACTGCGTTAAGCCATCGTTTATCATTATCATTACTTAAACTAATAAGGCAGACAGACAGTCAAGCTGCATCAATCACAATTTTTAGACTACATTGCACTCACAGCTGAACAACAGAACTACAGAAACGCAAGTTAGCCGGTTACCAAGACATGTGCGGAGTTGTTACACACCATAACGTACACAAAGACGTATTTTGAACGATCCTAGAAAATACAATCATCAATTATTAATCATACTTACAGGTAGAAGTTCAGAGGAGCAAGCCGGTCCAAATAAACTGGGCACTGATCCATTTTTTAAAACCAAGCGTTTGGTGAATCCCGCGTTGTAACGTTACTCCCCAAGATTGGAAAAGCAGTCATCAGTAAAATGACGCGAACACAACACAAGATTGGAATTGTACTGCTGAGGTGTTGTTGAAAAAATGAATGTGAACCACTCATTCTTTGTAGATTACTCTTTCGGAGGGGCATATAAAACAAATTTACTCTCACAGCGCAGGATACAGCGTCTTCTTGACATGATGTAATCCACGTGAAAATTGTAATGTTTGTGGGCGGTCAAGTTGTTCTCGACATAGAACGTGGGCGGACATTACGCAAATGTGTTAGTTCGTGACGTGTGGCCGTAACAGAAAAAGATTTGAATTGCTGACGACTCGTTTAGGCGAATGTGAGCCGACTCTTTTTTTGATAGACAAAAACTTCATTTGTCGTGCACTGTCGGCGTCACAACTTTGCAGATAGTTTATGTTCACATACAGCTACATGACACACTACATGAAATATCATATTTGAAAAGGCATAATAGGGGCACTTTAAGTCAAAGTAAACCTGCACCGAATTTGGTCAGTATGTTTGGAATATAAAATATGAAGCTTACCTCCGAAGAATCGTGTTTATATTCTACAGGGAGGAACTGACGAGAAGTTAAGTCTACAGCCGTCAGCTTGATAATAGGATCCTCAATTTTCGAGACATTCTTGTGTCCCTGGTGTGAGAACCTTTGGTAATTACTAGAGATAGCACAACCTGCTGGCAGCCATGATGGATCGAGAGGCACGTTTTCTGGGCAATTTTCCTTTGTAGCATGTGTAATTAAGTGAGAAATATAATGTAGCGAATTAATTAAGATTAATGGTGCTGCTTCCAATAGACAGATTAACAGCAATGTTTTAATGTTCTCATATTTCACCTTTTATGAGGGCGGGAAGGATGAGTACTGTCCCCCAAACGATCTTAACTTTTAAAAGATCCCAGACAGGGCGATAAGAGATTGACAAAATGGCAGACCAGCACAGCGTGGCTTTTAAACAAAGTCCTTTCATACAAAAACTGTACAAGTTTCCTAATAATGACTTGAATAGTTCACATTTGCATGTTCATAGGCCGTTATGGCATCAATAGCAGTTCATTTCCATAATTCAGAACATAATTCTGATACCAAATGAGCTCTAAAAGCTCTAGACTATTTTGTGCACACATTACAGTGATGCACACGTCTGTGGAGCACATTTCATGGCATTCTGTGTTGATGCAAGAATATCTGAGATATGTTGGGAGCGTATTAAGCAGTAACCAAATGTAAGGCTCAATGTTTGAACAGCTCTCTAGATATAAATATATTCTCTCTAGGAGACTGGTGGTGAAACAGCAATGTGAAGCAATAATGTAGCTGAAAACTGTTTGCTCAGCTGATACTATACAGCAACTGTCAATACACGGCAGAATTTATAATGAAAATCCTAAAGACAAACCTATAAATACATTTCAAACTTGGATATAGCACACTGCAGTATATAGCAAGATATGAATAAATCAGTTACAGCCTACATGAAAACTCAACTTTTTTTCATGAATCTTTCATGAATAAAAAGTTAAAGGTGCCATAGAATGGAAAACTTAATTTACCTTGGCATAGTTGAATAATAACAGTTCAGTACATGGACATGACGTACCGTGAGTCTTAAACACCATCGTTTCCTCCTTCTTATATAAATCTAGTGTTTGGAAAAGACCACTGAAAAATAGGTCAATCCTAACATAACAGCGACTATTACGCAATAGTTGTGATCGTTAATAGTTACGCCCCTAACATTTGCATAGCCCAATCATCAGATGATCTCCAGATAGGCTATTGGGAAAAAACAAAGCAAGGACAATAGAGAAAATGGCAGATCACAGGAATAAATGTTATGTTCCTGGTTGTGCAGGAGATGTTAAGTGAAGGGATGGGTTGGTGTTTGCATATTAATAGCGGCTCGAGCTCCGTAATTAAATATATATTTCCTCCATGTGTTTCCTTAGAGCTGTGTGAGAGTGAGCCGCTCTGTGAGACAGCCAATCAGAGCAGAGCTCCTCATTACTATTCAGGAACCTTCCAAATAAGGCAATAACAGACCATTTCATTCTAGGGACAAATCCTAGGGTTGTAAATGGACCTGTAAAACCGTTTCTTGAGATTTTTTACCCTTTCCTATGCCATATACCTTATGTAGATATCAGAGAACAATATAAAATATTGTATCAATGCATTCTATGGCACCTTTAAATGAACAGCATTTATTCGAAATGTTTTTGACATTAATGTGTCTTTGCTGAATTAAAAAAAGTATACATTTTTTAATTACACAAAATGTTTGAATCATGGTTTTAATACTCATTCACAGACCTACCAGGTAATAGAATTTTTAAAAAGTCAGTCCCCTGGAGTGTTTTCCTACTTAAAGGGACAATTTACCCAAAAATGAATATTACCACATGATTTACTCACCCTCAAGTCATCCTAGGTGTAAATGGCTTTCTTCTTTCAGATGAACACACTGGAAGTTTTAAAAAAAAGTCCTGGCTCTTCCAAACTTTGTAATGGCAGTGAATGGCTGTTGAGATTTTGAAGTCCAATAAACTGCATCCATCCATCATAAAAAGTACTCCACACAGCTCAGGGGGTTATAAAAGGTCTTCTGAAGCAAAGTAATGCATTTGTGTAAGAATATTCATATTTAAAACTTTAGAAACCGTATATAAATCTCTAGCTTTCGCCAACTGTTGTACACACCGTCACGAGAGAGTGGCGTTACAGCAGATGACGTAGGAATTAAATTATGGATATTTTTCTTACACAAATAAATTGATTAGCTTCAGAAGGTTTATATTAACCCCCAGAGCTGTGTGGAGTACTTTGTATGACGGATGAAAGCACTTTAATTTGCTTCAAAATCTCAAAGCCATTATAAAGCTTGGACGAGTCAGGACATTTATTAATATAACTCGTTTTGAATAACGATTGTGTTCATCTGAAAGAAGAAAGTCATATTCACCTAAGATGGCTTGAGAGTGAGTAAATCATGGGGTGAACTATCCCTTTCAATTTTTAGCAAACAATAAAATGCATAAGGTCACTCATGGAGGTCACTCATGGAAAATAAACGTGAATCTCTGGGATTAAAACCTATTGAGAAACAGGAGAGAAATAGCTTATCTGAATGGAATGGCATGAAAAATCATGATAAATTGGCCTTAAAGGCTTTGTGTCACACAAGACGGCGAGAGAACCGCGTAATGAATTAATGCACAATTAGCATGAAGTCATTATGAGATATGTGCGCTGAACCATACTGCTGACGTGACTGAGCCTCCGGTCTGGAAACACGAGACTGAAAGGTCAGAATGAGGGAATGTGGCATTTTCTGAACTCTTTACCTCAAGGCTTTATCTTCTGGGAAGAAACAAGTCATGGGTGTGCTTAAACTGCTGCTAAATGACTAAACCGATGACGTTTGACATAAACAGAGTGAGAGAGATCATCCACTTGAGTCTTTTAAAGATTTCATTCCGTGACTACACAAGATAATGACAAATCAATAAAACTGTTGAACATTAAAAAGATACTGAAAGCATCTGCCAGCTCACTTCTATCTATAATACAAAAAGAAGAAAATGGAAACATATATAACATACATACGCACACGCACACGCGCAATTTGAATTTGAAATTTGCTTATTTTCTGGTACATAAAAGTTCACATACACTGTTAAAATAAAGGTGCTTTAAAAGGTTCTTCACAGCGATGCCACAGAAGATCTTTAAAGAACCATCCTTTTCTTACCTTTTTATAATCTGAAGAACCGTATTTCTCCACAAAGAACCTTTTGTGAAACAGAAAGGTTCTTCGGATGTCAAAGGTTCTTTATGGAAACATTTCTACATCTATGGCATTGTGAAGCACCTTTATTATTTTTTTTTTAGAGTGTACAGTAATTGAAGACACATCCATCCATACATATATTGCTTTCTGAGAATGAAAAATTACTGAGGGTAATTTGTATGTCTTTTCTCATTTCATTCCATTAAACAGCATGAAATTATTCAGTAAAATGCTCATATTTTGTTGTTCCTGTCTTTAGCTCTGCAGGGGAACTGCTCCAGATTACAGAGTGTGACAGTTCATAAATCAATTTTGTCACCTGTAAGCTGTGAATGAGCAAGATTTTTAAAAAAAGGTAAAGCAGTCAGGGCTCGCTTGATTATTAGCTATGGTGTCAAAAGTCTTTTAGGCTTGTCAAAGTGGCGTTATACAATCATATATCAATCATTTGAACAGCTCCACTTTTGTCATCCACCACACAAGAAAGAAACATTAACTGCCTTGCCAAAATAGGTGCACAGTGCACATAGTACAGGTTCAAAGTGTGTAGGGTCATCTAGACATAATATAATATAATATTCCAAGCAAGACTTGGAATAAGAATAACCTAAACCTACCAATTCAGAAATGAATCTAATAGGAACTTGAAAATGGAGGCATTATGCTGCATAATTGATGAAAGTATGCTTAGAAATATAAAACTAAATAAAATAATGAAAAAGAACACTGAACTGTTCAGTGTAATGTGTGAAAAATATTAATATCACGGTTGTCTGTTGTGCTATGATTCTAACATTTTCTAAAAAATGAACATGTCTTCGAAGAGAATTTAATTGATATGTCAAAGCACCCTGAAAACCTTGAATAAGCCATCTTTCAAGCGTTCTTTAAAGCAGAGCTGTGTTTTGCATGCTGGTCACACTCAGGAAATGTACAAGAGAATGTAAAGAGCAGTAAAATAGTCAAACATGACAGGCATTAAAATTCTAAAATGTGATGGGTCTTTTACGCTGCTCTCAAGGAGCTGTAAAATGTTCATTATCCACACTAAATGTTCAGCCGAAGCAGAAGTGTCCAAAAGGTTTTCTGTTAGGCTGCTCTTTCATGTCTTTAACCAACCAATCAAAGAGTTGGTTGTAAGTATATATTTGAGAAGTCTTCATAAGATAGTCTAGATTTGATCAGAATCATGTAGCTTTATAGTGCCTAGAGGGTAAAGGTTATTTTTTTATAGCATATGCTGCTCTATGGTTTTTTTCTTCTATGTCTTTATGTTTAATTTTGTATCTGTCAAGCATTTGTCAAGCATGAGATGTTGCTCTTAAACGTCCTTATATGATTCATTCAAATAGAAATAGATCATTGCTGACATTTTAGATTAAATTGGATTGCATAGTTCACATAGTTTGCTTGTGGAAGAAATTGATGTGAAATGTTTAAAATATAATTATTACTTTAATTGTAAACCTTGATAGTACATGACTACTAAGGTCTATTTCTCAGAAAAAAAAAAGTCTTAAAAGTTCACCCAAAAACAGAAGGTGAAAAATTGGTGAGTAACTTGGTGAACTGTCTTTTTTAAAGGGATAGTTCACCCAAAAATGAAAATTTGATGTTTATCTGCTTACCCCCAGGGCATCCAAGATGTAGGTGACTTTGTTTCTGCAGTAGAACACAAACAAAGATTTTTAACTCAAACCGTTGCATATGTCAGTCATATAATGGCAGTCAATGGGCTCCATGGCTTTGAGAGTCAAAAAGACATACACAGACAAAACCAATTTTATACCCACGGCTTGTGACGATACATTGAGGTACGTCACGTGCCGGCTGTTGTGAACATGCTCGGGACAGTTGTACATTGCGGTGGGTCCAAGGTAAAAAATGATATAAAAACTGTTCAGTTTCTTGCATAGACTGATCGTTTAGTGTGTTAAGACCTCAATGTATCCTCAAAAGCCGCAGGGTTTAATTTGGTTTTGTCTGTGTATGTTTGTTTAACTCTCAAAGCAGTGGGTCCCATTGACTGCCATTATATGACTGACAGACTGCAACAGTTTAAAAATCTTTGTTTGTGTTCTACTGAAGAAACAAAGTCACCTACATCTTGGATGCCCTGGGGGTAAGCAGATAAACATCAAAATTTCATTTTTGGATGAACTATCCCTTTAAGCACAATTTTAACAGTTAAGAGATATTACAGACATTTCATTCATTCATTCAAATGTATTTAATCAATGAATTAATTAATGTCCCTGTGGGCGGATCTACCACACTGTTCTCAAATTCTTTTTTTTTCTCCAAAGAAAACACTGAAAATAATAATAATGCAAAATGCCACTGGACCATCAACAAATTTCATAACCCAGCGAACCTGGACATATTTGCTAATCTGCCTTCTGTTTCACAAGCTGTCTTCTTCTCGGCCACGACACCAGAATTATTTAGAGTCCCTGGCTGTGTGGAAACAAACACTTGTCGCCATGCCAACAGGGTTGCCCACTGCTTGGCAACAATTTGCAAGCAGCTGGGGGGGTCTAACCTTTGCTGGCATTGACTTACATCAGTGTATGTCCAAACAATGCTTTATAAATACAAGGGATGAGCTCATTCCACTGTATCAGAAGCTTTGGAGGAGCTTCAATGGGTGCCGCCCACTCATGGTCGACCAATCTACTAATAAGACTAATCAGGCTTTGGAATATATAGTGATATTATTCAGTGACATAATCTGCAAAAAAAAAAAAAAAAAAGCTTTAGCTTGAGTCATAAACAATTCCAGGCCATTTACCATTGATTTCCTTATTGCAGCTATTTGATAAAGGCCTTATCCATTTTCAAGAGCTTACAACTAACCCCGGCTTTCTCATGTGCGCCCACGTAACATAAAGGCAAGCCACATATCAGAACTATTAGGATTAAAGGACGTCATGTGGAATGAAAGACTCCCTCACAAAAGCATTAAATTCTACATTAGGTAAACCATGAAGAACAAGAAGAGGGGAAAAGGCTGGATTTAATGTTGACTTGAATATTCAGGCAGCCTATATTTAAAGGAATAGTTTACCCAAAAATAAAATTTCTGTTATTAATTACTCACTGTCATGTTGTTGCAAACCTGTAAGACATTTGATCATCTTCGAAACAGAAATTAAGATATTTTGATGAAATTTCAAAGCTTTCTGACCCTGCACAGACAGCAACACAACTCAAACTTTAAACGCCTAGAAAAGTAGTAAGAACATTGTTAAAATAGTCCATGTGACATCGATGGTTCAACCCTAATTACATGACACTATGAGAATACTGTTTGTGCACAAAGAAAACTAAAATAACTTTTTTCAACAATTTCTTCTCTTCCGTGCAAGTCTGAAGGAAGGTCATACTGCTGTTTAACAATATATTGTAAAAAAGTTCAGAAATAGCCTCATTTTCATCCATGTTAAACTCAGTATGGCATCCAAAAAACACACAAAAAGTAATAATTCACCACAAAATTCTATCATCATTAGCTATGTTTCCATTCAAAGATGCAAATTTAACTTTTCCACAAAACTGGAATATCGCATTAAAACATTTGCAAATAAAGCAACGTTTCCATCCAACAAGCCAAAGAGAACCAAATCGTCACTTCCTGATAAACTGGCACTAAATATCAGTTAGAAAAGTAGAAAAAGCCACTAAATATAATTGTCATATATAATAAATTTCTTGCGCCTCAGAGCGAGCAGATGAAACAATAAATGCAGTCACTGCTTTCACAGGTGGATGCCTGTTGTTTGGGAACGCAGTCGTGTAAGACATTTTTACAGAAATACTTTAATGACAGACTTTGCTCAGGTATCCGAGAATGACCAAAACAACATTTCTGATGCTGTGCACTGAGATCCTGGAATAGTTTCCTCGAAAACTCAAAAATTTATTTTCGACTGAAGAAAGAAAGAAAGACATGAACATCTTGGATGACATGGGGGTGAGTAAAATATCAGGAATTTTTTATTCTGGAAATGAACTAATCCTTTAATAATAGGGATGCACCGAAATAAAAATTCTTGGCCGAAGCTGAAGAAAATTAAACACTGGGCCGAAGGCTGATTATCGAACATGTTTTTTTAAAATGTTTTTTCCCCATGTATTTTGCCAATTCTTTTCACCATTGCATAAATTAAATAGCCCAAATGTGCTTTTTACAGTTTTGTCTTGCTTTTCAAAAAAAATAAAAATAATAATAATAATCTATTACAAAACAATTTAATATTTTTAATCAATTTAAAAATATTTACTTAACACTAAACATTTTAACATTCTAGTAGACATTATAGCCTACCAACAAAGCACAATTTAACTTAAAATTAATAAGTTAGTAAAATATTATTTGGCCATTTTTAAGACCCCCTTCTTGAATCAGGCGTGTTTTTTAATGCACAAATAAATGCAGCCTTGCTGAGCAAAAGAGAATGTTATAATAAATGTATTAATAGAGCTGTTGTAATGATTACTATCATTATTTTTTATCTTACTTTTTTATTTTATTTTACAGAACAACAGTAAAATTACAATTTATTTTGGTGGAAACCCACAAGACGACCTGACAGCAGCAAATTTTCCTCGAGCTTGTGCAGCGCTGTCAGAATAAATACAATTTGAGTATGTATTAGACAACATAATGTTCTGTAGTTTATTTACTAATGGTTAAGGCCAATTTGCGATTTCAGTTTCATACAGTAACCAGCAACAACCACCCCTTTCTGTTCTCACTGAAGACATATGATGCAGTCTTTCTCTGACAGTTTTAAATGTTTCCATTCTGACATGTTTGCTGCATTATTGCGTGCCTCTATTTGATCGCGTCACTTCATTGTTCGGTATAATTTATTCGGCCTTTTCACTTATTCAGCTGATCACCGAAAGAGATTGCCGAACATTCGGTCCCTATTTAATAATGTTCAGTTAATATTCAGAAAACAGTCACTGAAATTCATAATGAATGCATTTTCTCTAGTCTAAAATGTATCACAATAAGCAACAAATTATTTATCTTTGCCTCTACTTGAAATATTGCTTTTGCTCTTTTGTGGTTCACATTCAGTTGTTACACATTAAATAATCATAGCCTTGGAAGGGGTGCCTTAAAACAAAATATTTTCCTGGTAAACACTATCATTATGTTGAGTAACAGGGAAAAAAAAACTATTGATATTCTAGTGAGTGAATTGGGGTTAAGGTTGAAGCAAGATTGTCTGCTGGATCTGCAAACAAGGTAATCAGATTTTGCATCTGCTGGTTTGCAAACGAAGCTTCCAGCAGCACTGGCTGAAACTCTGTCTACTCATTAGGCTAATTGCGTCAATCTCCACATCCTCTCCCCCCTTCACCTGCATGCTTATCAGGCACAGCCTTCGCATTGGTGACAGGTCAATTGCTTGGGCAGTGAGCTCCTGGTTAATCGCTTGTCAAATGGAAACAGCCGCCAATTGGGTTCTGGTCACTGGAGTTCAATGGAATTGCTGTGAGCTAATGCTAGCAACCTATTATTTAACTCTTTCTCCATTCCTTATGTCCTGACAACACAAGATAATGAATGGGTTATCTATGAAGAAACACAAGCATTGATGATAGGATTAATGGTATAACACACACACACACACACACACACACACACACACACACACACACACACACACACACAATCATGCTTCACCAACAAACAAAACTGTATACTGTGAAACTGTTCATCCTGAACTCAAAATCGATTCGAGAAATCGACTGAGATTATCAAAGCGTAATAGTCAGACACTCTTTGCTACAAGGAAAATAAAAAAAGAGGAGCCTATCATCATTTCTGTTAAATAATACACAACATACAATTATTCATAGTCCTACTGCTATTACTGCATAGTCTGCCTTGCTATTATACCTGTGAGTAAATACAAATGGCACTAAAGAGGATTTCTACATTTTTTCTTGATTTCACACTGAAGATCAACCCAACAAAGTACCAAAAACGTAAATCTATTCATGTAAAATATAAAAAATTAAGTTATAAATGTAAACATATTATAATAAAAAATAAACAAAACAATCTTAAACTCAAACATTTACTAAAATAATAAAATAACTATATGTTAATTAATTTTTGTAATGCTCTTTTGCTCTTACGCTTACCAAGGCTACATTTATTTGATCAAAAAAAATTTGTTGTTATTATTTAATACATTTAAAAGGTAATTTATTCCTGTGATGGCAAAGCTGAATTCCTTCCTTTTTCTTTCTTTTTGTATTTATTTATTCATTCATTTTTCTTTTTCTTCTATCAAGCTGCAATAATGAAAGACACTGTTCACTAAGAGGGAAATTACACTCAAAAAAATAATTCGGCCTAAAAATAAACTTTATGTAATTCAATTACATGCAAATTTTCCATGCATTTGGATTACATAGTTTTAATATAAACATATTAATAAACTTAATGTGATTCATATGCATCAGTGATACGTGAATGAAACGGGTAAGATTTATGTAATATTTCCCAGTGTTAAACAAGCACTGCTCAGTGTCCATGTGTTTCCACACTACAGAGTGTTCAAGTAGCATTGACACAGTGTTGGAGTTAAGGAGATCATTATGTGATGATTGACCATTAATGATCAACACCTGCTGTTAACAAGCAGAGTCGCCAATGCAAAAAGAAATGCAAAAACTACAACTGACTTCAGCCACAGCCGAGATGAAATCAACTTAAATAAAACAACACATTAAATCTCTCAAGATCTGATTTAAAAACTCCACAAACAGCTTTACCAGCTTCACACATTACTAACCAGATTGACTTCTGTCAGACTTCTAGAGAAGCTCTTATTGAGAATTAACAGAGGTTCAGATGTTTTGTTTCATGTGAAATCACCATCAATGAGACAAGGGTTTCCTTTGGTTGGGCTCTTGACCCGTCTCATTTTAGTGTTAATGTTGTCCTGATTACTTTTTGAGGTGCATAAGTCAAACATGCTTATTGTTTAGCTTAGCCAACAAAGTAAAAAAAAGAGTAGTGGTTAATAGCGTTTTAACTTCTTTTAAAGTCAAATTGTTGAATAGATGGGTGTTGTGTTACTCTAATATTACTTACAGCTTTAAATTTGTGTTGTATAAATCATATAAGCTGATTAATTTTAACATACTTTGTGTGCTAGAAGATTTCATCTGTTTCTTTCTAAAGACCACAGACATGATGAATCAGCATATGAATCTCAACAATGGTGATAATCAACAAAATATTCAGATACATCTCTGAACATCTTAAAGCAAGCTACTAAAAAGTCTCAACAAAAAAGCAAGCATGAAAACAAATACTAAGAGTAAAATAAAATAATCTGACAATTCCGCTGCATTGTTTATTCATGCTGCAATGCATGCTGGGATACATGGGAGAGTCTTGTACCCAGCATGCATTGCAACATGAAACATTTTGTTGACCGTCACCATTGTTGAGATTCACACGCAGATTCTTGATGTTTTCGGATTTTAAGTTCTTCCAGATGAAAACTTTTTGTGCACAAATTGAAATACAAAGCATTTAATCTTCATGATTTATGTAATACAGCTTCTTGTAACGCTATGAAGACCTCTGTAACAACACAACTCCCATCAAATTGAAACTCTGAATAAAACTAGTGAATCAATTAAATTTTTTTTTCTTCTTCTTTGACTTTGGTGGCGAAGGTACATGTGTTTCACATAAACACAAATTAAGCTATCAACACTGACACCAGCATGTTAAGGGTCAAGAGCCCAACCAAAGGAACCCCTGGTCTCATTGATGGTGATTTCACATGAAACAAAACATCTGAACCTCTGTTAATTCTCAATAAGAGCTTCTCTAGAAGTCTGACAGAAGTCAATCTGGTTAGTAATGAGTGAAGCTGGTAAAGCTGTTTGTGGAGTTTTTTAATCAGATCTTGAGAGATTTAATGTATTGTTTTATTTTTTTTATTTCTCTAGAAGTCTGACAGAAGTCAATCTGGTTAGTAATGAGTGAAGCTGGTAAAGCTGTTTGTGGAGTTTTTTAATCAGATCTTGAGAGATTTAATGTGTTGTTTTATTTCAGTTGATTTCATCTCGGCTGTGGCTGAAGTCAGTTGTAGTTTTTGCATTTCTTTTTGCATTGGCGACTCTGCTTGTTAACAGCAGGTGTTGATCATTAATGGTCAATCATCACATAATGATCTCCTTAACTCCAACACTGTGTCAATGCTACTTGAACACTCTGTAGTGTGGAAACACATGGACACTGAGCAGTGCTTGTTTAACACTGGGAAATATTACATAAATCTTACCCGTTTCATTCACGTATCACTGATGCATATGAATCACATTAAGTTTATTAATATGTTTATATTAAAACTATGTAATCCAAATGCATGGAAAATTTGCATGTAATTGAATTACATAAAGTTTATTTTTAGGCCGAATTATTTTTTTGAGTGTAAAAGAAGTTTAACCATTTCTTTTAAAGGATTTTTGAGGATCTAGTAAAAAAATAAAATAATGTTAAATTCTGTTAAAAATAAACCGTATGCCCTTTGTGTCTAGTTGATATTCAGGCAACTCAGAAGTTAGAATCAGAGTTTAAATAATGCCTCTCTATGATCTCATTACACTCCTGCTTATAGCTTCTATCCCATAAGGGAAAAGAGCCGACATTGACAAAACACGCTACACTTCCTGCGAGCAATGTATCAGAATACATTTACAGTTTAAAGCAGAGAAGAGATCATTTGCACTATGAGTGTTCTTTTATCAAGTGAGAAAAGGCAAATGTCTCCCTCAGTGCCGCCCATTCAGAAGAAAGCGAAAAGTTAATTGGCTCCTTCCTGGTCAACTGGGATTCATTTCAATTAACAGGCAAAACAGCTGTTAATTTAGTGCCACAAAGAACGTGGTCTTCTGTTTAATTGTTTGCAGCATGGTGACTTCAACACACATTCTCAAAGAAGAGAATGAGTCTGGGAGGAATAAAAATTGAGTGGATATTTTAATTGCACACTCTGTCTGTGAAACGCATCTTGTGCTTGTGAATTACATGTTCAGCATTTCAATGTGCGTCACTGAGATTGTTTGATTCTAAGAAACTGACAACTGAATCTCAAACCAACAAAAATGGCCGAGAATCAGCAACCAGTAACCAAGGCAATAGCACTTATGTTCTTTTAGATCCGACACCGAATACTCTAAAGGTCAATGTTGCCAATGTAAAAGGAAAGTTTTTACAATTTCTCAGGATAAAAAGGGTAATTACAGCAATTTAACATTATGAAAGCAATCATTTTTAACATTTCATTGACCTTAACTGCAAATTGCCAGACTTATTTTGTTTGTCATTTTTCAAGAGTTACAGAAAAAACATCAATCTTTCAACAACTTCTAATGTCACACACTTAGCTTTCTCATTATTTAGTGTGAAATACGTCCAGATGATGTTTCTCTGTCATTACCTCTGTCAACCATCACTCTCTCTGTTGAATGAGAACTGTGACGGATCGTTGTAAGTGACTGACGGCCGTTCTCTTTTCAGCATTTTTGAACGATAAGGAAGTTTCCATTCTACACAACTAGTTTCTTTTTAACTTTGAAAAGTGCAATAATTTATGCTAAATAAAAAGCACAGCTCATCTTACAAATGTTATGTTATGCTCCTACAGTGAGGAAAACAATTATTTGATAATTATTTTATAAATTGATTTGCATTTTAATGAGTGAAATAAGTATTTGACCACTTCGCAAAACATGATTTAGTACTTGGCAATCACAGAGGTCAGACGTTGTAGTTGGCCACCAGGTTTGCACACATCTCAGGAGGGATTTTGTCCCACTCCTCTTTGCAGATCCTCTCCAAGTCACTAAGGTTTCAAGGCTGATGTTTGGCAACTCAAACCTTCAGCTCCCTCCACAGATTTTCTATGGGATTAAGGTCTCGAGACTGACTAGGCCACTCCAGGACCTTAATGTGCTTCTTCTTAAACTAACCCTTTGTTGCCTTGGCCATGTGTTTTGGGTAATTGTCATGTTGGAATACCCATCCATGACCCATTTTCAATGCCCTGGCTGAGGGAAGAAGGTTCTCAATAAAAAAGGACTCAGGTTGTTTTGATCCAGAGGTTGGGTTAAATGTTTAACCCAGCCTTCTGGGTACTTTTATTTATCTCAACTATTGCTTAAAAAATACTATATGAATGGCTTAAAATGAACTCAAAATCAGACACTTCAGACAAGGAGAAGATCACTCGCAGAACAAAAATTTACAGATAATGTACTCACCTCCTTGTCATCCAGATGTTCATGTCTTTCTTTCTTCAGTCGTAAAGAAATTATGTTTTTTAAAGAAAACATTTCAAGATTTCTTTCCATATAATGGACTTCTATGGTGCCCAGAGTTTGAACTTCATAAATGCAGTTTAAATGCGGCTTCAAAAGAACCCAAATGCGGTTGTAAACAATCCCAGCCGAGACAGAAGGTTACAATTTATATACTTTTTAAACTCAAACCTTCATCTTGTCTTGCTCTGCCTGAACTCTGGAACCTTTTTTTAGGTTTAAGACATTTAGGATATGTCGAAAACCTCCCATCTCATTTTTTCCCTCAACTTCAAAATCATCCTACATCGCTGTTTTACCTTTTTTGTTAAGGATGTTTGATCTTCTTTGCATGTTCACTTTGCAAACACTGGGTCGGTGCTTCTGCAGCGATGTAGGATGATTTTGAAATGACTTTTGAAGTTAAGGGAGAAAATAAGATGGGAGTTTTTTGACCTACCGTAACTGTTTTGAACCAAAGATGAACAGACTACTCATACACATCGCAGAGAGAGACAAGACGAGCATCTGAGGTTAAAAAGTACATAAATTGTAATTTAAAACAAAATTATAAATAACAGATTGTGAAGCTGCATTTAAACTGCATTTTGGAAGTTCAAACTCGGGGGCACCATAGAAGTCCACTATATGGAGAAAAATCCTGAAATGTTATCCTCAAAAAACATAATTTCTTTACGACAGAAGAAAGGAAGACATGAATATCTTGGATGACAAGGGGGTGAGTACATTATCTGTAAATTTTTGTTCTGGAAATGAACTTCTCCTTTAATTACTAGAGGCATTAACAATAATAAAAAGTTAAACATTTATTAATAGGCAATTAAAAAAAACTATTATTTACTCAACTTAATAAATGTTCATTTCCATGTAAATGTAAATTTTTTTGGTTCATTTAAGCAAGAAATATAGTCATTTTTAAGCAATAGTTGAGTTATATAAAACTACCCAGAAGGCTTTGTTAAAAATTAGTCAATATTTCACCTAATCTAGCACAGCCAGACCTTCAGACTGACAACAGCAGGTCTGGGCACCATGGCAGCTTTGAATGGCCATGGACCGCCCAAGAGACCATATGACTGACAGGTAAAGTAATCAATCAGTTTTGTTTTGTGTTGCATCATGTTTAGGGGCATGGAATTGCCCTCACAATAACAGACTGGTGTGAAAAAACACTTGGACTTAATTTGACTTAATTAACATAGTCTGACACGAACTTTACTTATTTCACATACTTTTGAACATCCAGTGTTTAATTCTGATAAGGGCTCATTGGGTTTGGCGTCACAGCATTTATGTTTCCAAGCTGAACGTTTAAGAAAGCAACACAGTCTCCCTAGAAATCCTGTATAATTCAACCAATCAGACGACAACGATCATCTCCAATGATCTGTGGGTGTGACATATGAGGCTAAGCCTAACTCGCACTAACTAGCATTATTCAAGGTCTTCTATCTTTTGTGTACACCACAAACAGTCTAAAAAACATATTGTCTTGGTCCCTTCATCTTTGCTTTTACAGAATAAAACTAGTTCTGAAACGGGACACAAACAAGCTCCAGCTGATCATAGAGAATTTGCTACAGCAGAACACTTAGAATACACAAGAAGAATGTTATGAAACTCCTTCAGAAGACTAATGGAAGCAGTTCTACAGTACTTAATGATTTGACTTTCAATATGTTCCTCATACAAAGAGAGCTTCAGAAGACTTGAAATTGCATTAAAATTGAACAATTGTGAAAAGTTTATTTTTGGGTGAACTATTTGTCTTCAAATTCAAGGTGAACTCACAAAATTATGTCTGTGATTTCAGGTGGTGACACGTAGCTCTGATAAAGCTGGCGAAAAGTCTATTTAATGCCAACAAACTCTATAAAATGACTTCAGATTTAATAGATGAACTGCGTGCCGATTTTTAGAGAGAGTGATTCATTGGTCCAATTAATTACTAAACACTGAGAAAAGGAATTGTTCTGAGGCCTTTGAGATTGAACGCACATAGTATATATAAAGATAAGAAGACGCACTGCATTGATATTACTTTTTCTTCTTTTTCTAATCGTCTTGTTGATCTTTTTCTCTCTGTCTCTTCCCCAAAATAGGATGGTGGGCAGAGAAAGAATGACCTCCAGGTGAGAAATCTGAAATAGGACATACCTGCTAGCTAGAGTTGCAGAGTTTGCTTTTCTGAAGTTTGAAACGAGATGTTCCCCTAAGCTCCCCACAAAACATAAATATCACCCAGGACCCAAGAGAAATGGAGCCGACAGTAAGGCGCTGGTGTTATTAACAACACTACATACAAAAAGACGCTAGTAACCTTTAAAAAAATACACACCCGCACATCTGTTGTCTGGAATGTGTGGGAAGTTTTCTATAAGTTGACAGTATTGCAGACATTTAAATGTCACTTTTTTCTGATGTTAAGAACAACGGGTGACATCCGGTTGTTGATTTCTACCAGGGGTGTTTTGTTCGAAGAGGCAGTGCCTGCTGTAATATATTTTTGTTGTTTTATACTTTTTATTACCATTTTTATGAGCTTAGAACAATTATCTGTACAGTTTTTTTCTGTTCAATAACAACTGTGTACTAGAATAAAAAATAAAAACACATCAATATGACACCTATGTGGTTGCATGAGAGCTATCCTTTAAATAACAACAACAATCCACTGACACAAAACGCAGTGTGAAGTAAATGCTAAATTGAATTGCAGCATATGAGGGAGTGAGAAACACAGCAAAAGGTAAAGCAACTGGTAGCCAATAAAGACATAAATCTGGAAAGTCTTTAAGAATAATATGTTATTGACAACTAAGAAACTGCAATGTTACCTTTCAGTTGAAATATGGTTGAAATTAAGTTCCTAATCAGTTTGGGATGTTTAATATATTTTTGTTTATATATGAAACCATGTAAAATATGCCAATTAATAAACTATTATAAATATATGTTCCTCATTTTCCTCTTGAAAATACCCCATCGATTCTCTATGGGGTTCAGGTCTGGTGAGTTTGCTGGCCAGTCAAGCACACCAACACCATGGTCATTTAACCAACTTTTGGTGCTTTTGTCAGTGTGGGCAGGTGCCAAATCCTGCTGGAAAAAGTTGGTCAGCAGAAGGAAGCATTAAGTGCTCTAAAATTTATTGGTAAATATTTTGCTTGACAAGCCTCTCAAGGCTGTGGTTCTCTCAGTTGGTTGTGCATCTTTTCCCCACACTTTTTCCTTCCACTCAACTTTCTGTTAACATGCTTGGATACAGCACTCTGGGAAGCTTCTTTGGCAATAAATGTTTGTGGCTTACTCTCCTTGTGAAGGGTGTCAATGATTGTCTTCTAAACAACTGTCAGATCAGCAGTCTTCCCCATGGTTGTGTAGCCTATTGAACCAAACTGAGAGACCATTTTGAAGGCTCAGGAAATTTTTGCAGGTTTTTTGAGTTGATTAGCTGATTGGCATGTCAACATATTATAATTTGTTGAGATAGTGAATTGGTGGGTTTTTGTTAAATGTGAGCCAAAATCATCACAATTAATAACCAAAGACTTAAACTACTTCAGTCTGTGTGCATTGGATTTATTTAATACACAAGTTTCACAGTTTGAGTTGAATTAATGAAATAAATGAACTTTTCCATGACATTCTAATTTATTGAGATCCACCTGTATATATAAAAAAGAAACTTCTGGAATCACAAAATTATTTTTTGATTAATATTTCAATACTCTGTCTCAAGGTTCTTTTAATTAAAAAAATATATTTTTTTACTACAATTGATATATATATATATGTGACCCTGGACCACAAAACCAGTCATAAGGTAAAATTTTACAAAACTGAGATGTATACATCATATGAAAGCTCAATAAATAATAGCTTTCTATTGATGTATGGTTTGTTAGGATAGGACAATATTTGGCCGAGATACATCTATTTGAAAATCTGGAATCTGAGGGTGCAAAAAATTCAAAATACTGAGAAAATCACCTTTAAAGTTGTCCAAATTAAGCTCTTAACAATGCATATAACTAATCAGAAATTACATTTTGATATATTTACAATAGGAATTTTACAAAAAATCTTAATGAAACATGATCTTTACTTAATTTCCTAATGATTTTTGGCATAAAAGAAAAAACAATAATTTTGACCCATACCATGTATTTTTGGCTATTGCTACAAATATACCCCAGCGACTTAAGACTGGTTTTGTGGTCCAGGGTCACATATATATATATATCAATTGCAGTAAAAAAAATATGTATAGCAGAAAATACATACACTGTAAAAAATGCCGTGAATGTAATGGTAAAAAATGCTACAGTAAAAACCAGTTAAATGGTTAAAAACTGTATTGACAGTGCATGTCATTTTACGGTACTATACCATTTTTGGAAGTGAAAAAGAACATTAAATTTACAGTGAATAACCTATTTTTTTGTTGAAATAACCGTTTCTTATTATTATTTTTTCTTATCAGTTTTGTACATTAGGGTTGTATGTTACATCTAATGTTAAATTAATATTATTGAATTATTTAAGTTTCATGTGTGTTACCATGATGGTGTTTAGTGTTTGTGTGAATGACACTGTGAACCTTTTCTATATGTTAATATTTAAAAGCTGCTTGTGATGGGGTTTGGTTCATGATGTGTCTTTCTTATCACCACCTGATTTTGGCAGTTATCAGTGACAAAACAGATTTCAGTACTTCAATAGATTGGTACATTAACATTATAACAGTTAATGAAATTACGGTATTTAAAACCGTAAAACTTAAAACATTGCTACCATATTTTTTACGGTAAAATTTCAGCAACCACAGCTGCCGATTTTTACCATAAATTTTACAGATTTTTTTTATTATTTGGTGTATATTTATGTTTAGTATAAGCATGTCGAGATGTTTAGATATTAGTATTCAATTCTTAAAGGGCCACTAATTATCCCATTTCTTTGCTCGCGTGCCAGTAGTGGCACGTGTGTGTAAGTTCGCTAGTCTCTGTCCTCAGTTAACTCCCACTGCTTTTCATTTGAGAGAATGAGAATCCTAATTGCATTAATTGGTCTTTTTACCAAAGCTAATTTATATTTGCTTCATTGCCATGAGCTGGAGGCATTCAGTGCATTCCCATTTGTTTTGTACTGCTGTTGTTAGTGATAGTAGTGTTTTGTTTTGCTGTGTGTGTGTGTGTGTGTGTGTGTGTGTGTGTGTGTGTATGGTATCAGGCTATTTGTCAAGGGAGTGGAAGAATCCTCATCATAAACTGGAAGCTCTTTTCAGCTAAATCAATTCTCATTTCAGTTTACTGGGGTCACAGCTAGAGCTAATACTTGCAGCAATTTAGATAAAAACAAATTTGGGGAGCATCATATTAAAGCCGAGAAGAAAGCTGCAGGCAATTGCTCCTACTCGACAAAACCGAGCCTAAAACAGCTCGCTCCTCCCATGGGAATCGGATGCCCAGCACTTCAGAGAGCAAGCGAGAAGTGAAATTGATTACGGTGAGCCCAGGTTGATTGACAGATGTCATGAAAACAGATTGCATTTGCAGTCAGCGCAGGAGATCCATCACCATTAGCCAGTTATGTATATGTGGCATGAGGCGCTGGGTCACGTAAGCCCTGCCAATACCTGTAGTCAGCGTTTCACGCATGATAAATCAACCCCAGCCATACATCTCTGAGTCAGGGCACTATATTATATCAGAACACTGCTGACATCCTTGTTATGTGCACTAATCCAGGGTTGCGCCGCTCTTTGAGCTTTCTTAAAAACTGAAAGAGTGTTTTATGAAGAAGAAGAAGAATGATTGAGTGAAAGGGGGAGCCTGACTGTCAAGCTTCTTTTGAACATTTTGCACACACATTTGTAGTTGTAGTTTTCAGGTTTGTTTGTTTGTTTGCATATTCCTAAACTTATTATTCATAAGGCATGAAATGTTTGAAAACTGGTGGCACCGTTCCATTTCATTTCAAATTTCCACAGTACAAAAGTAGGAACTAACAAAAGCAGCTCTTTGCAACAGGTAAAGCATTACCATAAGCCATTCAGCAGGACCGATTGTGTGCTATCCAGACTTGAATTGACAATGCTTTATAAATTTCAATTCAATTGCTGAACCTGAATTGAATTTGAATTGAGGTAGAAAGCAGGATGCAGCATTATAATTTATGTATAATATAGTCCTGTAGCTCAGACAATTCAACAGGGGGTTTGATTGGGTTTAATTACCATCCAAGAACTGACAAATGTATTCGATATAAGTCAATATGCAAATTTAAAAAAGAGTTTCAAGGATGCAGGATTTAATGTAAGGATGGTTACAGAAGATTTATGTTTTATTCAAATGCTGTTCTTTTGCATTTTCTATTCATCAAAGAATCATGGAAGAAATTTTTATGGTTTCCACAAAATTAAGCAGCACAACTTTTCCAATATATAATAAGAGATGTTTCTTAAGAACCAAATCAGCATATACTGTATATTTTCAGAATGATCATGTGGCAAGTAATGCTGATGCTGAAAATTTTGCTTTGCCATCACAGGAATAAATTACATTTGAAAAAATATTGAAATAGAAAAGTTTTCTTAAGATGTAAAAATATTTCACAATATTACTGTTTTGTGTGTGTGTGTGTGTGTGTGTGTGTGTGTGTGTGTGTGTGTGTGTGTGTGTGTGTGTGTGTAGGCTTATAAATCATGCACAATAAAAGTGGAAGTAAAAGTGTGCACAATCTCCTGTGAGGGCTAGGTTTAGGTGTAGGGCCATAGAAAATACGGTTTGTACAGTATGAAAACCATTGCGCCTATGGAATGTCCCCATAAAACATGTAAACCCAACGTGTGTGTGTGTGTGTGTGTGTGTGTGTGTGTGTGTGTGTGTGTGTGTGTGTGTGTGTGTGTGTGTGTGTGTGTGTGTGTGTGTGTGTGTGTGTGTGTGTGTGTACCTGGTATTCATCACGTTGTGGGGACCAAATGTCCCCACAAGGATAGAAATACCAGTAGATTTTGACCTTGTGGGGACATTTCTCCGGTCCCCATGAGGAAACAGGCTTATAAATCATGCATAATGAGTTTTTTTGATGAAGTAAAAGTGTGCACAATCTCCTGTGAGGGCTAGGTTTAGGTGTAGGGTAGGTGTAGGGCGATAGAAAGTACGGTTTGTACAGTATGAAAACCATTACGCCTATGGAATGTCCCCATAAAACATGTAAACCCAACATGTGTGTGTGTGTGTGTGTGTGTGTGTGTGTGTGTGTGTGTGTGTGTGTGTGTGTGTGTGTGTGTGTGTGTGTGTGTGTGTGTGTGTGTGTGTGTATTTTACAGAGCCCCACACATGACATGCAACAAATTCCTCGTTTTCAATGTAGTAATTTATTCCCTCATTTTATGGAAATAGCACGCACTACACAATATTTTTCCCTCATTTTAAGTAAATCGTGCACACAAAATAATAATTTGTTCTATTTCCTGTCTGCATTCTCATAAACCTCTGCTGTTATGTAAACTAATTATTATTTTGTATACACGATTTACTTAAAAGAAGGTAATGGATTAGTAAATTGTGCACACAATTTAGTAAATCAAGGGAATGAATTAGTAAACCGAGAACGGATGAGTAAATTGTGAGAACGATTTAGTAAAATGAGTTAACTGATTAGTAAATTATGCACATAATTTAGTAAACTGAGGGAACTAATTGTGTACACAATTCAGTAAACTGAGAGAACGAGTAAGTAAATGCATGATTTAGTTAACCGAGAGAATTAATTAGTAAATTCTGCACAAAATTTAGTAAGCCGAGGGAACTAATTAGTAAATTTTGCACACAATTTAGTAAACTGAGAGAACAAATTAGTAAATGCATGATTTAGGAAACCGAGAGAATTGATTAGTAAATTGTGTGCACGATATCGTAAACCGAGGGAACAACTTAGTAAATTGCGCGCACAATTTAGCAAACTAAGGGAACAAATTAGTAAAACATGAGCACGATTTAGAAAACCGAGGGAATGAATGTGTAAATTGTGCACGATTTAGAAAACCGAGGGAATGAATGTGTAAATTGTGCACGAATTGTGCACGATAAAATGAGGGAACTAATTAGTAAATTGTGCAAAAAATTTGGTAAACTAAGGGAACAAATTAGTAAATCATGAGCACAATTTAGAAAACAGAGGGAACAAATTAGTAAATTGTGTGCACAATTTAGTCAAATGAGGGAACTAATCAGTAAATTGTGCACAAATTATTTTTAAACTAAGGGAACAAATTAGTAAATTGTGCACAAAATTTAGTAAATCGAGGGAACTAATTAGTAAATTGTGCACACAAATTAGTAAAATGAGAGAACGAATTAGTAAATGCACGATTTAGTAAACTGAGAAAATTAGTAAACTTTGTGCACGATTTTGTAAACTGATGGAACAACCTAGTAAATCGCAAGCACAATCTAGTAAACTGAGAGAACAAATAGTATATTGTGACCACAATTTAGTAAACCAAGGGAATTAATTAGTAAATCACTAGCACGATTTAGTAAACCGAGTCGACAAAATACAAAACAAATGAGTAAACTGCGTGCATTATTTAGTAAACCGAATGAACAAATTAGTAAATCGTGCATACGATTTAGTTAACTAAAAGAGAATGAACTGGTAACTCGTGCACATGATTTAGTAAACCGAGAAAACAAATTAGTAAAATGTGTGCACTATTCAGTGAACCGAGAAAACTAATTAGTAAATTGCGCACACGATTTAGTAAACTGAGAGAACTAATTAGCTAATCGTGTAAACAATAGAGTAAACTGAAAGAACAAATTAGTAAATCATGCCCACTATTTAGTAAACTGAGAGAATGAGTTAGAAAATCATGTGCATGATTTAGTAAACTGAGAGAACGAATTAGAAAATCATGCGCATGATTTAGTAAACCGAGAGAACGAATTAGTAAATTGTGTGCACAATTAACTTTTTTTTCCCCCTGCATAATAGGGCTCTGCAGTATTTTAATTGAACAAACATAGCCTTGATCATAAAAGACTGAAATTCAATTCACACATTATATTGAATATAAAAAATGAAATTTGTGAACTACACACCAAAACATTAAATATTTTCAATATATACTGGAACTGTGTGTCTGTATTGAACTTAAAAATAAAATACATTGAAATTTCACTTCAAATTATAAATCATTATTCTGTGGGCCATGGCCAAATTGACTCATGAAAAGGAATCCTTATAACCTGAAGTTTTCCCAACTCTGCCATCCAGGCAAATCTGATACTATACTGCAGCTACAAATAAGTTCTTTAACAGAAGATTTATCCAAAGCAACAATACACCTATTATAGAGACAATCTCCATAAAAGTTGGGTTTAAGATCATAGTTCACTCCTTGAAAGGTTTAAACCTGCAACCTTTTGGTTATTAGCCTGGAGCTTTGTACCTTAATGGGCTGTGCCTCAGAAAGATATTCTATACACTGCATTTGATAAGTCTTTTTCTCCTTCTAGGAAAAGACCTCGACCTCATCCAACAGTAGTGAAAGTATTTTACCCTACACTCCTCTGCGGTTCGGCTGTACAGTACATTCACAGTTCTCTGCCAATTACGGAGTACTTGGTTGCCTAAAGAGTTAGCCTGACCTACTGCCTCCCGCCTTTTGGTTGTCTGCTCTGAGTCCGGGTGCAGACAGCCCTGGCCCAGTCTGTGGGTCTGGGACCCTTCTGCCAGCCAAATTGCAGCCCAGCGATGCCTCAGTCACATACAAATGTCAGCTATTCACTGGCTCATAAAGAGGCCAGGAGTTAAATGTCAAGTAATGCCTTTTAAATTAATTGCCTTCAGTGTTTCTCAAGAAGTGAGTCTCTAATGCTAGTGCTGATTAGTAGGAAGGGCTAGCTTTTAGCCAGATGTTAGCAGGTGTCCTCTGCGCTTTAACTATGTCCCTCCGGGCACATATTCTACCGGAACACGATATTGTGTGGAAAATAAAAGCTGGTGGAGGTGAGATGATGTCCAGATGGGGTCAGAGGACTGAGTTTATAGAACTATTTACAAGGCAATTTATGAACTCAGTTACCCAGAGTTATATAATGTCCAAGATGGTTTCTTAATATAGTAACCAAGAGGAATTTAATGAGCTTTTTAAGACGCACAGCTCAGAGAGCCCTTTGGGGCTACTTGAAGAGACATAGAGACGGCATTTGTAGCAACTAACACTTCAAAACATGCTATTTAGAGATATGGAGGACTACACATAATGTAACATACACAAAATAGGAAAAAAATATGTAATTTGGCCACACAAAGTTATCTGTACTTTGTAGATGTGAGGAAAAGAAATTGATTTAGCCATAAAAATACAAAGAAGGCAAACAAAAAACAAATGAGTGAACTGAGTGAACCTAAATTAAATAAATGCATTATACACAACCAGTCAAGATTTTTTTAATGTCTCTTCTGCTCACCAAGCCTGCATTTTATTTGATCCAAAGTACAGCAAAAACAGTAAAATTTGAAATATTATTACTATTTAAAGTTACTGTTTTCTATTTCAGTATATTTTAAAATGTAATTTATTCCTGTGATTTCAAAGCTGAATTTTTAGTATCATTACTCCAGTCACATGATCCTTCAGAAATCATTCTATTCTGATTTGCTGCTCAAAAATCATTTATTATTATTAATATGTTAAAAAAACAGGCAAATATAATTTTTTCAGGTTTCTCTAATGAATAGAAAGTTCTGCATTTATTTGAAATAGAAATATTTTGTAACATTATAAATGTTTCTATCAATTTTAAGCATCCTTGCTAAACAAGATTATTCATTTCTATAATTTATTTCCTAAAAAATAAAATAAAATACTGACTCCAAGCTTTTGAATGGTACTTTTTATTTCAGATAAATGCTGATGTTTTGATCTTTCTATTCATCAAAGAATCCTGGAAAAATGTACTCAACTGTTTTAAATATGATTAGTAATAATAATAATAAATGATTCATGAACAGCAAATCAGCATATTAGAATGATTTCTGAAGGATCACTTGACACTGAAGACTGGAGTAATGATGCTGAAAATGTAGCTTTGATCACAGGAATAAATTACATTTTAAAATAAATTAAAATAGAAAGCAGTTTTTTTTTTAAATAGCAAAAATATTTTATAATATTATTGATTTTGCTGTACTTAGGATCAAATACATCTTGTATATAAATATATAAATGTATATAAATCCTGTAAATGCAGGCTTGGTGAGCAGAAGAGAAATCTCTAAAAAAACATTACAAATTTTACTGTTCAAAAACTTTTGACTGGTAATAATTACTTGATTAAGTGGATGGTGGTTCCACACACTAAAAATATATCTGTAACTGAATCACTTGAATCATTACCTGTCAATAATGGTATTTTGCTCAAAACATAAAAATGCCCCAATATGATTATCAATGTTAAAAAGAGCTGTGCTAGAATAAAAATCCTTTGTAACATCACAAATGTCTTTACTATCTGTTTTGATCAATGTAATGAATCCTTGCATAATAAACGTATTGGTCTATCAGGTAAAAAAAAGAAAAAAAAAGAAATCATGATATTTTCTACTGTATATTAGTTTATTGAATGAAATGACATTCAAACTATCACACTGTGCACTTCAGCACACTGACATTAAGTGCGACCTTCGTAATTCATTTCACAGAGAGAAAGGCTGCCGAATTCTTTGCCGCAAAATCATCAACAATAACAGATACTTCACAAAAGGACAAGCAGGGACATTAGATAGTTTTCAGCAAGCGTTTTCAAAACATCAAAGTAGAAGACTTCTCCGCTGACAGCTCCAAGTTCTTGACTCATATCCAATGCATTCACAGCAGCATGCCAGTGCAGACAACAGTGGAAAAATGACTAATTAGTGTGTGTCACAACTTCAGTTTCACAGACACTTTCTGTTTACTGTTCAGCACAGGAGGAGCTTGAATAACATGGATGCAGCAAGAATAATTATCTCTTGAAGGGTTCAGTGGCTAATTAAACACTGAATCATTCCTCCAACACTTCAGAGATTCAACGGCATCCGTATAGTAGCTCAAAGAATGGAGATCTAATTTTTGACATGAGTAACGCGGACACAAACAGAAGCCCCTTTACATAAACCTTTGTGGTCGGTTTATCGTGACTGATTCACAATTTCACAATTTGATAGAAGGTAACAAGATGTACCGAACCTAAAACGCCTGTCGTAATCCTTCTCCACGGGATTTGAAACGATAAAATGGCCTTCGCCTCGGCCTCTTAAGCTTCTGCTTATGTTTAGCGGAGGAATGAAAAGGGATTACATGCACATGAATTAAAGAATAGAAAGAGAATAGGAGAATACTCTGGATAAATGAAGAGTGTGACCTGTGAGGGTGGTAAGTGCTGGTACGTTTGAGGCTAATTGTGTTCAGGGTTTGTGACTGTAGATTTCAGTTTTGGAGACTTTAAGTGCACTGTAAAGTGGTTGATTACTCACGCTCAGGTTCTGGCCCAGTGCTGTTTGTTGCTCACATGCTTTTGAGTTCCACGCTTGACATATCTTTTGCACTCTGAAATGCACAAAAAGGCATTAAAACTATCTCAGAGGGGAAATAAAAGCACTGGCAAAGTATGAAATGCCTACATTAGTTATGTGAGTCAGTCACCACATGTCGCCATTGACAAGAAAAACTCTTTTTTGGCTTTTGTTTGATTTCCCAATATTTGAAACTGACTCACAAGTGGGCGAACTGTGAAAATTAGCAAGCTTCAAGGCAAGACGTCAGTCATAAAATCTGATTACACATCGGTCCATTGCTCATATAAAGGCATACCAAAAAAGAAAGCACAAAAATGCATGCTTTAAATAAGCCAAATCCACTAAACACCATTATATTCGTTAAGAATGAGAGATGAAAACGAAAAAGGGAAAAAATTAAATATTTTCTATACTGAGATCTATATCAGTATGTGTGTTATAAAAGATATAATAAATATGTGAGTCAGAGAGGACTGAAAAGGGTCGCCAATCCACTGATTTCCTCCACTGTACTGAAAAATCTCTTCAACCCCGAAGCACTAAAATAAGCTCACTTAAAGGTCACAGTTTATCAATCTGCGCGCTCTGTTCCTGACGCGGAGGCGATTGCGCTCTCTGTTCCTGACGCGGAAGCGACCGCCGTCTCTGTCCCTGACGCGGAAGCGACCGCGCTCTTTGTTCCTGACGCAGAGACGGCCGCGCGCTCTGTTCCTGACGCGGAGGCGGCCGCGCGCTCTGTTCCTGACGCGGAGGCGGCCGCGCGCTCTGTTCCTGACGCGGAGGCGGCTGCGCTCTTAGTCCCTGACACGGAGGCGGCCGCGCGCTCTGTTCCTGACGCGGAGGCGGCTGCGCTCTTAGTCCCTGACACGGAGGCGGCCGCGCGCTCTGTTTCTGACACGGAGGCGGCTGCGCTCTTAGTCCCTGACACGGAGGCGGCCGCGCGCTCTGTTCCTGACGCGGAGGCGGCTGCGCTCTTAGTCCCTGACACGGAGGCGGCCGCGCGCTCTGTTCCTGACGCGGAGGCGGCTGCGCTCTTAGTCCCTGACGCGGAGGCGGCCGCGCGCTCTGTTCCTGATGCGGAGGCGGCTGCGCTCTTAGTCCCTGACGCGGAGGCGGCCGCGCGCTCTGTTCCTGACGCGGAGGCGGCTGCGCTCTTAGTCCCTGACGCGGAGGCGGCCGCGCGCTCTGTTCCTGACGCGGAGGCGGCTGCGCTCTTTGTCCCTGACGTGGAGGCGGCTGCGCGCTCTGTTCCTGACGCGGAGGCGATTGCGCGCTCTGTTCCTGACGCGGAGGCGGCTGCGCTCTTAGTCCCTGACGCGGAGGCGGCCGCGCGCTCTGTTCCTGACGCGGAGGCGGCCGCGCGTTCTGTTCCTGACGCGGAGGCGGCCGCGCGCTCTGTTCCTGATGCGGAGGCGGCTGCGCTCTTAGTCCCTGACGCGGAGGCGGCCGCGCGCTCTGTTCCTGACGCGGAGGCGGCCGCACGCTCTGTTCCTGACGCGGAGGCGGCCGCGCGCTCTGTTCCTGACGCGGAGGCGGCTGCGCTCTTAGTCCCTGACACGGAGGCGGCCGCGCGCTCTGTTCCTGACGCGGAAGCAACCGCCGTCTCTGTCCCTGACGCGGAAGCGACCGCGCTCTTTGTTCCTGACGCGGAGGCGGCTGCGCGCTCTGTTCCTGACGCGGAGGCGGCTGCGCGCTCTGTTCCTGACACGGAGGCGGCTGCGCTCTCTGTTCCGGACGCTGAGGCGGCCGCGCTTTCTGTTTCTGACGCGGCGGTGACTGCACTGCACGGGCCTGGCCCGCCATCCCTCCCCCTGAGTTGCCTTCCTCCGTACCTCCTCCCTCCAGACTTTGGGAACGTCTGGAAGCCGTTCCGTAGGGAGGGGGTACTGTCATGATCGGGGCTGTGGGTCTTCCCTCAGCCTCCTGAGGTCGCTGTTCCCCTTGCACTGCACTCCCCTTATTGTTCATGTCTGTCTTGTCATTAGCACTGATTTCATTCACAGCTGTTCACCATCTGGACTACTGTATAAGAACTCTCACTTCTCACTCCTGCTTCATGTCTGCATTGTCTCGAGTCGTGTTTTGTCTTCTGTGTGGTTTGTTTTTCGTGATTCTTGTTCCTGAAGTTTATGTTCCTGATCTTGCCTTGTTTGTGTTTTGGTGTGCCGTGTTGGCCTTTTGTTTGTTCGTTTGTTTATTTGTGTTTATTTAATAAATATTCCCTTCCCTGCAACTTGGACCCTGACCTCCTCTGTGCCAACGTGACAAAGTGACTTACAAAACAGGACAATGGAAGCAATCAAAATTAACAAAAGAGCAATAACATGAAAGTGCTATGACAAGTCCCATTTAGCTTAACACAGTACATGTATCAAGGTTTTTTTTTTATTCTATAGTAAAAAAATAAAGAAGAAGCAAGCTAGTGTTAGAGGCCTAAAAATAGAATACAACAGAAAACAGAGAAGCTAGTGTTAGGTTTTTTTTGTTTTAAGAAAACAAGCAGTAAGTAAATGAATAGAGTAAAGGTCTAAAAGGGCAAGTTTTAAAGAATAAAATTAAAATAAAGGGTGCTAGAGTTAGAAGGTCAAGTTAACATGGAAGAGATGTGTTTGATTCTTGAAGATTTAAATATCTCAAGAATTGATTAGTCTAGCCTGTTTTCAGTTATTGAACAGAACATTGTAGCACCTCCCATTCAGTAAATCGCAAAAATCTTAGTGCTTTGTTACTTTTAATATGAAAGTTGCGGATTTCAAACTCTGTCCATTTTATTACAGTATTCAGGGCTCGTAAAATGTCACTATTCTGTGGTACTATTCAGATTTTGGTAGCCCGAAAATGTATTTAACTAGCCCAAATTAAATATATTTTTTAATATAGAAATTCAAATAGGAGTCTAAATGTAAATCAAAAATATTTTCAATACACAAATATCAACAAATATCAAGGAAGGAATTTTATTCCACTACTTACAATGTATCTGCAGAATTTTTAAATATCAATTTAAGGCAATTTATGACCCTTTTTATAAGCTGCACAAGTAAATGAACACAATATGAGTGGACACATATTAAGCTATAAAATGGCATGATTTACAGTTCAGATACAGTAAAACTGCATTTCAGCCTTTTTATACCAATAAAAGGGATAAATCAAGTATATCATTTACTGTATTTATTTAAAACATAAAGGCCCGGTTTCACAGACAGGGCTTAGACTAAACCAGGATTAAGCCATAGTTCAATTAGGACATTTAAGTAATCTTAAATCATTATAAAAAACATTACTGGTGTGCATCTTGAGACAAAACAAAGGCAATGATATATTTTAAGATCAATCAGTGCAATTTTATTTCAGTTGAAACAGCTCAGACTTACATTTTAGTCTAGGACTAGGCTTAAGCCTTGTCTGTGAATCCGGGGGAAATATGACTGTCTTATAATTGATTCATTTTTGAAAGGCACATTAACTTTCACATTTACAACTATGTGTTTGCTGCATAAAAACATGGGTCGATATTTGCAATAATCTGACCATAAACAGTCTTTCCGTCCCCAACCGTAAGACCTCTTAAAATTATAATTAAGACTTTTCTTATACTTTTTAACATATTTAAAACTTTTTATGGCCTTAAATTTGATACAACTAAATTGAGGAGTTTTTAAAGACCTGCAGGAGCCCTCTGCTTAAAGATAAACCATCGGGCAGGCCGGTGAAACATTTTGGTAGCCCGACTGGAAAACACAATAGCCCCAGGATGTCGGGCTAGCGATTTAGTGAGCCCTGGTATTCAAACAATAAATGTTTAATGCAAAGTGACAGATCGCTGTAGCTCCTCAGTTCTAGAAAAGCGATAACGTGAACCATCTGTCTCCTCTGCTTTAAGACAAGTTATAGAATGAAAAAAATGAACGAATATCCAAAGGTATGTTAAAAGAAGAGTACAATATATCCAAATTCCGCATAATATCTCATGTAACCGCTCAGTCAGTGTTTCAACCGTAGAATGGCGTCAATATCAGGTAACGTCACATTTACCTCAGAAAAATATATTCGGTGAACATAAATTCACTAGTCAGCTGGAAAAGTTAACTCTAGAGAAGAGCATTTTGCTATATATTAATTAGACACCATATAACATATTCATTATAATTTCTTATTGTTCTTCGATGTTTAATGTACCTTTGAATAAATCTGTCAAGTTTTTATAACAGCCACCATTTCATATTTTATATTTCAAAAAAGGAAATTGAAGTGGAAATATAATTAAGCAACTGTAACTTTAATATAAACTGCCTTTTAAATGTTTGCATACAAAATTAGTTCATTTTAGCCTTTATTATTATAGTAATGCATACCAACTGACTCTCTCTATATTTTACAGCATTAGTTGAGAGATTTTTTTTTTCCTTGAGAAAATGGGCATGTACCTGTCACACCCCCGGACTTTCATGTTGGTTTCTCCCATTTTCCCCCGCAGTTCTGGGTGTTTTGGTTTCTCCCTCATTGTTGTCACCTGGATGTTTGTAATCAGTCTGTCTATTTAAGGTGTGTGTTTTCCCCTGCATTCTGTCGGTCTTTAATGTTATCTCCTGGTGTTCCTGTGTCTCCTGTTTTCCGTTGGATTTATTAAATATACGTCTTTTACTACGTCGTTGTTCGTGTGTTCCTGTCTGATCGTGACAGAAAGACCGACCGATACAGTTTTTTTATTGCGTATTTCACCCCGTTTTGTTTATCGTTCTGTTTTACAGTCTTTTGTTTCCGTTGTGTTTCCCCCATGGATTCCTTCCTACGTCCAGTATTCATCCTCCTCCAGCTGAAGCAGGGGGATTTACCACTCGAGGGATTTACGCTCATGTTCCAGCTTGTAGCAAACACCACCAGCTACCCGGACGACGCGTCATGCAGAGCACCGTCGTCCGAGGACGGCCCTCAAGCGGATTTCACCGCGTTTGTGGAGTGGACACTGGCGAGAAACAGACCCGCGTTCCCCGCCTGTTCCCAGGAGAACCTCGTCAGTGCCACTCCAGACCCAGAACCCAGCCAGCCACCCCGACGTGCGGATTACGAGCTCGAGACCACCGTAGACAGAAAGCCCGAGCCCGGAGCGACAGCTGTATTTAGCGCCGATGGGATCATAACTTCCGACCAGGTGCGAGAGCCGGCCATCACAGCTGCAACGGTGGAGTGCTGCGTCGAGCAAGAAGGGGCGGTAGAGAGCCCTGCCCACTGCACCACCACTGAGGGTGAGCTGGAACAAGATTTTGGGGATTTAATTGACTGTTTCACGGAAATACCTATCTGCCTGGATTTCCCACCCACCTTCCCTCTTCTGCCTATGCCTGAATCTCCGCTGTTTCCGTCCAGCTGTCCTGAATCTCCACTGGTTCCGTCCAGCCTTCCAGAATCCCCGCTGTCTTCTGTCTGTCCCCTTGCTCACCCTCAGCCCACCAGCTGTGCGGTGGGTACGCCGCAGGTCAGCCAGCTTCCATCGGTGTCATGGCTGGAGGATCCCTCACCATCGCCTCCAGCCTCAGAGTCCTGGACTCCGCCTCGGCCCTCCGACCCTGCGGTTCCACCCCGGCTCTCTGTTCCCTCATCTCCACCGCCACCCGTCGGTCCACCAGCTCCACCGGGCTCCATCGTCCACCTTCGCCTCTGGACTCTACTCCTCCGGCTGCGCCTCGTCGCTCTGTCCCACCAGCTCTGTGGACCTCCTCCCTCCCGTGGGCACAGCCTCGGTCCCCTGTCGCTCCGGCTCCGCCACGGACCTCCGGACCTCCATCTCCGCCTTGGTCGCCAGAGCCTTGGGTTCTGCCTTGGCCCTCCGGATCCTCGATGCCATGACCATCGGCTTTCCGTCTCCGCCTTGGGCTCCACCACCACCTGCTCCGCCTCCGTCGGTCGGCCCCATGGAGTCGTCAGCCTTACCTCCACCATGGCTCCTCCCTCCATCGGCTTCACCGTGGCATTCCATCATGGCTGCGTTCTGGGTCTCACCTGGCTCCTCCTGCTCCAGCCCCCTCCTGTCACCTCCTTGGCTCCTTCCTCTGTCATCACCTCCATGGACTGTTCCGTCACCATTCTGGACTCCATCTCTTGCCCTCCTCCTGGGAGTCCGTCCTCCGCCGAAACCCCCTCCTAAGACTGTTTGCTGTTTCCCGTTTGTCGGCGCGGGGACACGCCTTCCGGGAGGGGGAGGTAATGTCACACCCCCGGACTTTCATGTTGGTTTCTCCCATTTTCCCCCGCAGTTCTGTGTGTTTTGGTTTCTCCCTCATTGTTGTCACCTGGATGTTTGTAATCAGTCTGTCTATTTAAGGTGTGTGTTTTCCCCTGCATTCTGTCGGTCGTTAATGTTATCTCCTGGTGTTCCTGTGTCTCCTGTTTTCCGTTGGATTTATTAAATATACGTCTTTTACTACGTCGTTGTTCGTGTGTTCCTGTCTGATCGTGACAGTACTGTACCTGATATATATCCAAAATAACCAATATTAAATTGGAAATCAAATAGAATCTTGGAATTTGTGTCAAAACCCAGCCCTGGTGAATACAGTAATAATATTATGGATTACTGAAGAATATCTGATATTGTGGCTTTATGTTTTTTCTCTCACTCTTTCATTGATTTTTTTTTTTTTCAACTAGTTGAATAGGAATGAGTCATTTCCGATTTAGTCTGTACTATTCTGGTGTGTTCTCTACTTGTTGATCTCCTTTAATAAGCAAGTCATGTTGTTTGCTGTTTGTGCTTTTTCTTTTCAAAGTAGTTTTTTTTTCTAAGACATGCTACCTTTCTCCTTTGATGAAGATAGAAGACTTTTTACTTTGTAAAGGTACAGTACTGTTTCGAAGATGAGTTTTTTCCCCCTGTGCTTTTTAGACATATAAAGAGAAGAGAGGAGTTGAAAGGAGTTCATTTGGACTCTTTTATGTTATGTTATAGTTATAACATTTGGCCTGTTGTTTGTTCATAAAATACGAAATAACAGTAAAAAATAAAGTAATGATTATTATTATTATCAAAACTGAAATGTAAAATCAGCAGATCATAAGCATGTACTGTAGGTAAACCCTGCATCACATGCATGAGAATGTTAGATGCTTTATCCTTATTGTATCAATTTGCTACACAATTTGCAAATACAAACAAAATTCTGCACATAGCATTGTGCACGGTATTGTTGAATAATGGGAGGAAGAAAAAAAACACTGACGCATAAAGTCTATAAGGTCATTTTCAGCTGAAATGTCAAGTAACTTCTCCTTTCATAGCATCGGCAGTGAGAAGCTTACTATTTGTGCCACTGGTGATGAAACAGCCTCTGCTGGCCCAGCTGACTCCCAAAGGGGAAGCTGCCACGAAAAAAAAAAAAAAAAATGCAAGGGACGACTAGTAGAGAGGAAAAACTCTGGATCTCTTTCCTCTCAAAGAAAGAACCAAAGAACAGAAAAGTAGAGACAGGGTACCACAGGGACTTTAAATTCTCTCTCTCTCTCTCTCTCTCTCTCTCTCTCTCTCTCCCATATTTAATTTGATGTGAACAAAACTTTCAGTACAAGCCAGTTGTTCTGTTTTTTTTGTTTGTTTGTTTGTTTGTTTTTTTGCAGAAAGGGGGTATGCAATGTACAGTATGGAATGCATATGTGTGACAAATCTCATAGACTAATGAATATTTATGTTAATAAATATTAATTCATCTTCTTTCTATAACAAATGGGCTTTGCAATGATTTTGAAAGATCTCTCTTCAAAAAAATCTAAACAAAACAAACAAAAAACGCAGTAAAACAGTATTATTGTAAAATATTTAAAATATCTATTTTTCTATTTTAATATAAGTTTTATTTATTTCTGAGCTTAATTAACCTGAATTTTCAGCAGCCATTTGTTGTTGTTGTTGTTGAAACAGTGACATTTTTATAGGATTATTTCATTTAAAAAAAAAATTGTATCATTTAAAAGAGAATTCCAGTTCCAGAACAAAAATTTACAGATAATTTACTCACCCCCTTGTCATCTAAGATGTCCATATCTTTCTTTCTTCAGTCGGAAAGAAATTATGTTTTTTTTTTTAAGCAAACATTTCAGGATTTTTCTTCATATAGTGGACTTCTATGGTAGCCACGAGTTTGAACTTTCAGTTTAAATGCAGCTTGAAAGGGCTCTAAACGATCCCATCCGAGGAAGAAGGGTCTTTTCTAGCAAAATGATTGGTTATTTTCTAAAAAATCAACAATTTATGTACTTTTTAACCTTAATGGCATCTACCCTGACTAAGGTCCATATGGCCTCTTCTAACTGAAGTGGTGAAGCCTGCAAGTCTGTGACAAGGACCTCTAGCCACCAAAACCTCTGAGCTAAGCTGTATGAGAAGCAGAAAAAGAAAAACGCTTGGAGACTGAACAAAGAACGCCGACGAGACACGGTCAGCTGAGAGCCTTTGCGAAGTTTGGAGCTCTGAAGGAGAGCCATTGAAATGGGTGTCTGTACGTGTGTCAGGTGGATAGAGGCCCCGCTTGGCTGTTTGACATGCAGCGCACTGGCATCTGGCTGCAAGCGCGGCAGAGAGGCAGGCACAGATCCTGTCCTTCTGCACAAAGCTGAGGGATTGAGTCTGTGCCCTCCACTCTGACATCTCTCTGAGTCACCTCCATCCCTCAAAGCTGCAACGCTTCAAATGGGCCTCTCAGGAGGCAGGAGGAAGGACAGATTGCGGTTCTCTCCTCTTTCCGAAAATGCCTCAACCCAGGCTGTCTATTTTGTTTGAAATGAGAGGTACAGGGTTTTCAGGGATTCTTAATAAGTACTAAAATATCTCAATTTCACATCTCAAAACTTGAAAAGCTATTTTAAAGTAGGAGAAGTTTAAAGCGATAGGTCACCCAAAAATGACAATTCTGACATTAATTACTCAAACTCATGTCAATCCAAACTCGTAAGACTTTCATTCATCTTTGGAACACAAATTAAGATATTTTTGATGAAATCCGAGAGCAACACAACTGACACATTCAAGGTCCAGAAAGGTAGTAAGGACATTGGTAAAATAGTCCATGTGACATCTGTGGTTCAACCTCAATTTTAAGATGCACTTTCTGTGTGCAAAAAAAAATCCCAAATAATGACTTTATTCAACTATTTCTTGTCTTCCGTGTCAGTCTTCGATGAACATTTACATGAGTTCCACCAGACTGCTGTCTAATGCAGGGTCAGAAAGCTCTCGGATTTCATCAAAAATACCTAAATTTGTGTTCCGAACATGAACGAAGGTCTTACAGGTTTGGAACAACATGAGAGTGAGTAATTATTTTTATGTGAATTATTCCTTTAATATAAGCTCAATAGAGAAAACATACTGTAAGCTTCACATTTGAGAGCAAGTGCAAAACGTTTACCAATCTAAGGTCAAACCATTCATTTAAAGAAAATAGAAACAGTTTGATTATTCTGGCAAAATAAATAAATAAATAAATGATTTCTCCATTTTCTCACACAGTGGTGTGCATTTATCCTGAGTCAGAGGCAAACTGACACTTTGCAAGGGAACTGATGCTTACAAAAGCTTGAAACTACACACGAATTCACCCAAATGTTATTATTCATTACATTAAACCCTAGAGTATACAAAAAAGAGAAGTTAAAGGGGGCATAACAAAGTTTCACCCAATCTTATGTTAATCTTGAGTACCTATAGAGTAGTACTGCATCCTTAATATCTCCAAAAAGTCTTTAGTTTTATCATATTTACAGAAAGATACAGCTTTTACTGCAATTCGCTCCGAAAACTGCTAAGCTCCTGGAGGCACGTCCTGGGCGGAACTAAGGATTGACGAGAACTCGCGTGCTGATTGCCAACAAAACACAGACATTTGATGCCGTTTCACTTAACGTTACCATCTGCAGTTCTGAATCATGACCGGGATCTTTTATAGCTGGTACCGCTCTATCTTTCAGTATCAAATGAAGTGCAAATCCAGCGTCAAACTGGGCCTTGTTTATTAAACGTTCGTCAACAAACACACTTGCAAAACTCCGCATCTGCCCCTGAAAAAGAAACTGCATTATCCACTGTTCACGTAACACTGGGTTCTTCAGAAAGCTGAGCAAGTGTATCTTTGCCTTACAACCAAAATAACTTCTTTCGAGACATTCTTCCTGAGTAAGTCTCGTGTAGCAGTGCAGCCTAATGAAGGGCGTCTTCCTTTCTCTCTAATAGATGTGTGCGTGGACATTCATAAAGAGCCATGATCGAAAAAACTTCCGAAACTTGTAACTGTGTGTTCACACCGCTGCCGGCGAGAGTGTCAAAATTCGCTCTGGCCTCCCTGCCAGCAACACTGTAGAAAGAGTCATTGACGCTCTGACGATCGGATGCTTGGTCTTGTATTTAAAGCGTCCGCAAAGCAAACAAGCATGTCGATCTTGTGCATACTGACCACAAGTAGGGTGTAAGTTAACCTCATTAAATATTTTAAACGTGAAAATAAGGAATTGAATTTAATTGTAGTTACATGTTTGCTAACGAAATAAACCAATTAAAAGACATTTGTGTGGTGTGGCATTTGCGTTCAGGGACACGTTCGGCACAGAAATACTGTGTTATACATACAGAAAATCAATCCCAGAATGCAAAGTCTCTAGAGTACCATACTGTATTATGAATGAGGCGTGCTAAAAAAAAGAATTTAAAAATAAAAACCGCTGTAATATTTAATATTCTCTAAAAAATACAGCCTGCTAATATTTTAATGAAAATACAGTGTAAAACTGTTAGAATTTACCTGTAAATTGAAAGTTTTACAGTGTTGTGATTAACTTGTTTTGAATCTGGAACATTCCTTTAAATAAATTTTAAACAGTATAAAAAAAAGTTTAAAAAAGAGTTTCATTATAAGTCGGGGGGTTAAAACTTTTTGAATTTGTCAGTGCCGATGGCCTTGTGGGCAGCTTGCCGACATACAGCGCAGTTGCGCTCCGAGCATCCTGTGTTCGAATCCTGACTCGAGGACCTTTCCCGATCCCGCCCCCATCTCTCTCCCACTTTGTGTCCTGTCATTACTGATCTGTCCTATCATAATAAAGGCAAAACTTTTTGAATTTGAAGATCAGTGTAAATTCTTCTGGGAAACATGTACATATTTCTGTAGCTTCGGAAGGGCAGTAATACATTAATAAAATATGATATTTAGACAATATAAGAAAAATTATGTTCAAAAGTTTTCACCCCCTGGCCTTTAATGCATTGTTTTTCCTTCTGGAGCATCAGTGAGCATTTGAACCTTCTTTAATAGTTGCATATGACTCCCTCAGTTGTCCTCAGTGTAAAAAGATGGATCTCAAAAGCATAGAGTCATTGTTAAAAAAGGGCTCAAATGCACAAAAATGCTGAAAAACCACAGAATTTCTAGGACCTGAAGGATTTTTCCAAAGAATAGCAGGCAGTTTAACTGTTCAGGATAAACAAGGGATGCATGAAAAACTACCACTAAACAACAAAAAAAAAAAAAAAACACACACACACACAGCTGTGGATCATTCAGGTAACAACACATAAGAACCTGGACTGTGGACTATATTTAAATGTCTTCTATGTGAAATATTCAGATTCAGGTCAGTACTAATTAAAAAATAAGTGTTTTTGTATGATCCCTCTTATTTTGGTAAAATAATTACCGTTTTGCAGATTCTGCAAGGTGTATGTAAACTTTTGACTTCAACATCTAACTATCTATCTATCTATATATCTATCTTAACTAGATCAGTGGTTCTCAATCAGAAGTTCAAGACCTGGGTACCTCAAGATGGTTTAAAATATTATAAAATAAAACGAAATAAGCATTAAATAAGCTAAAACTACTAATAATCAGCATATTTTTTTATTTCATTCACATCCTCAATGACTGCGTTTTTTATTGGGCATCTGTTCTGTTAGGCAAGGTCTTAAAATTAATTCTCATGCAGATAACTTGCAAATTCTCTTTTTTTTCTATTGAATTTTCTCCCCAAGCTAGTTCACCTTACTTCAACTGAGGTAAAATTGAGAGGACAAGGCAAGGACATGTTGTGTACGTGTATGTATGTGTAAGCGCATGGATGCATGTCAGTAGGTGACAGCAGACAGGGCAGCTTTCATCTCTACAGCTTCTTTTGCTCCCATGGGCAAGCAGGCAGATCAATGCTGATGAGAGCCTTTCAAAGGGAGGACACGGGGCCTGACATACCAGCTCTGCCCTGCCATTTAATAAAGACTATGCGGAGGAGAAAGCTGTGCCGGAGACAGCCGGAAGACTCCTGTGCCGTCTTATCTGTGTGTGGTGCGGTGCGTTTTGGACGGCGGTCAGGGATAGATTTTGTATGATGCAATTTAAGCAGAAGCTAGCAGAACCCAGCTGGATCACCCAAAAGAAAGGCCTTGTCTGGCTGTCTGGCACAACTTGCTGAAAAAAAAATACATAAACAAATTCATGATAATGAAAAGTATTTATTAATTCCACACACACACACACACACACACACACACGCACACACGCACACACACACGCACACACGCACACACGCACACACACACACACACACACACACACACACACACACACACACACACACACACAAAGAGCCTGTGGTTTTCTACCAATCTAAATGGTTGAGAGCAAATGGTTTAATGGTTGAAAGCAAAGGAAAAATAATAGTAATGATAAAAAATAACAATAGCAATAACATAAAATAATAATAACAATAAAATGCATACCATTATTAGATTTATATATACAATTTCTTTATAATAATTTTAATTTCCACAATAATAATAATTTGTATTATAATATAATGTTTATGGAATTTTAAATTATTAACAATTATAATAATGCATACTGTTATTATATTTATATATACAATTTCATTATAATAATTGTAATTTTTATAATGACAATACTTATTATTGTATACTTTTTTTCAAGTATTATAATTAAATACTGTATTTTTATTTTTATTATTGTGATTTCCTTTTATCTATAAATTTTTTATAATAAATAATAACAACAATAATAATGCATACTCTTAATATATTTATTATTATATACTTTATTATTATAATATTATTAACATTTCATTGTAATAATTTTAAACAATAATAATATTAATAATAAATTCTTGTAATAATTTAATTACATTTTCAATTCAATTATTATAATACAGTAATTTACAGTTCAAAAGTATTATAGTGATTGAATGCTTGAATATTTTAATAATTTTAATTTTAATTTAATTATTGCAATTCTTAAAGCATGATTTAATGCATACTATCATTATTGTTATTAATTTGCATTATTATATACTATTTAACTGTAATAATTGTATTTATATAATAATAGTAATAATACTAATAATAATTCATTATTATTATTATTATTGAATTTTCAATTATTATAATGAAATACTTTACAGTTCAATAGTATTATAGTGATTTCCTTCTATCTATTGATTTAATTTTTATAATTTGAATTATTATTATTATTAATAATAATGCATACTGTTATTATTAATATTAATTATTATTATGTAATAATATTACTTTTTTGCATTTCTCCCATTTACCTTAAATAATTTTAATGCAATTCTTCTATTCTAAAAGCATGGTTAAATGCATTGATTTAATGCGTTGATAATAATGATTACATTTTAAGCATGATTACAATTTTAAATTATTATAATGAAATACTATACGTTTCAAAAGTATTATAGTGGGTAAATGGGATTTTGGGCCTATATGTAATATGTATGTACAATATTAATCATTTTCATTTAGCAGCATCGTCTGCAGTAACATCAAATAACGTCTCAATCCACCAACGCATTCATATATACTTCTCTCAGCTCTCTGCAGAGGTTGAAATGTCTTAAATGTCCTCTACGGTAAATAAACAAAACTGCTTCCCACCCTCAGACTTCATGATGAGGCCAGAGGTCTGTCTGCAATGAAAATGACAAACAGATGCTCGCCTCCTTCTTCTGTGAGTCTATGAGATCTGCCAAAGAGTCTCTGCTTCATCAGGGCTAAATGAGGGTTTACTTTATTGTCTGTTTGTTGATTAATGAAGTCTCAAATGCAATTACTCAGGACCAAACGTAAGGCTACAGACCAGCCCTTAGCATTCCTGATTGAGCGTCTCAGCACAAGCTAGATCGTTTGTCACAATCTGGCTGTCAGTTGAGCATCTTATTACCTGAACAATGTCGCATTTTTCCCAGCTGTGAACCGAGGGATGGAGAAATGTCTCTCTTGCTGCTTTAAAAAAAAACTGATTCATCTTTTCTTATGACCTTGAGAGAGGTCGAAGCTTCATCAATAGGGCCACACTTTTCTTATCACCACAGGGTCATGACTCTAAAAGAAACCCAGGTATGTTTTGATGGGATCACGAAGAATACAATGCGATTAAACCATTTAATCATCCTTTTAGAATTTCAATAATTGCATTCAAAATATTCAAGGTAAATTGAAAAAAGTAAAAGCAGTTGAGAAGCATGCATCTAACACTTGGAGAGTGAAATATTGTCCTGTTCCTTCTGAATATGTCAAATTGTGTATTTGCTTTTCATAACAGAGTTGACTGCTAAGTGCTAAAAGCTGAAAGCAGCAACACATGTAATTTTTCCGCTCATCACCTTGCTGACTGGTCTGTGTTAAGTTTTGATGTAAGGTCCGTCTAGTGTGATGCATCGAGCTGTGATCTATTTTTCTTTCAGAGGTGAAACATGTCAGGGGTGCGTGCAGGATTAGACAAGACGATAGACGATATATACAAAATACAATATATTTAATATAAATCTCCAAATGGAACAAGGCAGGAACAAGGCAGGAACATTCACACACATCTATTTCACAAAAGGACCGACAAAGAACTGAACTCAAACACAGACTCTTAAAGACAGACCAATTAACAAACACAGGTGACACAGATGACTAATAATTACAAGGACAGGTGCAGGGAATCACAATGACGAAGGGCTAAACCAAATGACAGATCAACGGGGGCAAGACAAATGGGAAAAACCAAAGACAAAACAGACATAACTCTGACATTACGCCCCCCTCCGGAAAGGCGCGTCCTCGCGCCGTGGAAAAAAGAAAAAACGAGAGGGGCGGAAAAACCAGGAAACCAGAGTCACTGAAGGAGGGGGTTCCGGCGGAGGACGCAACCCCCAGAGGAGGACCAGAACAAAAGTCCAAAGGGCAAAAAAGACAGTCCAAGGGGGCGACGACGGTGGGAGGAGCCAGGGAGAACACAGGAGGGACCTGAAGCAGGAGAGCAGGACCCAGATCGCAGCCAGGATGACAGCCCATGGTGGAGCCGATGGAGGGAGGAGCCATGGTGGAGGGAGGGCCGCCGACTCCAGGGGTCCGACCGACAGAGGCAGAGCAGCTAGCAGAGGAACCCGAGGCGGAGATGGAGAGCCGACGGACCAGGGCGACACCGTGGAACCGGAGGGCCAAGGTGGAACAGGAGGCTCTGGCGGCCGAGGCGGAGGCGGAGATCCGGAGGTCCGCGGCGGAGCCGGAGCGACAGAGGACGAAGGCGACGCTGACGGGAAGGAGGAGCCTGACAGAGCCGGAGGGACAGAGGGACGAGGCGAAGCCAGAGGAGTGGAGTCCCGAGGCGGCGGATGGTCGACGACTGACCAAGGCGGAGCCGGAAGGACGATGGAGCCCGGTGGAGCTGGTGGACCGACGGGCGACGGTGGAGCTGAGGGCGTAGAGAGCCGTGGTGGAACCGCAGGGTCGGAGGGCCGAGGTGGAGATCTGGGGCCTCATTTATAAAACTTTCTTACGCACTGATTTGATCTTAGAGTGTTCGTACGATCAAATCCACGTCAAAGTACAGATTTATAAAAACCGTCTTTGACGTGGAAAAGTACTTATCTCCACGTCAGATTCCAGCTTGGCGTACGACCGTTTCCTTGTGGTAATGCCTGGTATTGCAGATAGTTCAGCCTCACTATAATTTGATTTCTTGCGCTCCTTTTTTCTTGCCATTGTCACAGAGTTTTTGCTTTAGGAATGAGCTCATTTTATATGTTAATTAATTAAGCAGGGGCGTTTCGACGGCGGAACATTCAGCTGCACACAATTCCACGATCATTTGTGATTTATAACCGAATGACTGGCGTACGCATGGATTTCGTGGTACGTTCGTTTTCTCTGAATCGCTCTTACGATCAAATCAGAAAAGTTCTTAGATAAAATCAAGGATGGTTTCTACGCAAGTCTTTATAAATGAGGCCCCTGGGCTCAGAGGCTGGAGGCGGAGCTGAGGGAACCTCCAGCCATGCCCCCGATGTGAGTTGGCATCCCTGCGGCGAGCCCACTGCATAGATGGTGGGCTGAGGGTGAGCAAGGGGACTGGCAGATGAACTCCGGGACTCTGGACAGCTGGACGGAACCAGCGGGGACTCAGGACGGCTGGGCGGAACCAGCGGGGACTCAGGACGGCTGGGCGGAACCAGCGGGGACCAGGCAGATTCAGACAGAAGAGGGCGGGTGGGTGGGAAGTTCATGCCAGCCAGTGGCTCAGTGACAAAGTCTATTAAGTCAAACGATTTATAATCCAAAACTTCGGAAAAGTCAATAAGGTCCCCAGAGTTATCCATCTCACCCCCAGCGGTGTTGCAGTGGGCAGGGCTCTCCATTTCCCTCACTTGCTCCACGTCGCAATCCACCGTCACAGATGTAGAATCCGGCTCATGCACCTGATCAGCCGGAGAGGGCTCTGGCTCTGTCGCTCGCGGCTCTAGTCCCTCATCTGCGGTGCGCTCGGGTTCATGCTCTGCATGTCGGGGTGATGGTTGGCTGCTCTCTGGGTCATGAGTGGGGCTGACGTCCTCCTCGACGAAACCGACAGTCCAGGAAGATCCACAGGACGCCAGCACCCACTCGATGTATCCGGCAAGGCTCTCTCGAGGACCCTCCCCGGACAGCTGCGTCTTGATGTTTTCATTTAATCCATTGCGGAAGAACGTGCACAAGCAGCTGTCCGGGTAATGAGTAGATGGGACAAGGAACAGAAAGTCTCTGATGTGGTCCTCGAGAGAGCGTTTCCCCTGCTTCAGGAGGATAATGAACACGTTGGGGTCATCCATGAGGGAAAAAAAAATAAAACACTGATACAAAAACGGAAAATAAACGCAGGGAGAGGTGCCGGGTAAACTGTTATAGGTCGGTCCTTATGTCAGGGGTGCGTGCAGGATTAGACGAGACAATAGACGATATATACAAAATACAATATATTTAATATAAATCTCCAAATGGAACAAGGCAGGAACAAGGCAGGAACATTCACACATATCTATTTCACAAAAGGACCGACAAAGAACTGAACTCAAACACAGACTCTTAAAGACAGACTAATTAACAAACACAGGTGACACAGATGACTAATAATTACAAGGACAGGTGCAGGGAATCACAATGACGAAGGGCTAAACCAAATGACAGATCAACGGGGGGGGGAAGACAAATGGGAAAAACCAAAGACAAAACAAACATAACTCTGACAAACATAGGGAAAATTCAGACTCCAAAATTTTTTTTGAGAGTAAACCCTATGAATTTTACAAAAGAGACTCTAATAAAGACATCTCATCTGTTGAGAATCACATCAGATTCTTCAAGGGAGGAAAAAACTGAACGAAAAGAAAGGTAAGTGCTTTAAATATTGGATTTGACAAGCTCCAACAGTAATTTGTTTTACATTTTCATGACAATATCTAAAAAAAGCTTTTCTACTAAGAAACATTTTCTAATAATACTGTAAAATTAAAGTTACTCAGATTAAACTCTTAACACTCAAAACTGTGTAGGATGTATGACATTGACAACATTTGAAGTTCATTTAATAGCTGACAGCTTTTTGCCTCAAACTACATGTGCAATAAACTACTTTTCTGAGGTCACTTTTAGACTCAATAGCTGAGGGCAGCTAGTCACAGATCTAATAATGCTTGTATCACTGAAAACTCTATAAAGACGACTCAAGGACAAAAATTGAGGTGTGGATATCAAAACCAATTTCTCTAATAGACTATGATGGTTGATAAAATCGAGAGTACAGTGATCCAAGGAGCCAACAAGGTCAATCTCACAATTTTCTTTTATTAGTAACCTAGAATCTGAAATGTTGCAGAATGTCTAAATATTCCTACCTAATCTCGTCACAAAAACGTGCCTGTGGGAACTTTTAAGTACCATTAAACACATCTCACTACAGTTTCCAACAGAAATGAACACTAGAGACGATAAAACAGTAGTCTCAGCCTCAGACGTCACACCCACTGAACGTTGGCTAAACGTCTGATGCATATGGTACACTTAACTGGAAACACTTCAGGAATGTCGAAGTCGTCATCTGATTAGTTGAATTTGACCGGATTTCCGGAAGACGCGAGTGTCGCGTTTATTTTCGGTCTGCCGGGAAACAAAGCGCAGACTGATTTACTCGGCATTTTGCTAAAATGTGCTTATGCAGACGCCATTGTTGTTATACACATATGTGATGTTCGCGAACAAATTACTGACTTACTGCTTGTTCTCCCTCTTCTTCGTAATCTTTCAATGCTGGTTATTTCAATGACTGACTTGTTGCACGCCAGTTTATTGTTGTGGGGGCATTTCCACGCACAGAAACGTGACGCTGAACGAAACGAACTGTGATTGGTTGTTTGACATGTCGATCAAACGGTCTTATGGGCGGGACTTGGCCAATGAAAGCTGCCATGAGTTCCAGACCTTCAGCCGTCAGTCTGAAGGTCTGGCTACGCGAGACTAATAAAACAGTGACCACTTGTAGTCATTTTCGCACACAGTTTTGATTACAGCTCCATATGTTTCGCTTTACGGATGTAACAAGCTTGCTCGGTAGCTCAGCCAGTACAAAACTGGCCTTAGGATGCAGAATCGTTGGGTACAAATCTCGTGAAAAACATGAGTCACAATAAAAGAGCTGAAAAATGAGAGATCGGAAAACAAGCTAAAACGGCATGCTTGCGATTGTGTTTTTTTGGACATATTAGCTTTTGTTCATACTATCGGTTAGGTTTAGGTGTAGTGCAGATGCTACATTATTTTAAGGGGGTCATCGGATGCCCATTTTCCACAAGTTGATATGATTCTTTAGGGTCTTAAAGGGGTCATTGGATGCCCATTTTCCACAAGTTCATATGATTATTTAGGGTCTTAATGAAAAGTCTCTAATATACTTTGGTTAAAAAAATCTCAATAGTAGTGTAAAAAAACACCCTTTTACCTTGTCAAAATCAGCTCTGCATAAATATCAGCTCATTTTATCATATGGGCCCTTTAAATGCAAATTAGCTTTGCTCGCCCCGCCCCTCTCTGCTGAGGGATTACAATCTGTAATGTTTACTTTAGCCGCGTTTAGCTGCATTTAGCCACGTTTATTGGCGAAACTTGCCAAAAAGCACATTATTAAAAAAGGCCATTTGCAAAGATGCATAAAAAAACCCTTATACTCCTGCTGTGGATGAAGCTGCATCACGAATGATTCACATGAATGATTGGGATCGTCGCTTTCCTTTTAAAAATGAAAGTAATGTGTACTCTTAAGCGTCTCAGATGTCAGTAAATGACGACTGCTATGTTCATTATTATATCCAACAACAGAACACCTCAATCGCTCAATTAGACTCTTCGGTCCCACTTTATATTAAGTGTCCCTAATACCTGTGAACTTACATGGTACCTAGATGTGTACGTAGCATGTAACCACAGTGTATGTAAACATTGGTACATTGTATCTACAGCTCTAATACTGGTGTAATTACACACATGTAACAACTTACTGAATAGCATGTGTAAGTACAAATGTGTAACAGGACATTGGTAACAACACTTTTTTCACTTCTGGAAGTACACATGTGTAACAAGAATTATGTAACTACATTTTGTAACAACAATATGTACTCACAGAAGTTTTTACACTTCCACACAGTCTTCAATACTGCAGTTACCAGTTTGGAATGCCCTGAAACATTATTGAAATCGTGACGATTCCTATGTAGGCTACATATAATTTTTGTATTCATGTATTTATGAACACTGAATTAGAATTAAAGTATCAATTTGTAATACCAATTTTGTGTACTTACATGGTAACTCCTCAGGAACTGTCTACTTAATATAAAGTGTAAAATGGTCACAACTTACTGAGTAATATATAAAATGTAAAACTCTGTGCAACACTTTAATATCAGTGTACTTACATGATAACTCCTCAGGAACTGTCTACTTAATATAAAGTGTAAAATGGTCACAACTTACAGAGTAATATATAAACATTGTGTTTTTTTAAATGCATTATTAAATAGTTTACTTAATATGAAATTATAACTTTTCATCCTGTTGTGTGATTTCTGTTGCCAACTCGTTTCCAAGCATATGTAAACAAAGTTTAACAAGACTACACTTTAAACCTTTAAAATAAATAACATTTAATCGTTTAACCATTTATGTAATATTAACTTCGTTTGTAGCGGTGGGACACAGCAGGCGTTTTCTGACATCCCTGCGACTAACAATAAAACCATAAAATACACCGAACACGCATCATAATTATAAAATGAAACAATTTTATTTGTGCACTATAATCCAGATCTTCAGAATCCATACCATTGCGAGGAACATGCCCAAATTCAAATCTTTATCTTTATTTTACGAATTCAAATACACCCGCGTCAGGAAATGGCCGTTTTTACGGCAGGAAAATCGAGCTCTCATTGGCTCTCGCCAGCATTCGTCACAGTTTACGACATGCCGTGTTTCTGGTGAGATGTGTTTGAATGATGCGCGGGGGCATACTCTTTGGGTGCATTTACGGAGAGGATCAGGAAAATAATCTGGATAATATTTCATTTCTGCTCTGCACCTCAAACAAACCTACTGTATTCTGCCAGAGAGGACTGCAGCTGCAAAAGCATAGCCATTTGGATTACTTTTTGGTATGGCTGTTGATATTTTTGCATTAAATAAATGATTGTATCAATCAAATGTGTTGAGTCACAATGACAACCAGCTGAGAATGACCTGATTTTAAAAAAGGGATATTACTTTTAAAGATTAAAAAAATATCACTGGGTGGATTTTTATCATTGTAGGGTGGTTGTGTACACAAACTGCCAACACACAATAATGTTCAAACAACATGGAAAACATGGAATTTTTCAATTTTTCACAAAACTTGCTAACTAGCACATTTTTAGAAAAGACGATTTGCAAAGATTCATAAAAATAGACATTTTTGTCTTCCCCTGCACTGGAGTCGACACAATGGCGGACAGTTCACAGCTCACTCAGGGCAGGTTTAAGGTAAGACGGCCGTGTCAATCAACTGTCGTGGAAGCGGTCTTGGTCGGTGTGACCAAGACCGTATGTTCATCACTCTATTAGCACCACTCAGTGGGCATTTCACATCGAATACGTCACAAACCATACATGCCATTACGCATTTCGTGTCTTGTGAAAAAGTTCCCCCAGGTATGTTTTCATCATGAGATCAGGTAGAAATGTTCTGTATTTATATTTCTTAAACCTTGTTTTATATCCCTATTTTTTCCTTTGATGCTTTTAAATCTGTGATTTTGGGTTTAGTCACACTAAGCATATACATGACGTGGCAAAAGGCCCTGAGGCTCAGATTTGTTCTTGCAGCTGTAAAGATGGAAGGAGGCTGTTTGTTGTGGAGAAGGAATGCTTTGGTCAGCAGCAAACATGCAATGAACTCTCATTACTGCCAGAGACAGTGCTAGTGCTGGTGCCGCTGCTGTCCACCTCCAGCTGGCCTACTCAACACAAGTGTGCTATAATTCAAAACCAGAGAGCACAGGAATGCAATAACACGCTCATCAGAAAGCAAGCACACAACAAAAATTCAAATAGTTCTGTGTGTAATGCAGCATTACTCAGTTAGTCCATCTGTTTAATTATTTATATCTTCTTTTGTTTTTCAGACAATAAGGGAATACAAAATGTAATCGTGAATAACTTGATCAATGGTAACTATCTCGTTGTTTCCCTCCAAGGTATCTTTTTTGGCTTAGAAACCCAATGGACCCTTTTCGCAGACTGTAATAATGTGTAGGGTCGTCACGATTCAATTCAACTACTCCATTTCAAAAAATCCTCAACTGCAATTTGCCCGTGTTGAGTAACCAGCAAAATACTGGAAGTGACACATTTGACGGACAAGAATCCATGAAGCGCATTATTAGACCATTTTCCAAAGCCATGATATTAAAGCCATTTAAAAATCATAATGAATTATAATGCTATTCTGAATTCAGGAACGCTATTATTCAGTTATATGAATATATGTGTTGCAGGTTTAATATATCTGCTTTAATTATTTACATACATGTAGGTTACGTATGCGTGTCTCAGAGAGGCTTCGTTCACAGTAAATGCTGCTCCACACAAACTGTTATCATTTACATGTGTGGAGAATCTCACACTTAATCTCTGCATATTGTGGTGAGTTTGTGTTAATTATAACGCTCATCTGGGAATGCAACGTCCGTCATTTAATCAGATTTGTAAGGTAAATCATTTTTAAACCTATGCAAACACAGGAGAATACATCAATGTCATTCTCACTATGCTAACTGTTCATCGCAATTTCAAAATAAAAGCTCAAACCCTCGCTCTGAGTTTACACGTTTCGATGTCCACATATTAAAGAAATTACAGTGGCTGTAGCATTTCTGTCATATAGAAATGGCCTAATATTACAGATTAAGAGGACATTTTAATTAAATGTTGTTTAGTCAATAATTAAACAAGGATTAGATAGTGCGGTAAAGTGTAAAAACAATCATCAGGCTGTTGGCTTCCTCTGTAGTATTTTGATATACTGTAATGCGTAATGTACATTAGTTCTATTGTTTATAATACATTATGTATTTGAACAGAATTGTTCAATGAAACCATACGATTACATGCTTTCGATACTTTATTTGAACTAATTGTTATTGCCTCATTGCTGTTATATATGTATTTTAAGGTATTTCTAATGTATATTGTTAACTCGGTTCTATTTCTATTACAACAAAAAAAAATATTATAATTATCCAAATACTCAATTAATCGTCAGAATAATCTAATACAGCATTGTGGAAAAGATAGTAAATTTGAAATCATCTTGACCCTATAGTTGAGGTCAATGTAGAGCAAACACACACTGTTCAAACTTATTGTTTTAAACATTCATGATATACACCTATCTTTCAATAAATAATAATAACAATAAAGTAATGCAGCAGGACCAGGCAGCCCATAGTTTGCTTTTCTGCATGACTGTACACATGTATACACTCCATTAAGACTATAGTATAGTCAAGATTATGTTGACATACAATATTGATGTTTTTCTAGCTGCCTTAGGCTAAAACTATGGTATTTTCTTCATAATAACTTTAAAGTGCAAAATCCACCCACCACCTTCATTTCATAGAGCACTTTCGATGTATAAGGAAACTATACAATGATGAACAATGACCCTGTGGCCTCATTTTGAGTGGACAAAAGGCCTCTACATTTATATTTCCCCAAGAGCCCATGCAGTACTCCATGCTCTTGATGAGATCAGAACACACTGCTCATCATCTCAGCTGGAGTCTGACACAACACTTCATTCAGTATACACAGAGGAACAGTAGGAAACCAAAGTGACTGTCTCTCACAATAACAAAACCTCATTTTTATTCTGAAATATGGCTCTACTCTCACCAGAAGGGTCATGAAACACTTAAGTTTCTCTCCATCAGTTAAGAAGAAAAGAACTCTGCCTTGATTTTACTCTACGTACTAATAAGAAAATACTAGACTATATATATAGCTTGCCTTGAAAAATCTGTTTGAGGATTACATTAAAATAGATCAAGCCAGATTCAGGTATAGACCAGGCGTGTGTTATTTTTATTATGCGCTAAATTTAAAATTAAGTCTATATATGTATATTTAATTTTTCCCATTTAAAAAAAGTTACCCAAAAAGAAATTTGTTCTCAAAAGTAAAATAAATAACTAGGTTTGAGTTTTATTTCCTTAAATGTTTTATTAATTAAAAAAAGGCTCTGAAACATTAAATAAAAACATTGAATATTTAAGATATTTTTTCTAAAAACAAGTATTAATATTTAATGCAGTGTTTCTTTTTGCTGTATTTTAAAAAATTTAAACATTTGATACAACATAAAGGGCTAAAAATTGATATTTTCTCACACAACTACACTCAGGTTACCCCTAAAAACTAAACCCTTAACTGTATTGTCTCGATTAATATTATCAAAGCAGCACAGAAACAACAGTAGGCAACAGGAAGCCCTTAAGGATCTGGGTCTGTTCTGTTTGTGTGTGCACAAGTTCTCAAGTACGTTTACACGTTTGTTAGGCATGCATGCTATGGCCTGTCGCTTCTCCAGTCATGCTTGACCGTAGAGTTGTATCCCACCGAGAGACCTCACTGCTGGGCAGCAGGCAGTGGCATTAGCCCTGTTCAGCTCGACTCACCTCAGCACTCACTGCCCGGTAGGAGGCCACACTGCCAGCGTCACAGCTCTTCATCATGCACTAATGTGGCTTACTGTGGCAGCCGAAGTACAAGAACGAATGAGACAAGTTCCTTGGATGTTTTTGCATTAAAAAGCTCCGCTTCCCTCTTCTTCAGCCAGCATTCTTACTTTGCCATCAGCTACCCAGGAAAGAGCACTTAGACCAACGGCGACAGGCCCAACAAGCTACAGATCAGTGCTTGGTTGTCCGAATCACTCTATTATCTCAGAGGTTGAAGACTTTAATGAGTAAGAAATGAGAACAGGCTGTCTATAAATGGCAGGGTCTTGGTGGGATACAATTCTAAGGAACATTGTTTAATGGAAGTCATGTCATAAAGAGTATTAAATACATACAGGATTTTTTAAAGATAACTGGCTTAAAATAAATTACAGTTTTCAACCCAGATTCATCAGCGTCAAAAGACTTTGTTGAAAGTCTGACTTTGTTGAACTTTGTCTTTCAAGTTCTGTGACAGTACAAAGCCCTGGAGCAAAGCTACAGCTGAAGTTTCTCTGGATAAATTCGGCCCAGCATGCTGTGTTTGAAAATGTATAGAGTTTCAAAGATTTCCATGAAACTGTGTCTGTTTCGAATACAGTATGAAGTGTTGCCTTGTCATAATAGGAACGCAGTCTAGACCAGGCAACATGAGTTTGCTTCATACATTTTTAGGGTTTATTTAAATATATTTCACACTAAATCACCATAATGCAGTTCCCCATATCCAAAGTCATCTCTAAAGAACAAACCTTGAGCCAAAAACTCATCACCAAACACCAATGACTTGTACATACACTATATGGACAAAAGTATTAGGACACTCCTCCTTTAGAACAGAAAAAGGCACTTCCAAAACTCTGGCAACAAAGATAGAAACAATTCATGTATTTATAAATATAAATTGTATTTCCATCTCTGTTGCATCCTTTTTGGAAGTGTCAAAAATGACTGCACCCATAGTCACAAGTCATTGGTGTTTGGTGTTGAGTTTTTGGCCCAAAGTCTGCATTTAAAGAGATGTTCAGCTGGGATTAGGACTTTGCTTTCTGCAGACCAGTCAAGTTCTTCCACACTGACTGAATCAATCATTTCTTTTTGAACCTTGCCTTATACACAGAAGCATTGTCATGTTAAAATTGAAAAGGGTCCTGTCAAAGCTGTTCTATCAAATTAGAAGAACACAATCCCCTAGAATATCATTATTTTCTTTAACATTAAGATTTGTACCCATGGAAATTACTATAGTAGTCAAACCTGTAAATTAGAATAGGGTGTCCCAATACTTTTTGCAATATAGTGTATTTCCAACATTTACAGGAGTTAGTCTGTGATTTTATTGCCGTCCGAATCCAGAATGTCAGTGTTTTTCTCCCACCACCTGTGTAAAACTCTCCGGCTGAATTACCTACTGTTTTTTGACAAACACCAAGGTCATTTGGTAATTTAATTGCTTCTTGTCCGAGTTTACAAGAATAAATCAATTCAAAATTCACTGTTTAAATCCGTTTTGACCACTGCTAAACACTGTATGGTAACTCTTGCACTTCACTGTAATTTGCAGATTTATTTATTATTGAAAAAAAAAAATACTGAAATGCTACATGAACAATATTTCATAACTGCTCTACCACAGCGAGTGGGAGCAGAAAGAAAAGAAAAGCATGTTAACATTTGAAATGAGTAATTATAATCAGCAACAGGTTTTAAAATAGGCCTATAAAGTCAAGGCAACGGATTTGTGTGGGATTTTGGCTATATTTAATCGAATGTGACCTGTAAATGCGAAAAACAAAAAACCAAAAAAAACATTTACATTGCTGTTTTGCGAAATATTCCTTTATCGAATTGCCTGAAAAACCACCTTATGCGAGCGTAAAAGCTTTTTTGCGACATATGGGAGTTTGAGCAATTGACATGTTTCCATTAGCCGTATTTTCAATTTGTGCAATTTAAAGGGTAATGGAAATGCAGCTTCAGACACCAAGATGTGACATTGTGAAATGTGTATGGCTTGTGCACACAGGGCAACAGCTGTGTTTCCTTTAAGGATTGGTTGTTTAGTACTGCTTTGATTAAAGTCCTTGAAATAGAACATACAGCCATGCGTTAGACATAATTGAACCGTAATTTGTCACTCACTTCATTGTTACAAGGACTCCACCATCCAATTAACTCAACATCCACTCTAATCAAGTAATTAAGTAATTCTGATGCAAATCTGAGCCTGTAATTGGTTTGGGAGGAGGGGCGATAAATTAGCAGATCAAACTTTAAGCGACTCATCTCTTATCTCATAAGCTTACATCTGCAACTGGATAAACAAAAGACCAGGAATAAAGCTACTGTCCAAGACGTAACAAACCCTGAATGACTCTGTTGATCTCATAAGCCAATAAGTGACATGACTTGAGATGATTTTTTTAGATGGTATGCTGGATTAGTTTTTGTTTCAGTTAATTAACATGGTCTGCATATTTTGAAAAAAACATGGTCACTCCTTGCAACCTTGCAATCCTTCACATGTATGCTCTGTGGTGTAGTGAGGACAGACAGAGAAAAAAAAATACTTTATAGTCTGATAAAATCAAATTGAACTTTCAGGCCAGAACTTTAAAAGTAAATTTGGAACAAAAACAAGACTGCTCATCATCCAAACAACACCACATCCACAATGAATCACGGTGGTACAGCTCTTTCAAGTTCTCTTCATCTGGGAGTGGGGCAGCAGTTAAGAAGGAATCATAGAAAGGGCCAAAAACCAGAACATTTTGGCACAAAACCTGCAGGCATCCATTAAAAATCTGAAGATAAAGAGGAATTTCATCTTTCAGCACGATAATAACCCTCAAACACAAACCCAAGTCTATAAAGGAAGCAGCTTCAGAAGAAGAAAAAGAATCTTTTGTAATGGCCCAGTCAGAGCCCAGACCTAAATTCAATTGACAAACTTGTGAAAGAACTTGAAAAGGCTGTACACAGGCGATCCCCCTGCAATATGATCAATCTGGAGCGCTTTTGCCAGGAAGAGTGGGGGAAAGAATTGACAAATAACGATGTGTTAAGTTGTCTCTTATTCAAAAAAACTGGCTGCTGTCTTGTGTTTTAGCCAAGTATTAGTTGAGGGGTGTGCGCACCTGTGCAATCAGGTTATTTTAAAGATGACATACCATGAAAATCTGACTTTTTCCGTGTTTAAGTGCTATAATCGGGTCCCCAGTGAATCTACCAACACAGCCCTGTTGAAAAAAATCAGCATATGTTGGTAAGGTAGGTTTTGATGCTGGTTTAAGATGGTCCTTTGTTGGTTTATGCTGGTCCTTTTGCTGGTTTATGCTGGTCCTTGACCAGCACATGACCAGCAAAGGACCAGCAAACTTATTTTGTCTTTTGGGAAACAGATCTTCTGTAGCCTCTGAAGAGCAATACTAAATGAAAAAATATGATATTTAGGCAAAATAAGAAAAATGTAACTTTATTCTGTTTAAAAGTTTTCACCCAACAGCTCTGTTCACGAGACCCCCGTTTGTCCTGAACAGTTAAACTGCCCACTGTTCTTCAGAAAAAATCTCTCAGGTCCTACAAATTATTTGGTTTTTCAGCATTTTTGTGTATGTGAACCCTTTTCATGATTTTGAGATCCATCTTTTCACACTGCGGACAACTGAGGGACTCATATGCAACTATTACATTAGGTTTAAATGCTCACTGATGATCCAGAAGAAATAAAAAAAACATGCTGGGGGGTGAAAACTTTTGAACAGAATGAAAATGTGAACATTTTTCTTATTTTGCCTAAATATCATATATGTTTTAGTACTGCCTTTTAGAGAAAACAGAGAAGATTCTTACATGTGTCCCAGAAGACAAAATAAGTCAAATTTGCCATGATCTTTCAAAAAAAATTCTAAAAGTTTCCACCCCCACCCCATGCATGGTTTTTCCTTCTGAATCATCAGTGGGTCAGGTCAGTACTAAACAAACAATAACATGCATTTTGTATGATCTCTCTTATTTTATTAAAATAATTAACATTTTGCAGATTCTGAAAGGGGGGTGTAAACTTTTGACCTCAACTGTAGAATTCCAGCCTCAGAGGAGACAAGAGAGCAGTGGATCTATTCATTTATTTACTGTATATTACACTGCAGAGACTATTTTTTAGGTTTCACTTGTTTATCTGGCAACTATGCTGATTTTTGCGCAGTGCTTCTACCCAGTCTGTATGTGAAACTCTGCATCATCATCTGTATGCAAAAATGTTCAAAAAAGCAAAAGAAAAACTTTTCAATTTATTAGTGCATCACTGTCAGGTGAATACACCTAAACAACACTTTTAGCACACCATTGGAGAGGCAATTATCACAATCATCCTCAAAGTACCTTATTCAAAGGTGCATCCAAATATATACCACAGCCACCAAGATATGGAAAATATCTATTTTCAGATAAATACTGTATGTGGAAATAACAGGTTCTTCTGAAATATTAGCTTCCATTAGCTTCTATGTAATTACTCTAATTACCTTTAATGTGTATTTGTATATCTTGCTTCTCTGTGGCACTTTCGTACGGCCTACATAAAGGTTGGCGAGAAACCAGTACTTTCTTTGGCGAGAGTGCCAGTACTTTCTTTGTATTAACAAGGCAGAGTGACAGTTAAAGGAAGACAGGGCAAACACACCAACACTGGGTGACAAAATTTTATGTCCAAAAGAATCTACAATATGAAGCCAGGCTCAATTGTTAGCAGAAATGTTCAGAAAAGCGAGGTTCTTTATGCTTGTAGTAACTCTGGTATTTCTCAAGGTCAAAAATAACTATGTCCACACAGTTCTGATGAGAACGCTGCATTAAGGAAAAGTCATTTGTGTTCGTCACATTGAGAGGTAAGATAAACCAGTCTGTGTAATCTATAAGGAATGTGTGTGACATCCAAAAATAAGAAATTTTGTAGGGGATGGAAAAAGCTGAAAAATTTCATATTTGTACCTCACATTTTTGGCATAATTATCCTTAAACTGAAGAAAAGAAGAAATAAACAAGCCAATCCTGAGAGACAAGACTACAAAAACAATACCACAAGAAAACGCTCATACACTTGATTAAAAAGCACAAACGGTCCCTTCATATAACCTTTGTGACCATTCAAACAGCAATGACTCACTCACATAGGCAGATCAGCTGTATAACAGATAATATAACCGAATGCACATAATGGCTTCTTTTATTTTATTCTCAGAAACAATCTGGCACATATTAGTATTATTCTCAGGTGAGATGCAGAAAGAGCGACGCCGGTGCATTTTGCCCTTTCGGAAGTGAAAGATCACGCTTATTTGAATTGCAGGGATTTATTTATTTAAAAACACTTCTCGCGAAAATGCTGGCTTTCTGTCAAGTTTGTAATTAAAATAATTTTATAGCAGGTTGCTTTTTACATGCTTCTGAAAATGGAGGCAAAAAACAAATGTTTCAGTGTTGCCTGGGTGACATTTACAAAGTGAAATGGAAAGGGATTTTTAATCACACTGATCTCAGTCTTGTAGCAAACCAGCCCAGAGTGCCACACACACACATACAAAAAGAAAAGTGTAATAAAACTCCAATACGCTGAAAATATGGAGACGCATACAATTAGTAATTATACTACTTGTTACTGTAGACAAAACACGTGTTAAAGCACACTATTCAATAATTATGATTATGCTCAAGGGCATTTATAATAGAGTTTTAAAAGAAGCCATATATTGGTTATTGCCAATAACATAAAACAAATTAACAGTTTATCATAATCTGACAGATTTAATATTTACTAGTTCTAGGTAGTCTGAAGCAGTTTAAATGTTGGACAATGCTGTTCAAAAATGACAGTAAATACAATGTTTAAAAAAATCTATTTTAAATAAATGCTGTTCTTTTAAACTTTATAGCCAACAGTTGAGGTCAAAAGTTTACATCCCCCTTTCAGAATCTGAATTGCTACATAAGACCCCTCTTTTCTCAGCTGTGCTTGTTTAGAGCCATTTGAAGCTGCATTTGAAAAGTTCAAACTCAGGGGCACCATAAAAGTCCATTATATGGAGAGAAATGCTGAAATGTTTTCCTCAGAAAATATAATTTCCTTAAGACTGAAGAAAGAAAGACATGACAAGGGGGTGAGTACATTATCTGTAATTTTTTGTTCTGAAAGTGAACTACTCCTTTAATGTATTGTGCTGTCTTCTGAAGCATCAGTGAGCATTTGAACTTCAGTTGTCCTCAGTGTAAAAATGGATCTCAAAATTATACAGACATTGTTAGAAAGGGTTCAAACACACAAACATGCTGAAAAAATATAGAAGAACAATGGGACTGAAAGTGAACTACTCCTTTAAGAGTCGGGGAGTGAACACTTTTTGAATTTGAAGATCAGGGTAAATGTAACTTATTTTGTCTTCTGGGAAACATGTAAGTATCTTCTATAGCTTATGTAGGGCAGTACTAAATTTAAAAAATATATATATGGTATTTAGGCAAAATAAAAAAAATAAAAAATTTATTCATTCTGTTCAAAAATTTACACCCCTGCCCCTTAATGCACTGTTTTTCCTTTTGGAGCATCAGTGAGCGTTTGAACCTTCTGCAATAGTTGCATATGAGTCCCTCAGTTATCCTCATGTTGAAAACCAAAGAATTTGTGGGACCTGAAGGATTTTTCTGAAGAACAGCAGGCAGTTAACTATTCAGGACAAACAATGAACAATTATCACTTAAAAAAAAAAAAACAGTGTGGGATCATTCAGGTAACAACAGTGTATTAAGAATCAAGTATATGTAAACTTTTGAACTGGGTAATTTTTATTAATTCAACTATTATTTTCTCTTATGGACTATATGTAAATGTCTTTCATGTGAAATATCTTATTCAGGTCAGTGCTAAATAAAACATAAGATGCATTTTGTGTGATCCCTCTTATTTTGGTAAAAGATTCTGCAAGGTGTATGTAAACTTTTGACCTTAACTGTATAATATGCATTGTGGTACTGTTGTGAATACATGTAGAAATTGTTGCATAAAGTTGTTATTTTTGTTTTCTTTGTGCATAAGAAGTATTCTCATGGCATCATGAAATTACAGTTTAACCACAATTTAACAATGTCCTTACTACTTTTCTGGGCCTTAAACATTGTAGTTGCGTTGCTCTTAATGCAGAGTCAGAAAGCTCTCAGACAGAATTTTAATTTTTTGAGTGAACTATCCTCTTAAAGTTAAGTAGGATTTACAAAAATCAGTCCTGTTTTATAACAAAAAGCTGAAGGTTTAAGATGCCACAAACACCTTGATAACAGCCTGCACAAATTATTTTCACTCAGTAAATTACAAAGATCGCATTGTGCATATCTGTGTATAATAGCTTTCTGCGTCCAAATCACATAAGCAGAAGACAATCTTCACCAAGGTCAAGTGTAGATCATTTTCCAAAGCGAGCAATCTCATCTCAGATTAGACGCGTTCACCTCAGAGTGCGATATACACGTCGCAGGAATGACATTCTGAAACACATTTGCCTTTTTACTTCAATCATCTCCATTGTTTGGAGGTTATGCTGCCAGCGAAGCTGAGGATGATCTAAAAACGCTGTTTCTCAAAATTGCTGTGCGCCTCCCAGGTGTCAGTATAATGGCAAGGATAATTCCATAGGGAACCAAGTACTAGGCAGAGCAGCGTTTTCACGGTTTGATTTACACAAGACAATGACTCAGAGACTCAGGTCTGTTAGATAAGACTGAGGCGGTGTTCTTCACCACAACAGTAAAAAACCTCCTACTCATATATTACGGTAAAACCGTGGAAAGGGGCCAAGAGAAACCGTCTAAGGCCAAGGAAGCTGTCCAGTCGGAAGGTGCGATAGCTAACAGGCACTGTTGAACATCACAGAGGATTTTCACACATTCTCCGGCACATTCTGCAGGTGATAAAGGGATAATTCAGGGAAAGCAGGGTAGATTTTTTAGCAACGGCAACATCAGTAAGTGTCTGATACTGTATGCATATGTGTGCGCGTGTGTGTGTGTATGACAGACTGAGGCAAGCAAATACAAAAAAAAAGACAGAAATGACTGTCTCTTTAGATGTTTGTGTATGTGTGTGTTTTGTGTGTGTTTGCATATGTGTGTGTGTGTGTGTGTGTGTGTGTGTGTGTGTGTGTGTGTGTGTGTGTGTGTGTAGCAGAGGGAGAGCTCCACCCAGTGGCTGTCACAGTCCAGGAAACATTAAAGCATCCAAGGCCCTCAGGCTTCGGTCACACTGCACATTAATCTGTTCATTGGTCACTTTGTAAGTGATGAAATCTGATTCATTTGTTCAGGCAGTGTAGAAAATATTGGATTTATCTACTGTAGTAATGACTTGAAGGAATAGTTCACCCAAAAAAGAAAATTTGACTCACCCTCATATCATTCATTCCACAAGTAATGTACTTTCTTCAGTGGAACACCAAAGAACAGGAATGAGAAAATGAATGAATAGGAACTGAAACTGCATATTAAAAACACTATGAAAGAAGCATAGAAGTGCCCCCTACAACTCTATATAACAATGTATAGAGTAAACATATTATATTATATAATAAGACTGTATTTTTGTGTTCTAAGGAAGAAACAGTAATACAGGTGGCAGAAGCATGAATGTGAATGAAGCAATAAGAAGAGTTATGTAAATGATTTTCGAGTCTGTTTATGTCTGTCATTACATTATGCTGGTATTTACACATTCATATATATGCAGTGCTCAAAAACCAAATTGCATTTGAATTCAGTTTTATATGGAAGTGATTTGGATTTTATGTTTGCTGTAGACTACAAACACCTCAATAGATTTTAGTCTTTTTTTTTTTAACAAAGCTTTTATAAGCAATAGAGTCACAGTCCTGTACCTACACAGACTGACAAAGAGACAACAGCAGGCCACTGTATCGTGACCATCAGAGCAAAACAGACATGGCCACAAAATATCCAGTCCCTGCTGTTCACATACAAATACAAACAGTAAGGGATGCTCACAAATAGCATTTGCTGTGCACAAGCATGGGTGATACTGCCTCCATTATCTTTTCCATGTCCACTTATATATCAAAAGTTACACGATAAAATTAATAATAAAAAAAAAATCACCACAACAAAAATTTAAAATTAGGCAGATTTAAGGAATACACAAATTAAACATTCTATAGAATAAAATAAAATGAGACCAAATAAAATATGAAATAATAATAGTCTAAAAATGGTCTGGTAAATTCCAATTATGAACTTTTTTGACACACACTGGAATTATTATTTATTTTAATGTATTTAATTTTCATGACCAATATTTTAAATATACAGTTAAAAATGGCAAACCTATGAAAGATGGTTTCCACCATGGAATATCTTGCAATTCTGAGTTTTTTCCTCAGAATTGTGAGAAATAAACTCGCAATTGTGAGATATAAAGTCTAATTTTGAAGGAAAAAAAGACTCATGTTCTCAGAATTGTGAGCTAATATCTCACAATTCCGACTTATTAGCTTGCAATTGGATTTTAAAAAGTCACAATTACGAGATAACTCACAATTCTGAGGAAAAAGGTCAGAATTGTGAGTTTATATATAGGAGTTCTGACTTTATTTCTCAGAATTGTGACTAATTCTCAGAACTGCGAGTTTATATCATACAATTCTGAGTTTTTTCTCAGAATTGTGAGATATAAACGTACAATTTTGTTAGTTATAATGTCTGATTTTGAAAGGGAAAAAGTGTCATGTTCTTAAAATTCTGAGTTCATATCTCACAATTCTTACTTTATAACTAGCAATTTTGAGAAAAAAGACACTATTATGAGATATTTTTATGAGATATCCTCAATTCTGAGGAAAAAAGTCAGAAATTGAAAGTTTAAGAGTTTAAATCTCGCAATTCTGACTATTTCTCAGAATTGCAACTATTTCTGAGAAATCTGAATTTATATCATGCAATTCTGAATACATTTCTTAGTATTTCACATTTATATTCTGACTATACAGTAACTCACACTTTTTGGGGGGGAAAAAGTCACAATTGTGAGATATTAACTCTAAGGAAAAAGTTTAGTATCTCACAATTCTTAATTTATTTCTAAGAATGGCAACTTTTATATCTCAGAATGGCAACTGTATTTCTCAAAATTTCGACTTTATTTCTTAGAATTGCAACTTTATTTTTCACAATTGTGAGTTTATATCTCACAATTCTGACTTTATTTCTCAGAATTGCAACTTTTTTCTCAGAATTGTGACTTTATTTCTCAGAATTGCAAGTTTATATCTCACAATTCTGACTAACTCGCAATTCTGAGAGAAAAAAAGGTCACAATTGCGAGATATTAACTCACAATTCTGAGGAAAAAAGTCTGAATTGTGAGTTAATATCTCACAATTCTGACTTTATTTCTCAGAATTGCAACAATTTTCAGAATTGCGTGTTTATATCACGCCATTCTGACATTTATCTGAATTGTGAGTTTGTATCTCTCAATTCTGACTTCATAACTCGCAATTCTGAGAAAAAAAAGTCAGAATTGCAGAGGAAACATGCTTCCATACAAACCTCACATTATATCAGCATCAAATGTATGAAATAATTCAGAAAAATGTATTCATGAAATCTGTCAAACTAAGCCTAAAAAAATAACAGCAAAATAGCAATGTAAATGTATGCCTGTATACACCAGTATGAATATTACACAAGCACATCTTATGAGCAAAAAACGACGTCATACAGTATTTGTAACAGCAATGAGTCTTTATTATAGACCCATTCACTGGCGGCACTCAAGATTATCTCAATTCTCAAATTACTCTTACATAGGTATATGGCGCTTAGTTGAGAAAAAGGACAGAAATATTAAAATACCATTAATCATATTCAAGGTATTACAGGTGGTTTCAGGAAAAAGCTGTATGCTCTCAAACAAACTGCATTAATGAAGGCTAAAACTGAAGCACAGCATGTTCCAAAAGTCTTACTTACTCTTAACAGAGTTTCAAATTATGTACACACAAACACTTTTTTTTTCTTCATAAAGAAAGCACATTTACAGAGAACATTCTCTGTGGGGTTAAATGGTTTTACTTTGAAAGTCTTTTTAATGGAACCTGCAAATAATTCAGTATATTCACGTTTACTGTGGCGAAGATGTTAGAAGTGAGGAACCAGAAGTAGTATGCAAATTGGGACATATGCAAATTGAAGATACCAAACATTCTAGCAGAACAGAAACAAACAATGGGACTTACTCATGAAACACAAGCAGAGCGAATTTCTGAGCAAGTCATTGTACAAATCCATGTCTAAGTAAACCGTCCCATTGAATTGAATGCTAATTTTTTTGTTTGTTTTTTTGGGGGGAAAAAAAGATTTACACAGAAGTTTGTTGGCATTTCATGGAAAATGCACAATGAAAGCAATCATGACAAAATCACTCCGTAGCATCTTAGAGTTGTTTTGTGAGTGATTAAAGCTGAGCTTTTTAAGAGCACTTGCCGTTTGTATTTACACAGATAGCATGAAAACAACTCAAATGTCCCAGTTTCTGCTGTTAAGCACTCACAGCAAAATTTGTTCATGGAAAAGCAGTCATTGACATGGTTATGGTAGTTTTTAATCTTTTTTAACCTTTTCAACTTGAAGTTGTAACAAGTGGGGAAACATTTAGCAACCATTTATTCGCACTTCTTTCAAAGCTCTTCATATCATCTACTACAGTAAAAGGAACATGTCAATGTACTGTGCTACACTCATATATGGTAAACAAAGTAAACTGACAACTGAGTTAACACTATGAATGAAATCTGTGTCATCATCAGTTGTACACACCCAACTCGATCTCATGGCAATTCATACATATTTTACGAGGTGGCTAATTCGTACGAATTTGTAAGATTTTCGTTCCACAATTCCTATAAATCCGTATGAATTACCTATTCCTAACACCTCCCCTAAACCTACCATTCACTGAGGTCTAGACAAATCGTACAAAACTGTACGATTTGGTCGTGAGATAGCGTCAACTCAACCTCATGTGGTTCCAAACATGTATCACTTTCTTTCATCTGTGAAACACAAAATGAGAAATGTTCACATGACTGCAGAGTTTAAGAAATCTATGGAAGCCCATTTCCGATTCTGAATAAGAATTTTTAAAAAGGGTAACTTCGACTTTTTAATCTCACAATTCTGCCTTTTTTTCTCGCAATTGCGAGTCTGTATCTCATAATTCTGACTTTTTTTTTTGTCATAACTGAGATATAAAGTCGCAATTGCGAGTTATAAAGTCCAGTTCTGAGGAGAAAAAAAAGACTAAAGGTGCGTTCACACCGGACGCGACTTGCGCGGAAAAAACGCGCTATTCGCGCGTAGTTGAACGCTTGAACATTTGAGTTTACTCGCGCCATTCGCGCGGTAAAATTTGCGTCATTCGCGCGTGACATTTTCTTCACAACGGACGCGAATTCGCGTCATGGGAGGGCCTTCTGCCACTCGTCAGCGGGAAAGTAGTTGTAAAATAGGTGAATGAGCTCAATTTGCCAGCTTTAGCTTGCTTGTAGTCTCAATATGTATTTATATGTAGGTCAAATTGAGTAAAGAGCGTTTTTTAAAACTAACCAGATTGTCTGACCTCTTCACTCACTTTCTTCCTAGCAAGATCCTTTTTATTCCTGTTTCTACAAAAGTCCAAAGATGTATCGTACAGCTCCGAGTAACCACAGACAGCAACGGTGATTTTGTCCGCCATTGTTGTTTCGGATTTCTGCCTCCGTCACTACTAGAGCAAGCTCCTGATTGGTTAACGCGGCGCGGATTTTCGCCAAAGTTCAGATTTTTGAACTCCCGCGAATGGCGCGGCAATCGCTTGAAACGCTCAATGCGCGCCACTTCATTTGCGCTATTTGCGCGTTTCGCGCCGCAGGATGGCTATTCGCGTCTTTGCATTGACTTAACATGTAAATCACTCGCGCTTGCCGCTTCATTCGCGTCCGGTGTGAACGCACCTTAATACGTTCACAGAATTGAAAAAGTTTATATCTCGGAATTCTGACTTTATAACTCAAAATTGTGAGTTTATATCACACAATTCTAACTTAATTTCTCAGAATTGTACGTTTTTATCTCAGAATTCTGACTTTATAACTCGCAGTTGCGAGTTTATATCATGCAATTCTGACTTTATAACTAGCAACTGTGAGTTTATATCATTCAATTCTGACTTTATAACTAGCAACTGTGAGTTTATATCATTCAATTCTGACTTTATAACTAGCAATTGCGACTTTATTTCTCAGAATTACAAGTTTATATCACACCATTCTGACTTAATTTCTCAGAACTGCTAATTTATATCTGGCAATTCTGACTTTATAATTCACAATTGCGAGTTTATATCATGTAACTCTGACTTTATAACTCGCAATTGCAGTTTATATCACGCAATTGTGACTTTATTTCTCAGAATTACGAGTTTATATCACGCAATTCTAACTTTATTTCTCATAACTGCAAGTTTATATCTGGCAATTCTGACTTTACAACTCACAATTGTGAAAAAAAAGTCAGAATTGCGAGTTTGTATCACACAATTCTCAGAAAAATGTCTGAATTGTGAGTTAGGCACAATAATCTTTTTTATGTTTTATTCAGTGGTGGAAACGGGCTTCTATAGAAATCAATAAGAAACCATACAGTAGTTGCATATTTGCAGTGAATCAATTGATCCAGTTATTGAGTTAAACAGTTCAATAAAGATTATTAGAGAATAATGACCAATTTATATGTATTTTTACAGATTCAGTGGCTTTTAAAGTCATTTGGACAACTTTTATGATAATTGACTAGTTTTTCTATCAATTTTTAAGCGTTGAAGTATCAATCCCCTTTTGGCTTTTATCTGTTTGGGAAAACTGCAACCATCACAGTCAAAACAATTTATTATGTGTTCCACAGAAGAAAATACATGAAAGAAAAACTGTTCTTTTGTGTTTGGAACAGCATGGGGTGCATGAGTAAAAGACTTTTTTTTTTTTTTTTGTTCTGGGTGGAGTATTTTTTAAACTCGTACAGTCTAAGACATCTGAATAGATTCTGCCTTCACCAAAAGTAAATCAACCCAAAAAAGATCAATGCAACTTAATTCAAAAGTTGTCAGTGTTATGCCGACATTGCAGTTTCACCCCCCAAAAAAAGCAAATAGGTATAAAAAAATAAATATATAAAATAGTAAGGTCTTGTCAAAGAAGGCTTCACTTCATTACACCCTGTCAAATAGTGGTTAGACTGTACTGTGTGAACAGAAAATAAATATACCGTATAATAGAATAAGCTTTTTGGGAAACTTGAAAAAACACTGTATCTACAAAACACTCATAAACTTCTGCTAAAGCTACTTCAATTTTGTTTTTTTGTTTTTTGTCTTTTTTATGAAACAGAATCCATCAAACTAAGGACCAAGAAACATCCCTGTCTGTTTTGAGACATGGCTACTTGTTAATACAAAAAACTAGTTCACAGCAGGATATGAAAAGCATATAAAGCATATAAAGCCAAAACAGTGTGTAAAACAGAAGGACACGTTCCTTGACTTCGACCAACAAAATGCATATTTCATTTAAAGTTCTGCCAAAGCTACTAACAAATTAAATTAGCACTTCTGCAAGAAACATGACAGTCTTATCTGAACAAAGCAGTGTAGCATGAGTAAAATGAATATTGAGGCAAAAATGTTCTCATCTAAGAAGAGGCTAGAAATTGTGGTTTATTAGAGACAAGTATACAATGTTACTTGAAAAAAAAAGTGTCTGCTGCCGATACTGTGTTGTGGAGTTAGCAGCCTAGTTAGCTCCTATGAATACTGATATAGTTTGAACCATCTATTTCCTCGCCCTTGCAGCTATGATTTGGACTGAACTGAATGTGCTTATTATAAAGCAGGTGGGTGGCAGGCAATTTTATTTTTATTAAAACTAACAGAACAGAACTATTTCTTTCCTTTATGTTATATAGAAGTCATATTAAAAGTGGAAATTTTTCCACAATGTTTTCATCATTTATGTTGCTATACTGTTCAGTATAAAGGCCTTAATTCTTATTCAACACCAAAAAAAAAAGAAAGATGTTTTTACACTAAAACTATCAGCCCAAATATTTCTACTATAATCCATCTTGTTAATACATGATTCTAAATAGAAAGAAATGCTAAACTTGTGAATGACCCCGTTGGGTCAGATGACAGTTGGATCTCAGATTTATCGGCATTCCCTCCTACCCCTTTACGATCACTGCCCGAATTATTTAGCAGAACCAGTCAGACTGGATGAGCCAGGATTAAATATGTAAATAAATGTAATACACCAGCGTCCCACAGGTGGATCATCCCGACAGGGATTCTCACACAGCTCCAGATGGCCAGACCGCTATACCGTCCCCAATGTCATTTTCAGTGTAACTCTGCTCAGCGATGCTGGTTGATCTTTGTCCATGGTAGCATGTTATGACACCTGTTGAGATTATCACGAATATGCTTCAGATAGCTAATCTGCCACCATGGCCACCCTCTACTGAGCTTTGTGTCAACGCCGAATAAACACAAAGTAAAACTGGCTGGAAATAACCTGGCTGGAGCAATTTCGTATGAGGCATTTTTGAAGGGGTATAAAAATTTTGGTATTGATTTAAAAATGAGGTCAGGTTACAGTAATATTACTGGGATTTATATTGTATTTGAGAATGCCATATGACATTATCATGCCACTTTCTCTGCTTGTGCTGACACCATTTAGGTCTTATCACAGATGTTAAGGGAATTTGGAAAACTGATATAAATATAGGGACTGAAGGCTAAAAAATAATAAGACAATCAACAAATCCATGAAAGCTATTTCATAGCCTTTGTTCTACAAGTAATAATAGTAGAGGGAAATACACAACTGAAAACTCTTGATGTGCCGTTTAATGACTTCATCCACAGATCAAACAGAGCACTGCAAATATGCAGAACAGGGTTGAGATACAAAATAATGCACCCCAGCAGGGTGCAAAATTAACATTTTGTCAAATCTGCACAAGTGCAAATTGGCAGAGAAAACTATTTACTACTTGACATGACAATGTCATTTGCATTACATTTACTGCACTATTTTAAAATATACATTAGCCATTTTTCGATATGTGGAAATACATACACTTCTAAAAATAAAGGTGCTTCACAATGCCATAGAAGAACCTTTCTTGACTAAATGGTTCCACAAAGAACTTTTAACATCTGCATCTGAAGAACCTTTATGTTTAAAGAAGGTTCTTCAGATATAAGACAGAGATGGTTCTTTAAAGAACCTTTGACTGAATGGTTCTTTGTGGAACCAAAAATGGTTCTTCTATGGCATCGCTGTGAAGAACCTTTTGGAGCACCTTTATTTTTAAGAGTGTAGTTTAAACCCTCATTCTGAGACTCTGTTTCAAATCTGTTTTTAAGGGGCGGCTACTTTAAGGCTTGTGAGTACACAGCCACGATTATGATTGGCTAATGTCATTGCATAGGAAATATAGGATGCAAACCTTTCAAATGAAATTTCTTTTTGAACTCTCTTGTCAAAGCAAACATTCTTTTACTTTCATTTGTCCTGTTGTTGGCAGACTCAAGCATGTGGACTATGTCACAAATTGAACAGGAATCTGTATACTATATCCAGTGTAGACAGCATCAGTGATTATAATGGGTATTGAATTTGCTGTTGCTGCATTTAAAGTGTCAACTGTTAAACAACTGAACTCAAGTGGGTGGGGCTATTGTGTATTGCTGTATAACTATTTATTGATGTCTTGCTCTGGAGGCAGTCATACAAAATACATACAACAGTTCTTTCTAGTCCTCAAATTTGATTGGCTGAGAGGAGTGCAATATTCTAGAGATCTGTATCTGTATAACACAGAGTGTCATGGTGGATGCCCAAATACACTATAATTTTAGAAAAAATAGTAATAATAGTAAAATAAAGTTTTTTTTGTCAAGGAGTGTAGTTTTAAGAGTTTCAGGTGAGAATGTATTTGTTTTGACTACAAATAGGTGGTTTGTTAACAAAAATAATGTGTATTTGAAAATTTGCTTCAATGTTTTTGGAGATGTGAGCTTTAGGGCAACAGCTTTCATACAGCACTCATGAAGCACTTAACACCCTTAGCAGATGAAAGGCTAGTACAACAAAGATATCGCTGTCCTCAACAGACATTCAAACTAATGTTTTATTGTGAATATGAGATCGAGCTAAGGAATTAATGCTGCATCAGGTGCAAGTTATCACACTCGCTAAGTCCATCTCTCTCTCAGAATACAGTGAGTTTTTACTTAATGTTCCTTCATTACTAGTTCTAAAGTGATGTTTTCAAAGTAGTAACCGAGGCTTGGGCTCAGCTGGTAAATGTCAAACTGAGATTTGAATCCATGGCAGAAGAAAGTACCATATTAACTTTAATATAAGACAATGTTTTTTTTCTCGGAAATACATCTGAAAAAACGCTGTTGTCTTATATTTCAGGTTTAGACATGTCAATAATACACCCACAGAAATAGGTGGTGCCAAATATGCATAAAACGAGTATGTCAAGAAATACTGTAATGTGTGTTGTAAAGTTAGAATATCGCGAGTGCAAATAAAAGAAAAAGAAAAGCTTACAGCGGCAGTCGTGACTGTCATGTTAGTCTGATGACAAATTTCCTCTTTTAGTGATTTTTAAATGTAAGACAGTACCCAAATTGGAAGGCTACAATAAGATTTCTTACTTCTATTGTTGATGATATTTTGGTAGCCTACTATGAGATGGATAGCCTAATTATGTAATTCAGATGGGCTACCTGTTTTTTATGGTATATCAAAACGTGTATGTATATTTTTAAATGTGATTGTTGATACAATTTACCACTAATTACCATCCTTTCAAAACAAAAACTAAAATAGAAAAAAATATGCAATATGAATTTTTTTTTTCCCCTTAATAAAACCAGTTTTGATTTTTAAAAAGTTTTTTTCAAAAGATACATATTAAAAAATGAAGGCTGTCTTATAATCAGGTCTGCCTTAAATACGGGTCGAAACATTACAGGATTTTTAAAGACATAGTTGTTTCTTATGTATTTACACACTTGTGCCATCGAACTGTTGTATAAACGCAATATCACACTCATAGCAATGCGACATGGCTATATATTGGCATGCTGTGATGGCCTGAGGCCTCGTACCTATGCCTGAATCCCAGCTGTGCTGATATCCAGCTGTATTGCACGGCTATGAGTATTTGACCTTGTGATGTCACAAAGTCCACAATATCTAAACAAGCCATTTTTGAAGCTCGGTTAAATAAATGCTTTGTTTAAGATGAGGAAGATGTGCTAAGCTGTGAAACTTGCAGGATTTTCTCCTGGTACAAAGAACTCTTATTTGACAAAAGAATAAAGCAAATTTGATTTCTTGTGTCATGACCCCTGTAAATTCCATACAGCTCTATCAGAACTTAGTTCCCATCACTTCTACATACAAAGTAGCTGAAAATCAACAAACACGCATAAAGAAGCCTTAACATCAAGTGCTACTCTAAATTCTGAAGAGACGTATGAATATACATTTTAATTTGTTTTGAGATGCTCTGCGAATGAATAATCTAATCACGTCTGCTGGCAGTTCCTTCATGCAAGCAGTTTTTAGATCGAATGTTTTCTAGCAAACATTTAAACACACATTACATTATAATTTGCACACATCAGTAGTCAGAAAGCGAGAGAAACGAAGAGAGAAGAACCAAAAATGAACAAGATTACCCCTCCATTCATTCCTATTCCAATTTATTTATTTCTCCACATTCTTTTTTTACAGATACAGAACCGTGTGATTTGAAAAATTTCCCGCATCTTTGAACATCCTCACCTCTCCGATAATAGAATGCATGAATCTTCCTCCGAGTGGAGTTACTAAACAACAACAACAACAGAAAAGCAGTTGATGTATTTATCCTAGTCTCTCCGTCGCAGTATCACTAAGATTGTGTTTTGTATGCGCACAGACCAAAGAGAAAGAAAATCCGAGTCATGATCCGTTACTATATCCTAAGCCTTTAGGCGGATGTCAAGGCCTCCCGGTGTGAATAAGAACTTAGTGGCAATTACTAATGAAAACAGATAATACATATGGTTGTGTGAAGATATTAAAGTGCCAACGTCAGAGCTGCTATCTGGTATGAAACATGACATGTAGAGACCCCGCTGACACACACCATACACACAACGGCTGACGTTCAAAAGGAGCTGCACGCGCTTCCAGATCAGAAACTCATGGAATGGTGGATATGCTTGACATGACAGAGGAGTACAGTCACAGACCTCTCTCCCACCTGCTCACGTTCACCTTCACAACAAGAAAATCTAAAAAGAAATATATAAAAAAAGACTTGCTGCATTTTGACATGACATGCATGGCAAGTACACCGCGGACAACCTGAAAAAGCCCTCAGTCGCTTCAGTCATTGTAAATTGAAATGCCGAGTTAGACTGCAGAAGAAGAGTGCAAAATGACATTTCAGCCATCTAGAGACTTTCTGCAATGTAAAGATCCTACTGGGAGAATAAGTGATGGGACACTTTTTCTCCTTGATGCTTGTCTCGTTGTTACTTTCTTTGTTTGCTTACTAAGGGATAGACTTGACATTTCAATATAGGCAGACAAAGTGCCTCGAGGGGGGAACCGTAACAGAAAGTGAGATGAGATATTCTGCTTCATCACAAACTCCAGTGATATTTTCTGATATTAGGGTCAATGACAAATAAGAGGCTTCTTCAAAATGAGAAAAAAGAGAAAATCATTTTTAAAAAAAACTAGCTTTTAAAGTCGTTAAAAAAGCACTCTTTGTATTTATGATGGTTTCATATAAGAAAGCTCTAAACATTTTAGAAGAAGGTTTAAATTTAATGACTCAAATGTAATGTGGACATTAAAAGATATGACTTCATTTATAAATATGATGGATTGCATACTAACATTCAAAAGTTTGGGGTTGGTAAGTTTTTTTTTTTGTATATTTTTGTATAATTTGTATATTGTCTTACCAAGGTTATAAAAAAAAGTGTTATTATTACAATTTAAAATATCTATATCTTTTCTGCTTTATTATAGTCGTACATTAACATTCTAATATGCTGATTTGCTTTTTTAAATATTTTTAATATTTAAAACATTTGCGTAATTTTTTCTTTCAGGATTCTTTGATGAATAGAAAGATCCAAAGATCTGAAAAAATAAGGCTAACATTATACACTATCAACAAAAGCTTGGAATCAATTATTTATAGTTTTATTTAGCAATTATGCTTTAAATTTATCAAAATGATGAAAGACATTTATAATGTTACAAAAGATTTGTATTTCAGAAAAAATGTTCTTCTGAACTTTCTATTCATTAAAGAAACCTGAAAAAATTCTACTCAGCTTTCACCATAATAATAATAGATGTTTTTTGAGCAGCAAATCAGGATATTAGATGATTTCTGAATGATCGTGTGACTGGAGTACTGATGCTAAAAATTCAACTTTGAAATCTCAGAAATAAATTAAATTTTAAAATATATTCAAATAGAAATCAGTTTCTTTAAATAGCAAAAATATTTCAAAATTGTACTGTTTTTGTTGTACTTCGAATCAAATAAATGCAGGCTTGGTAAGCAAAGAAGCGTTAAAAATCTTAGTGTTCAAAAACTTTTGACTGGTAGTGTATACACACACACGTGCATATATACTGTGTTGCTTAAATTATATTTTGACGCTATATCATAACCAAATCTTACATATTTTATGAGGTGGCTAATTTCTGTGAGGGATAGGTTTAGGGGCGGGTTCAGTGGTGGCCATTCGTACAAATAGAAATCATTTGTAACTTTATAAATGCCTTTACTGTCACTTTCGATCAATTTAATGCGTCCAAGATGAAACTTCTTTTTTTAATTACTGCCTCCTAAGTTTTGTGCGTGTCACAACACACCTTATAATCTTATCAAACCTTGCCTTGTCATAAAAAGGTCAAATTATTAGTCATTTTATGAGAGGTAAGAGGCCATGATAAAGATTTTCTTTCAAAAAGATTTAGAGTAGGGGGTCTAACCCATGTTTCCTGATACACAGTGTGAGGCGAGACAGAGGCAGCAAGACATCAGTTAAATTCAACTCGGATTTGACAGGATGCGTTTAGAATGAATGCGGGGGGCCCAAGCTTGACTTGTTACGACTGTTGGGTCGCCACGTCCGTCATGGCTGCCCTGGGGTGAGTTAATCGGTTTCTCTCTACGCACTGCTGCCTGAGGTGGTGGAGCGGGAAAGTACAGCCACCATTTTCTCAACGATTTCACACCTGCTCTGCTTTAGAATACTGGACAGCGTGAGACAATCCATATTTCCTCTATGACTAATTTCAATTATAGCCATCCACACGGACTCTGTGATCTACAGCATTACAGAATAGGTGTTTAATCCAGCATTACGGCATGCAAAATATCGCCCAAGTTCTGGTAATCTTGGCCGTTTACCAACATCGAGCATAAACAGACACGACAAAGGATTTGATGATTGACACAAGCTGCTAAGAAAACAAATACTATGGAAGACAGGAAGCTAAATCCGAGGCATTGGCATATCCCACTAAAATCCGTTTAGTTTTTGCAGGCTGAAATAACCACAAAACCAGTCTGATGTTTACAAACCTGATCCAAATGGGATTTCAAACACTTCTTTGTTTTAATTAATCATTCATTTCTCAACTATGTGACCTTTAATCATTGATTTGGGATGCATCATATTTTGAAAAAAATCTGTGCAATATGAAAAAGCACAATTTTTATTTCAATATCTGTTAGGATGCTTCTCAGTAAACCATATATATGTCTCATCTTGGCTGTCTTTCAAGGCACAATTTAAAAACCTAGAAAGATGGATGGGTATACGATAGCACATAGTCTTTCTGTTACAGCCACTATTCAGATTCAGACACATTTATGGCTTCATGTCAGTTGGGAAGGTCTGATGGGCCCAACAATAGGACAAGTTTCGGGACAAGTCTCTCTGTTCCAACCAATCAGCGTCAGGGGTTTGGTGTTGTGGACTTTCCTACTGGTGCAGGGATGTGAGGGAGGCGGAGCAAAAGTCCACAACACCAAACCCCTGACGCTGATTGGTTGGAACACTGTTTGTTTATCTGTGGAAAGGTTGGTAGTGCCGATTGTTTTTTTGGCATATCTCAGACCCTAGGCTGACCAGAGAGACGCGTTTTTTTCACAGACAATTTATGGGGCAGGCAGCGAGCGGATCGTGATGAAAGGTCAGCTGAATTTGACACTTTATGTTTCAGGCTAGAAATCGCTGATACAACCTTTAATGTTCAAACAACATGTAAAAGTGAGTTTAGCATCCAATGACCCCTTTAAGTATGACAGACATTGATTGTATCACTAAATTCAGCACTCTTATTGAAATTTGCTAGTATTTTCTAATTACCTTTTCAATTGTACTAGGGACGTAACAATATTAAATTCTCACAATATAAAGTCCATGATACGATATTGATTGCGATATGTAAAGTGAAATAGTATACCAAATCATTCTCTAATATCTTTCATACCATAGTTGAGAATCTTGTTACAAATTTTTGTGCAAAGTTTGGTTCAAGTGGAAGTTTCCTGGAGCTGTCGAAGTCCTGAAAACTTTTCCATCAAACGCCTATTAAATGCAGGCACTTGTGTGCATACGAAATACAAAACATTAATATTCTCTAAATATCTTCTTTTGCAAACATTATTCTCATATTCATTTTAGACAGGACAAGTTATATAAAAAATACACTGGAACCTAAAAATTGACTGGTATATTGAATATACTAATTTAATATAAAAACACTGTTTTGTTAATAGTCTTGTTTTCTTTTTCTTATTTGAAATGAGTCCTGGTATCCTCTACAGCGGACATATTACATTAATATTAAAGGATTAGTTCGCTTCCAGAATACAAAATTTCCTTATAGTTTACTCTACCACATTTCATCCAAAATGTTTATGTCTGTCTTTCTTCAGTTGAAAAGAAATTAAGGTTTTTGAGGAAAACATTCCAGGACTTTTCTTCATATAATGCAATTCAGTGGGGATCAACAGGTTGAAGGTCCAAATTGCAGTTTTAAATGGCTCTACATGATCCCAGCCAAGGAATAAGGGTCTTATGTAGCAAAACTATTGGTAATTTTCTAAAAAAAAAAAAAATTATACTGATGAAAATTGATGTACAATTTAACCACAAATGCTCATCTTGTACTTGCAACTTCACACAATTATGTTGGAAAGGTCGCATGTGGTCAGTTCATCATCTGTGTACTTCAAAAACTCGAGTTATTATTTCACATAATACACAATATAATGTACAAAATATATATGAATATAATATTATACTCGTACAAAATTTGGGGCCCAAAAAATAAATTTTATTCTGGAAGTGAACTAATCCTTTAATGGATAAATATGACTACTTTTTAGACAAACAGGTAGTCCTGCTCAAAAAGGACAAGTGGCAAGGGGAAAGTTATTCAGAAGGAAACCGTAGGAGACACTTGTCCTCTTTAAACCTTGAGTCCTGTGAGAATACATACTGTACATTACTATCTGAAGCTGTAGATGTGCAGACTAAGGGTTTAGGACCGGTAAAGAACGGTGCCGTTCCAGACTATTAGATGTTTTATAGCCACCAGGTGAATTTGCCAAAGATTGAGCAAGAGAAGAAATTTGTTCTTTGTGTTTTTTTTCCTGGCAGGAGGAACAGATAGTGGGTGGAAAGAGACAGTAAGAGATGCCTTACGAAATGCCTCGAGGGAGAGATGGGATGCAAACGTCTCTCTAGGTGGGTTTAATGGTTTATGCAGCTCTAGCTCTTCACTTTACATCAATTTGATGGCCGTAGTCTGAGCCATTTGTAAAACACGCCACAGGCCTCTTTCCTTGATGGTGAGAGATTTGTTTGTCTCCAATGTATCCAAGCCCTAAACAAAAGAGGGTTAAGAAAATTGAGTAAAGTAATTACAGTACTTTTCGAGAGCTAGTGCATGCATCTTGGACACTTCTTGGAAGTGTTTGATTATTCCTGGAATCCATAAAGCTGTACATTTTAGATGCCTACTTCATTCTAAAGTGCTCAAGGTGGCAACTGGAGCCTTCATACACTCTTAAAAATAAAGGTGCTTCACGATGCCATAGAACCACCCGTTTTGTCTAAATGGTTCCATAAAAGGTTTTCACAAAAGGTTCTTTGTGGCAAAAGAAGGTTCTTCAGATCATAAAAAGGTAAGAAAGAGATGGTTCTTTGAAGAACCTTTGACTGAATGGTTCTTTGTGGAACCGAAAATGGTTCTTCTATGGCATTGCTGTGAAGAACCTTTTAAAGCACTTTTATTTTTAAGAGTGTAGGCCACTTTGGTTTGGAGAAACAAAACAAAAATAAAGTTAAAAAGTGCTTAGTTTTTATGCTGTTTGCTAAAGATCATCTGAGGGCGAAGTAGCTGGAGAAGCTACACAAAGTAAAAAGGGGAATAAGAAAAAGAAAGACACGACAGAAAAGATTGGGGTGAAGCAGGAAAGAGGAAAGTATCCATTTAAGGGGACAACCGCTGAGATAGTTGGCCACTCAGCGGCTGAAGCCTTTTTGTCCTAACTTGAGTTGACAATACGAAATTTAAATTTACTATACTTGCGTTCTGCATGCTCTCTTATATTTAGGCTGCTCAATAATTAATATTGTGAGAAAACAAAGTGTAAATTCAACTCATGAATTTATAAACCACACAATACATATTTATATAATCCCATCCAAATGTATTACACGCTGTTTCGGTACAAGTACACAAATAATGTCTTTGCCAGACTGATTTTGAGATATTTATTTATTCTAAGACTGCTGTCATTTCCCAGAACACTGTGTGGCTCCAGAGCTTGTTCCTCTGAGCCAGTAAAGCCCCCTACTTCTCTGACAACACTTCACATGGCGAAGTCGAATCAGGGAGTGCTTTTTGCTCATCGGGTTTCTCAGAAAAGCTCTAAATGAGAGGCTGACCTGTCACTAGTGATGTAACCAAACAGCCTGTTTCTACAAATATCACAATGGTCTCTGGGATAAAGCTGATGCAAGTAATCTATCAAAGCTCAGACTAATAAGGACACTTACTCGGAGCTTCAACCTGACATTTAAAAGTCTGGAGCGGCAACAATCTGATCTTATAAGCTCTATGGCAGAAACAGTGCCTGAGATGCTTTATTCATGAATTGTTACAATAGAAAGTGGATACTTGGTAGTGTAGTGTTAATGAAAAATTAAGAAAAAAAAAATCACACTATCATAATAAGTGTTCATGGTCGCATGAAGAGTGTTTGTAACAAGTCTTTAACCACTATTGATAATGTGAATGAGTCATGCTTCAATTTGTATCTCTTATATACATATATATATTAAAAAAATAAATAAATAACTAGACAATTCTAACATTTACCAAGCTAAAAGTTATTATTTCACATATAACAAAATATAATGTTCAAAATATATATACTATAATATTATACTGAATATTATACAAAATCTGGGTAAAAAAAAATTCTCCAAAAAAAAGTACACTTTTACTTAACAAGGAAGCATTACATAAATTAAGAGATATCTCTCTTAAGAGTCTCGTATGCTCATCAAGGCTTCATTTATTTGATCAAAAATAAAGAAAAAGAAACAGTAATATTGCTAAATGCCATTACAATATAAAACAATGCTTTCTATTTGAATATACTTTCAAATATAATTTATTCCTGTGATGCAAAGCTGAAGTTTTATCAGCCATTATCATCCAGTCTTCGGTGTCACATGATCCTTCTGAAATCATTCTAATATGGTTATTTATTATTAGAATTATTTATGTTGGCAACAGTTGTGTTGCCAAATATTTTTTTTGGAACATGTGATTCTTTTTTTCAGGACTCTTTGATGAATAACAAGATAAAAAGAACAGCATTTATTCAAAATATAAATCTTTTCTAACAAGGTAAATCTATGCTACCACTTTTTTATTAATTTAACACATCCTTGGTGAATAAAACTATTACTTTCTTCCAAAAAAAAAAGAAAATTTACTGACCTCAAACTTTTGAACAGTAGTGTATATTGTTAGATAACCTTTCTATTTTAAAGAAATGCTGTATTTAACCTTTCTTGATCATAGAAACTTAAAAAAAAGTATCACAGATTAAATATATATATATATGAAGCTGTTTTCAACATTGATAATCAGCATATTAGAATGATTTCTGAAGGATCATGACACTGAAGACTGGAGTAATGATTTTGAAAGTTTAGCTTTGTATCACAGGAATAAATTACATTTACATTTGTTATTTTAAATTTAAATAATTTTTCACAGTATTACAGTTTTTTCTGTATTTCTGATGAAATAAATGCAGCCTTGATGAGAATAAGAAATGTCTTTAAAAACACATAAATATAATATTATATATCGTTTAAAATTTTGGGACCAGTAAGATTTCTTGCTTTTTCCAAGAAATGTTCCCTTTTAGTCAACAAGGAAGCATTACATTAATTAAAAAAGACGGCAAATAAAATACAATAAAAAATAATAAATAATTCTAACATTTACTAAGCTAAAATGGTTTCACACATAACAAAATATAATGTAAAAAGTATATATGAATATATTATCTTTTACAATTTTGGGGCCAGTAAGATTTTTTTTTTTTTCAAGAAATTGACACTTTTACTTAACAAGGAAGAATTACACTAATTTAAAAAACAATAATAAAAAAAAAAACTTACTGATTTTGACATTTACTAAGCTAAAAGTTATTATTTCACATATAACAAAAGGTAATGTAAAAAATATATATGAATATAATATTGTACTTTATCTTTCAAAATTTTGGGAACAGAAAAAATTTTTTTCCCAAGAAATTGAGACTTTTACTCAACAAGGAAGCATTATATTAATTAAAAGAGACAGTAAATTATAAATAAATAAATAACTAGGTTATTTTAACATTTACTAAGTTAAAGGTCACATAACAAAATATAGTATTAAAAATGTATATGAATATAACATTATACTCTCTCTTTCAAAAGTTGGGGCCAGCATTTAAGCCTTTTTTCCCCCAAGAAATTAACTTTTTTTATTAATTAAAGAAGACAGTAAAGATATTTAAGCAGTACAACTGCTTTCATGTTTTTATTTTATTTAAATGTTTTCAGTAATTGTAACAAAAAATGGTGTTTGCTTGTTTGTTTTTGAACAGCAAATCAGAATATTAAAATAAATTAAAAATCAGTTTTGCCAACACAGGAATAAATCATATTTTTAAATATATTCAAATAGAAAACAGCTAGAAAACAGCTATTTTAATTGTAATATCTCACATAGTTATTACAAAAATGATTGCATCTTCTGGTCAATTAAATGTAGCCTTGGTGAGCATAAGAGACTTTTTTCAAAATCATTAACATTTAAACAAATATGCACATAACACATTATGCAGCCTTGCTTTCCAAGTTAACTTGTTTTTTGTTGCTTTACTTATTAAAATTTAGGCATGATACAACTGAATAAGCCAAGACTTTAATATTGAACTAGAAATTCACTCTGCGCACTCTGTATACCGCCTCTGTACATTGTCCAAAAACTTGTTTTTCTCCGAACCCACATGCAAACACGGAGACAACAGTATCAATCCCATCTGAACCCGCTAATCAAAAATACTGGATTAATTTCTTTTAATATAAAGTCATATTTTGAGGGCGGTTTAGAAATGCATTTATATTTATGCATTTGTGTGTAATAGTGAGTTTGTATGCTGGCCAGGATGTCAGTCTGTCACATTTGTGTATAAGAGGAAGGGAAGCCCTTGTGGGGAATGAGTGGCTAAAAGAGAGACAGAGACTGTGCGTGTATGTGTGTGTACTGGTAAAGTGGCAGAAGGATGAAAATTGATTTATTGCAGCGGTGATGAGGAGCGGCGTGCGGGCGGCTCTGGGGAAGCGGACTGCGGCAACATAAAACAGCGCTTTTGATAGTAATTGCTGTGGGGGTCCCAGAGGACCTGCTAACATCGGCCAAATTTATGCATCCCTGACATAGAACCCCTCTCTAATTTTGCTTCTCTAAAGTTAGTGCCTCAGTATTAGTCTCCAGGTCTTTGCCCACACTTCTCTCTCTGCCATTAGCAGTGTGACTGAGGAAAAGAGCTGGAGTCTAATATAACACAGGTTGCAGTCTGTTTAACAATCCTCTCTCAGGTCTGCCATGAGTGACTGAGCTTTCCCAAGGCAGCGATACAGTGTCCACTGAATTTTACAACCCCAAGATTTCAGTTACACTGGAAAATAACTCATATTCTTATGGAGTATTAGATATTTACAGTATGGTGATGTGTGTAGGTGGAAAGGCTTTGTGGAAATACCAAGAGCAGTAATAACCAGATAAGAATTTATGACAATAAGTATCTGTCTGGCAAACTCACTAAGGAGCTGTGCCACTTTTTCAAAAAAAAAAAAAACGGTATTGAACTAACTGCACACAATCTGGTTTAACTAGACACTAAGTGTGTTAAAATATCAGAGAATTGCGAGGGTTAAAATTAAATTGATAAGGTTAACATTAGTAAATGCTTTAGGTACCATGAACTAACAACTGAGCAGCAATGTTTACAGCATTTATTAATATAGTTTACACAAAAATGAAAAATTATCTCATTCATCCATCCTCATTCCACTCATTCCAAACCTGATTTTTTTTTCTTCTGTTGAACATAAAATAAGATGCTAACTGTGACCATTGACTTCCATTGCAAGAACAAAAAAATCTAATTATCTTGTTTGTTTTTTACAGAAGATTAAAGTGAGTAAAAACAATATATATATACATCCCTATGAATTAGCATGAATATATTATAAACAAACATAAATTAAATGGATATATATATATATATATATATATATATATATATATATATATATATATATATATATCATCTTTCAGATGAACCCAATTGGAGATATATTAAAATATATGAACTAACCCTTTAAAAGGCCTTTTATGTTAGAATAAGAATAACACAACCTATCGTTTCATATCGTCATGTGACCACGATGATATCAAGACAGTTTTGCTATCACAGTACTTCGATATTGATAATACAGTTACATCCCTACTAATAAGCTGTCGTATAAAATGTTAGAAATGCATTATGCAGAAATGAACAGTAATCTATATTAATGAATGCAAAATTTTATAAAAGTTATAATACAAAAATATATAACAAATCAAGAATATAATATAGTGGAAAAAACACGAAGGTTCTATTTGTTAACAATATTTAACCACATAATTTAAAATGAACTAATTTATTTAAAAGTTATATCTATTGATATATTTTTTGGACCTGAGCTAATGTAAATTAGAAAAGATAAGAGTAAATGAAAAGATAATAATCTAAGAAAGACTATTAAATATGGAGAAAGTACTAAGAAAATACTAGGAAACATTACTTATTGTTAGTTAATATTAGTTCGGTCATGACAACTCTCTGAAAAGTTTAGCATGGTAATGGATGTGACAATGTTAATGTATTTAGTCTTGGCGGAATAGATCTGTTGCTGCTGCTGTTAGTTATTGCTGTAGTTGTGGATTATTGCTGCTGCTACTGCAAGCAAATACAGAACTTGCTACTGCCAAAGCATATGCAGGGTTCTTACACCTTTTCCAAAGTAAAATTCAAGCACTTTTCAAGCACTTTCAAGGTGCATTTTCAAGATTTTCCAGCACTGTGGTAAATTACATATTCACATACATGAGTTCTTAATTTTAAATCAGATGTTATTGTGCTATTAAAAAACAACTGTCTAGATTGCATATAACATTGCCCCATATAAATAGTCAACATTCAGTATACAAATTATATAATTTAAAATATATAATTAATATTATCTGTAGTATTTTAAAAATAAAATTTAAAGGCTTTTTAAGACCTGCACAAATAAAAGTAATGCTGTATGAGTGGAGTAGGGCAATGTCTATGGTAACACATTAATGACTGCTATAAAATGACTGTAAAAAAAATATGATAAACTAAAATTCTAAAACTTGAAAACTTTCTAAAACTTGAAGGATTTTCACAAATACATTTCACATTCCAGCCTAAAAGTACTAAAAGGTAGTCAAAAAGACACTATAAAATTAATAATAAAATTTAACTGGCCCAAATGAAAAAAGACAATTTTTTAAACATTGAAAATATTTTTGATTGACATTTAGACTCCTATCTGATTTCCTATTAACAAATATCAAGGAATTTTTTTTCACTATTTACAGTGTATCTGCAGAATTTTTAAATATCAATTTAAGGCAATTTATGACCCTTTTTAAGAGCTGCACAAGTAAAATGAACACCGTAGTGGGGTTGAACAATAGTAACATTAAGCCATAAAATGACATGATTTATAATTCAGATTTTCACAAAAACAAAACATCTTATACAATGGCATTTCAGCCTTTATACCTTTAAAATGGATATATCAAGTATAATTTATTTAAAACATAAATATTACTGTCTTAATTGTTTAGATTTTTAGAAAGCACATAACTTTTACATTTACAACTCTTATGTGTTTGCTGCATAAAAACATGGGCCAAAATTGGTAATAATCTTACTAAATAGCGGAATATTCGCATATTCATTCCCTGTCACGAGGGGGCGCTTTAGGAGTGCTGAAATTCTACGGTTTCCTAGTAACGGCTGTACACAAATCAGCATTAACGCAGTTTTATCAGACATGACATGAAAATGCCAACGACACGTTTCTGAGGACAGTCGGTTCCCTTCAGATACATTCATATAAAGACATCCGTGCCGCGTTTTGACTTTGAAACCTGCAGCATGCATATTTATTCAATATGACATCATTGCCTTTTTAAGTTTTATCCAGCCCTATCGCGATTCTCGTATATCCGTCCCTAACTCTTAAACTTATAATTAAGCCTTTTCTTATACTATTTAATACATTTAAAACTTTGTATGGCCTTAACTTTGATAAGGCTAAATTGATGAGTTTGTAATGACCCGCACGAGCCCTCTACTTTAAGATAGTCCGGTGAAACATTTTAGTAGCCCGACTGGAAAACACAATAGCCCCGGGACATCGGGCTGGCAATTTTGCGATCCTCAAATTCTCGTTTTAAACATAATTCTTATTTGTCGTTTTCAAGCCATCGAGGACTGATGCAACAACCTCCTGATAACTGGCATGTTTTATCTACGCTCTGTTCCATCAGAGGGCGCGCAGCAAGAAAGACCGGCGGATCACACTACAGCCTCACGTGCACACTCGAGCGGAGCTGTTTTTTCTTTTCTTTCTTTTACATATTATAAGCATAACAAAAAATAACTATTTAGTATGAAAGCGAATTAATATTAAACCGATGCAACTGCATATTCAAGCACTTTCAAGCACTTCATCCAAAATCCAAGCATTTTTCAAACCTTGAAAACACTACATTAAAATTCAAGCATTTTCAAGGAATTCAAGCACCCGTACGAACCCTGCATATGGCGATACGGTGCTGTGAGTATTTAAGACATCTGCTGCTGCACAAATAGCATTAAATAACCCACAGCAGATCTATACAGGTGGAGCTGGGGAAGGTGAAGTGTTTCAGAGGAACTCTGAAAGCGAGCTGTGAAATGCCCAAGTAAATGCTTTCAGCTATTTAAATAAACCAATCAGCTTGTGCCAAGTTGTATAACTTCGTGATATCATGGCAGTTCTAGTTCATGGCAGAACTAGGTATTTAATTTACCCCAAAATTAAAATTCTGTCATTAATTACTCACCCTCATGTCTATCCAAACCCGTAAGATCCTCATTTATCTTAACACAAATTAAGATATTTTTGATAAAATCAGAGCTTTCTGACCCTCGATAGACAACAAGGGTCCTACAATTATCAAGGCACAGAAAGGTAGCAAGGACGTCATTAAAATATTCCATGTGACATTAGTAGATCAACCTTAATTTTATGAAGCTCCAAGAAAAGTTGTTGTGCGCAATGAAAACAAAAATAACAATTTTAGTTAACAATTTCTTCTCTCCCAGGACAGTACTCTGCCATTATGGAGAGAATTATGACGCATCCGCGTGCTTTCTTCTGCTCATAAAAATGGTGCAATGCTTGTTCTACATCAGCAGCATCACATGCATGCATTGTTGGTACTCTTGGCATATATCCAGCCTCACTAGGTAGCCTTCATCATTTTAAAGAGCTAATTCAGATTTCGGGTCGCAATGTTGAAGCTGTACAGTTCTGGTAAAGTGTGCCAGACTGCGCAAGTCAAATTACATCCAGCACAAACTTGTCTATTAACTTGATCACTTTACCAACCTGTCAGCTACAGCCCTCCTGTTCGATGGGAGTTAAAAGTGGCCATTTTACATGCCCCGTCTCTCGCTGTAACTCACTTCCCTGGTGCCCTCCAAAGTATAACAGACAGCTGCAACAGCAGGGAGCAGTCAATACTGCTGGAAAAAAGGAAAAGCTCCTTCTAACCAGGGCTTCAATCCAACAACAGACAATCTGGTTGTAAATACTGACCAAGAGCCATATGGCTTTGGAATAGATATGGACAATTTACAGTATAAATCCCCATAGGGAAACAAGCTGTACTTCTTGTAACACCCCAACTTCAGAACAAGATACGTTCACTTTCGCTAAAATGCTACAATCACTTGTCACCATTTTATCGAAATACGCCCTAATGTAAAATCAACTCATTTTCATGCTTCAACAGTTTTTCTGCAATTACAAACGCGCTCTTAACAGTAAATGGTAAATAGAGCTACTTTCCACAAACAAAACTGCTGAGTTGTAAAAGATTTTGCCAGCTGCCAGCAACACACACAACCATTAAGAATTGCAAGAGAAGACGACGAAGACATGCCTGAAGGCCGCAGTTTGGAAAAACAAAAATGAATCTAATCAAAATGAGAATATGACTCGTTAGCAAAATTACCAAGCTGGCGGCTATGGCTGTTTCCCTCATATCACGGCAGTGTAATCCGTGTCTCTATTCAAATAACCAGAGATGAGGCTGAGAATCTTTTTACAACACACCAATTAAAAGATAATGACTAATTAACCGTCATTCTTTAGTAATTGGCAGGAAATTATTAAGCATAACAAGTGACCACTATGCTCTGTGTTACATTGTGTAATGTCAGAGAATTTAAATGACACATTCAAAATATTTTTATATTAATATCCGAAAATATTTTTATATTAATATCCGACTGTGTGGCTGCATCATGGACACTTTTGACCCTTGGATATACTGAAATTAAACTCTCTTAAATTATTTTTTTCACACTCTAGTTTAATTTGTCCATCAGTGGATTCAGGCTACATCACAGGAGAATTTTGTCATTATTCGTTATAAAAATGAAGGTTGTGGAATTCAAAAATAAAACGGAAGAAAGAACAGAAAGAATGTAGAAAAAATAATCAACTTAGGCTTGTTACATTTCTTTTTTTTATGCACACTATTATTCAGAAGTTCAGGGTTAGTACTTCTTTTTTTTTTTCCTTTTTTGAGCAAGGATTTATTAAATGAACTGAAACTGACATTTGTAATGTTTTAATAGATGGTTTTAAAAGAAAATATGTATCTGTTTATCTATAAATTATAATTTCACCTAAATAAAATGAATCATACAAAATGCATGTTATTTTTTATTTAGTACTGACCTGAAAATTTGAATTTCACATGGAATATATTTACATGTTGTCCACATGTATAGTGGTAATAGTTGGATTTATAAAAATGACCTTGTTTAAAAGTTTGCATACCCTTGATTCTTAATATTGTGTTGTTACCCGTTTTTGTTTGTTTGTTTGTTGGTAGTTGCAAGTTCCTTGTTTCATCTGAATAGTTAAACTGGCTGCTGTTCTATTGAAAAATCCTTCAGGTCCTAGAAATTCTTTGGTTTTCCAGCATCTTTTGCATATTTGAACTCTTTCCAACAGTTACTGTATGATTTTGAGATCCATCTTGTCACACTGAGGACAACTGAGGGACTCATAAGCAACTATTACAAAAAACGGTCACTGATGCTCCAGAAGAGAATATGCATTAAGAGCCTGGAGGCGAAAATGAAGATCAGGGCAAAATAAACTCATTTTGTCTTCTAAGAAACATGTAAGTATCTTCTGTAGCTTCAGAAGGGCAGTACTAAATGAAAAAAAAAAAAGATATTTAGGATGCACACATCTCGATTCTATTCAAAAGTTTTCATCCCTGGCTCTTAATGCATCGTTTTTTCCTTGTGGAGCATCAGTGAGTGTTTGAACTTTCTATAATAGTTGCATATGAGTCCCTCAGTTGTCCTCATTGTCAAAAGATGGATCGATGGAAAAAATCATACAGTTGTTGTTGGAAAGGGTTCAAATACATAAAAGATGCTGGAAAACCAAAGAACTTGTGTGACTTGAAGGATTTTTCTGAAGAACAGCAGGCAGTTTAACTGTTCAGGACAAACAAGGGACTCACACACAACTATCACTAAAATAAAAACAGGTGTGGATCATTCAAGTAACAACACAGTATTAAACTTCTAAACACGGTCATTTTTAAAAATGCAACTTTTATTTTATCTTGTGGGCTAACATTTTTTTTGTAAAATATCTTATTCAGGTCAGTACTAAATAAACAACAACAGGCATTTTGGTCAAATAATTAACATTTTGCAGATTCTGCAAGGTTTATGTAATATAAAATTATATGATAACCAATTGTGACACAAAATTCTCACACAAAGCTATTGTGTGACTTCAGAAGAGCTAGAGTGTTGCTCACCAGTTGCATGGACTGTTTTCATGCTGTTTTTGTTCCTTTTTAGTTTATTCTAATTACACACAAAAAAAGTGACAAGCACAGTGTTCAGAACCTATCCCTTCATGTTCAACAGAAGAAATAAAGTCACAAGCCTGAATCGATGAGTAAATGATGACAGTGTTTTCACTGAACTATTCCTTTAAGGAGCACTGTCTGCAGCAGAGACGTGTTGAAATGCAGACAGTCTGAAGAAAAACAGGCAAGATGGCTAATTCAGCAACACCATGATGACTCATAGAAAACCAGGCTTCAATAATTGATGTTCCTCTCCTCTATAATCAGCGAACTGTAGGGAATCAGATGCCTGAGAGTGGGAAACTAAATAAAAAGTCTATGAGTGTGTGTGTGTGTGTGTGTGTGTGTGTGTGTGTGTGTGTGTGTGTGTGTGTGTGTGTGTGTGTGTGTGTGTGTGTGTGTGTTGCATTAATGCAGTGAAGAAGAGAGAGAGCGAGCGAGAGAGAGAGAGAGAGAGAAGGGAGAGAGACACTGCCAGTGTTAGCGTACAAACACTAGCCAAAGGTTTGACAAATGTCTACAACAAAGTGCTTAGAGGAAGATTTATCCCTTCAACATCTCCACATCTAATAAAAGTTCAGCAAACTCCTGCGACTCATACATCACGGCTCAAAATCGAAAGCGGGCCGGGATTTGTTGTGTCTGAGAAGCATGATACATCATGACACTTTTGTAAAAGCATCAAGCAAACATAGGGAAGCAAGTGCAGAGCTTTTGTCTCCGAGATGTAAAGCGAAGGTTTCGCTTCCATTCGGGGCCAGACGGGCACTGAGGCATTAGATCCCTTAGTTAGAGGTTTAAAATTCAGGTGCGAGGGTAATGCCAACATAAGCCACTACCGCTGAGCGCCTGTCCATCAGCTTGCCAGGCGGCTGGCATCAGTATTCCGGGCAGAGGCCTGCCTGTCAAGCTTTATTAGAGAGCTTAACTGGGGCACCACCACTCCGGAAAGCGCACAGGTCTGTCACCTAGCAAACACGCGTGAACCACAAGCCACATTATCTCTGTAGCCGAAAATCTCGGGTCTCGGTGAGCAAAGCCGCTGGAAAACAAAGCAAAGAATTGACGGATAGTGATGACAAAGACGCTCTTTGGTTTCTCCTGAGGTCACCACAGACACTGCATGTCTTGACGGGGAAGAAACAATGCTTGCAAATTGCCCATTAACTATGTCATAACCTTGGGATTTTCGGGAAGAGTCACCGTTTCCTGCTAATCACGCTGCAAATGTTTTGCCTTGCACATAACGCATTGATTATCCACGAAAAGTTGCCATGTTGAGAGGAGAAACAGGGGATAGATATTTCACTGTTGCCAAGCAACTGCGATTCAGACTAACTGGGTGGTGGCAGAGCAGCAGTTCTATTAATGAGAACTCAAAGTGTAAACTTCATACAACACAAGGGTTCAGCAAAAAGGACACGGTCCTGTAATAATGGGGTTGCCGTTTCCATCCGCCGGCCGTCTCCCCAGAGGGAAGTACAGTGGGAAAACAAATAACTGTAGGTTGTATTGTTTGTATAGCTTTGAGGTGTGTATGAGGTAGAGGGATGATGTTGGGGGGTGTTTGCATCCCCTCCTGCCGTCAGGGTATAGTCAAATACAAGGACTTTGCTTTGTGGCAATGTTTATGCATCGTTCACCCCATTTCTCTCTTCCTTCGGCATCTTTAGATTAAGGTCTCCACCTAGTGACAGTTCCTCAATGCAGCCGAGAAAAGCTTTTCAGCTCCTGTGAAAGTGCAACGTGTTAATTATGCAGAGGAAAACGGAAGTGTGGAGGGACCGTATCACAGTGCCGTATTTTTGGGGGAATACTAAAAGGCGCTTGTGTTATTCTTAAAGATGAAGTACATAATTTCTGTGCCGCTTGCATCACCAAATTTTTAAAATAAATAAGGGGATAATGGCATGCAGTATCAATTTGCAATTTGGTGTCATTAACAAATAAGGTGTCATTTGTTGATATTAGTTAATGTATTAACTAACGTGAACAAAAAATGAACAATACATTTATTACAGTACTTATTTACCTTTATTAATGTTAAAGCATTAGTTCACTTTCAGAACAAAAATTTACAGATAATGTACTCACCCCCTTGTCATCCAAGATGTTAATGTCTTTCTCTCTTCGGTCGTAAAAAAAATAAAATAAAATAAAAAATAAAAAAATTATGTTTTTTGAGGAAAACATTTCAGGATTTCTCTCCATACAATGGAAAATTAATGGTGCCCCCAAGTTTGAACTTCCAAAATGCAGTTTAAAAGGTTCATCAAAAAAATGAAAACTTGATGTTTATCTGCTTACCCCCAGGGCATCCAAGATGTAGGTGACTTTGTTTCTTCAGTAGAACACAAACAAAGATTTTAACTCAAACCGATGCAGTCTGTCAGTCATATAATGGCAGTCAATAGTTACCAAATCTTTAAGAGTAAAAAAAAATAATTCAAGTTTTAATCATTTTAATAATTCAAGCATCTCTTCAGGACTACTATTTTCAAGGGGTTTCCAGGCCTTCAAATTCAAAAAGTCAAATTCAAGTACTTTAAGCACTTTAAGCACCTTGTTTATTTATTTGATCAAAAGTACAGTAAAATGATGACTATGAAATATTATTATTAATTAAATCTGTTTTTTTTAATTAACAAAAAAGCAAAACAAGTAAAAAAATAATACAAGTGTCAAGTTCTTAGAAATAATGTATTAATGTTAATTTTATATGATTTTAAACTTTTACCATTTTCAAGAAAAAAAAATTATATGACATTAAACAAATGTGGTGGAATCAATTATGAATGAATTATTATGATTTATAATTGTTTTTTAAGTTTATAATGGATGCTTTGGTGAGTCGCACTGATAAAAATGATTCTGTGCACTCAAAAAAATGATTTTTCAGTTTTGTTCACTTTACCTGAACAATTCATGTTAAATGACCACAAATATTTCAAGCTGGTTTAACATAATTCAAATGCGTGGAAATGTGTGTCATAATTATATTAAGTTACACCAACAATTTATTTTTTTAAGTGTAATGTGATTAAATCATGGAAAGGATTTCCATGTGATTAAATGGCTTTCGTTCAGCATTAAGCACTTTTGTTAGGCTAACTTAAATAAATTAGTTGGTCCAAAACATTGCTAATTAGTTGGGCTGACACTATTAAATTAAGCTGTGCCCAACCATAGTAAATAAGTTGAATCAAACTTAATAAATTAAGTTGACCCAACGTAAGTACATTAAATTGGAATAACAGAATTGCATAATGCTGAAATAAAGCAAGTTAATCATGTGGAAATCCTTTCCATTATTTTTTTATGTTCATTCAAAGAGTAATTTTTTTTGAGTGTGGTGAAGTAAATAGTACAAAAAAAAACAATTGTAATTTCTACATTAAAAAATTAGTTCAGGCAATAATAATAATAAAAAAGTAAATTCAAGTGCAAATATCAACATTATAAAATTCAGTACCTTTTCAGCTTTTCTGATTCTGGTGTTCGCATCATGCACTGGGGCAAGAATAATTAATACGATTGATTTTTCAGCAGTTTTTTCCAGCTCTATTTACACTGCTTATTTTTCAGTATATGACAAAAAAAATCTTTTTTTTTTTAATACAAAATTTAAAACTCATCATGATACTCATTGTATTAAATGCATTTTTATGTATTTCTGAATAAATTAATAAGGTTTGCTGGTTTTCTTCCACTGGTTGGACAAAGGTTCGGAAGCTTTGGGATGCTCAAACGAACAGTGCTTTGAAATCGGCTCAAGGCCACATTTTCCAAGGAAATCAATCTACAAATGGGTTGCTCATAATTGTCTTTGTATACTAAGCAGGTTAAAAATGCTACACATCACCATTCAGATTGAACAGAGAGATAAGCTGAGCTAACAACTGGATGAAGGCCAGCCCCATTGATTTATTTGTTTTCATGCATGAATGTTTGTTCCCTACATGAGCCGTGTTTCTTTCTGCCTTGTCAAAACATCAATATGAAGGCACTTCATTATATTTCCTACTTGGGCAAGCTGTCTCTAAGACACCAACAGAGAGCTGCGCTGAATGCAAATTTGTGTTTCATCCTCAAAAGCTCGTACAAGCCCTCTGTAGTCCTCTTGATCTCTAATGAAATTTAGAATATGCTATCTCTCCGCCGCTCCTCCAAATCTTTTCCTTCATTGCAGGTGTTCCTGTTAACCAGCAGGTTTAATTACAAATTCACCCTGGCAGTCGTGGCTGAGCGTGCATTTGAAGTTTGTTAAAGTTGACTAGCGTGTGGGAATTGCCCCTCCGCTGACAGACAGCATGAATGCTTCTCAAGGTAAATGCAATGAGGTGCTGAGAGTTTACAAAAGTACATTTCAACATGGCATCTAAAATCCCTGGGAATATTGTTGTTGAAAGACACTTGTTTTCTAGCAAATTGATTTTCTCTCAGAAAGCAGCAGATTCCAATTATTTCGGTTCACTGTATGAGCCTCATTCATAAAACATGAGCACAAGGCCCTATGATCTGAATATATTAAATGGCTTATCGTAAGGAAATATATCATATACTTAACACAGGGCCAGGCTTCATTTAACTTGAATGTAAAGTCACTTTCTGATTGAAAGTGATAGTAAAGACTTACTTTGTTACAACATTTCTATTAACCCTGTTTGTGTTTTAAATTCTATTTAAAGGCATAGATTATGTTTAGAGAGAGAGCTTATTAGAGTATGTACAGTCAAGCCCGAAATTATTCATACCCCTGGCAAATTCTTACTTAAAGTTACTTTTATTCAACAAGCAATTTTTTTTTGACCGGAAATGACACAGGCTTCTCCCAAAAGATAATAAGAGTGTACAAGAGGTAAAAAAAATATATATTTTTTTCAGCTTTTATTTACATTTGAACAAAAAGTGGCATGTCCAAAATTATTCATACCCTTTGCAAACTGTCACAGTCTATGGGCAAATCCAAAGTTCTATACCATTCCAAATAGTCCAAGCTGTTCTAAAGCATCCTAATTACCCTGATTCATTGGGAACAGCTGTTTTAATCAACCCAACAGGTGAAAAACAGAAGCTCTCTGCTGTTGGGTTGTATACAGTCATGACTAAGACAAAGGAGCTCACTGAGGACCTGCGGCTGCGCATTGTCCCTGCTGAAAAAACCAGCATATGCTGGTTTTTTCAGCAGGGTACTGAGATTGTAACGAGTAATATTATTACCCAAATTGTATTAGTAATGCGTTATATTACCGCGTTACAGCAAAAAGTAATAAACTACTCTAACATATTACTTTTGTAATGCGTTACTCCCAACACTGGTAATTAATGACAGAATTTTCATTTTTGCATGAACTATCACTTTGAAGCTTTTTGAGGTCATAAATACTGTTGAAGTAAGCTCGCAAAATATCTTTATTAATTGCTAATTTGCCCTGTAATCATAATTTGGATGAAAAGAAATAAAAGTTGTTGGTGTATTACTGCCATTGATGTTAAATTCAGCTGAAAACTGCAGTGATTTGTGTGTTTTTTGGAGTTTGCAGAATTAAAGGTAGAAGCAGATTTCTATAATATGGCAAGATTAAATGGATCCTATTATGTTTTTTCACTTTTTGAATTTTAGCCAGTGTGTGGTGTGTATGTTTGGGCATAAACAAAATCTACAAACTTCCAAATCTCAAAGTCCAGTCTAAAGGGAAATATTTCGTTTTTTTTGTTTGTTTGTTTGTTTGTTTTTTCAAGAACTACAATGAACGGCTCCTTTAGACTACAGCATTTGTTTTCCAGATGCTATGTCACAATGCGGTCCATGAGAATATCATTCAAATAAAACTAGGGCTGTCCCCGGCTAAGAATTTTCATAGTCGAATCAGAATTTTCGAATCTTTCTATAGTCGACCGATAGTCGAATCATCTAGGCTTATGTGTGTGTGTGAATGGGATAGGAGGGACACGACACTATAGTCAGCAGGAGGGTAAAACAATTTTTATTTTATTTTACACACTGCACACAGCAACAACTTTTAATAAAGCGACCAAAACTGCCTGCCTGACTGCAAAACTGACAGACAAACTTATTTAGGTTTAAATAAAAAGACAGAACGCGTCTTTTCGTTCTAAAAACGCAAGGCACACAGCACTGCCTTTTTTGCTAAGCAACGACCAAAACAGCTGTCCTGTCAGTCAAATCAAAGGATTATAGCGCGAACGCTCTAAAATCTAGTTTTTTGCTGTTAATTAAACTGTCATATTAGCAGAAACCCTAAATAATACAGCCCCTGGTTTCCCATGATAGACACCAAAGGTTTCTCCTCTATTTCTTGCAGTCTCCGGACTTTTTAAGCGACGGTAAACTTTCGAAGACCCGAAAGATTGGACAATGGGAAAGAACGCGAATAACGTTGGCCGTTTTTCCGCTCAGAGTTGATATTTTTTTTCAACTTCAGGCGCTCAGAGCGCTCCTGCAAAAACGCGAGGCGCCGGGGACGCATTAACGGAGCGCAGAACGCTCACTGCCAACAGAAAACCATTCAAAAGAGGCGCCTCCAACGGCAAAAACGCGTTCGGTGTGATCGCCGCCTAATCCCTGCCGTCCTCATCTCATCATGGATCAGGGCAAGTGAAAATTAAATCTGTCACAGGGGTGGTTGGATTTGTTCACAAACACGTTAAAAATATTTATTGAACGCTTCTTTCTTTTCACTTTTGTTTTTACTGCATTATCATAATCTAAGGCTGTTTATAACTTAATATGTCCGTACAAAATCTAGTAGTTCTGTGTGCAGTTAGACATTGAGCACCCCTATATTGCCAAAATGGTGTGATGCTCGTTTCACCCGCGAAGATTCGACTGTGAGATCGGTGGTCGAATCAGGCTCCGCATATCGATGCATCGAATCTTCGACTATTCGGGGACAGCCCTAAATAAAACCCACCTACGGAAATTCGAATTGGGGATTCACATAACTTTAGCGATGAAGCATGAACAGCCGCTTCTGGGGATTGCTTTAGTGAGACACAGGGTTGTATAAATGCAAGCATTGACTAAAGTGTCCGCAGACTGCTCCGGTAGCTGTATTGGAGCCACGCCGTTGAAGTGTGCGGTATAGAGGGTCGAAACACATGCAGAGTTGAGGCTGATGTAAACACAAGCATTGACTGAAGTGACAATCATCGGTTGCTGCGTCATAGACGTGTGCAGTGTGGTAAGAGATTTATTCATCATACAGTGTAGATAGCTACACTAGCCTTATGCTGGAGCTGGTTTCGGGCATGTAAATAATTAAATAACAGTAAATCAGTAAAAGCCTCTTTTAGCGATCAATGCGTTTTTGTAAGAAAAATATCCATATTTAAAAGGTAAGAATCACTTTAATCTAGCTTGCGCAGTTGAACATAGAACTTGCTGCTTTGGGAAGGGGTACTGAAATACAGTACTGAAATGCCATCTAAGGTGTTATATACATATATTTGAAAAAACTGAACAGTAAACTTTGGAACAGTAATGTACAATGCTTAAATAACTAACATAATGCAGCTCTTTGGATGAGTATTGCTCAAATATCCATCAGAAGGCATTTAAACATAATATCTTAATTATAAAACTGATATCAGAGAGAAAAATGTGTGTAAATACCCCTTAAGTTGACTCCCAGCCTGGTCTTGTTTGCTGGTTTCAGAGAGTCTGTGAGCTGGTCAGGCAGGGCGAGCATCTACACCATCTTGATGAATCATCTACCCGATTAATGAATGTCCTCCTACATGAGGAAGGAGGAACAGTTTAGTATTGACCCTTCAATTATACAACAACACTCTCAGCAAATAGATAACGAGCTGTATTACAGAAAGAGCAGCCAAAAAAAAGAGAGAGAGAGAAGGAGAGATATGCCGGAGGGTACTGGTCAATCTGAACCCCATTTGCTTTCATCTATGCACCTGTGGGGGCAATTAATAAACTGATCCTTCTTTGTTCATTTACATTTATTGTTAGTTACATTGAACAACATTAAAGGAACGAAGCAGAAGCAAAGGCTTCTAGTAAGAAGCAACAAGAATATATTATTTTCCTTCCTTCATGATCATTTCAAACTTGCTCATAAATGATTCTGGCAATGCTTGAAAGGATACAGAATATCTATCCTGTGAAACCAAGAGACTAGTTCAGAAATGTGAATGTTGTTAAAGAGTATATTAAAAATGAGAATCTTGCAAAACGCACTGTATAAAATCAAGAGCGCTACATTTTTTCCTCACTAAATCTGCTGTTTCACTCAGAAATACATAAGCCTTGGCTTTAAATTGTGCTACAAAATTGCGTTTCAAGCCCTTATTCTAAAGTCAGTTGTTTACTGCCTATTTTTAATCAAACTAATTTGCATGCAGCACACATTACCTTAAAGGTTTTTCCTGCAGTCATTTAAAAATTTAACCCAAACTACTTTAGGTGTCCTTTACAATATATGCACAGCTCACTGAGCTTAAGTTTTAATTGCTGGAATCTATGACCCAAATGCTCTCTTCACTTTGTTTTGTATGCAGCATTGTTATTGAAACTTCAGCTGCCTCCACACTTACAGAAAATCAAATCAACACAGAAGCCGTCGTCAGTTCAAGACCATCCCTCACCAAACACGCAGACCTGTCTTGGTTCATTTCTTCATGGAGCCTTGGTTAGTCTGGTTACTGAAAGAATGACAAAAACAGATTTTAGATTTAGCTTTTCACATAAAGAGATTATGGAGAATCTCTGCAAAAAGAGGAAAAAAGACATGATGAAAGCCGAGGGATGTGGAGAGGCTAATCTGAGCCATATCAATATCGCCCTTATATCCACATGGCACCGCCGGAGCTGTCACTCACAGGGATGAAGACATGTCGGAAGGGATATGAGCTGCACTTTTGCTGGTGTACAATATTTTACATTTAAATAAATTAATTAATAAACGTATTTCACAATAGCAATAAATACTTAGGTAACTCTTTACAAATAAGGTTCCATTAGTTACTGTTAATGTATTAACTAATATGAATGAACAATGAGCAATACATTTTTACAGTATGTATTCATCTTTGTTAATGTTAGTTCATGAAAAAACAGTCATTCATTGTTATTTCATGTTAGTTCACAGTGTTAACTTTTGTTAAACACAACTTGTGATTTTATTACTGCATTAGTAAATGCTAAAATTAACTTAACTAAGATTAATTATGTTGTAGAAGTATTGTCAGTTGTTAGTTCATGTTACAGATCTGGCCATTTAAAATGCGCGCGGGAAGTAAAGTGGTCTCGCGTGACGCCGGTGTATTCCAAAGGAACACGGAAAATACAATGACATAGGAAAGACATGATCAGTAGGGGGCAGTCATGTAACGCACTGGACTGGAGCAGGCTGAAAACATTGCTGCAAACTAAAAGGTACGGTAACCTGGAGGGGACACCTTCGGTTCACTTATGTTTGTCGTGGCCACACAAATGAATTCCTAGGAACGTCATATTACTTTTTGTCATTGCCACGAGATATTAATTCCTGGGAATGTCATATTATGTCGTGGCCACAAGATTATTTTGTCGAGGTAACGACATCCTTATGTTTAATTCATAAACAAACCTGCGTAACCATAACCCAGGATTGTCAGAGATAGGTTTATTAATATTTTTTATTTTGAGTTAAGAAATGTTTTTATTAATTGTTATAGAAATTAATGCAATATTAAGTTATATATTAACAATAGGCAATGCTGTATATGCGAATGTCTGTGCGCGATGTAGACAGCATTCAAAAGTTTATCAAGAATTTATTACATATAAGTACTTCAAATTAAATAGCCCTGCAAGAAACATTTTATGCATCCTTAAGTCTTATCCATTAATTGATCCTTTTTTCTGTAATAAATGTATTATTCGTTTATATTCAGTATGTCCCCCTTAATTTCGATCTCTTAACATTCCGAATCTAAATGATAAATGCTGACATGCCATGAAAGCTTTGATTATACTATATGGCATATATTCATTTTTAGTCTAATTATAACCTATATAGTGTTTCATTGTCGAGTGAATCATTCACGTTCCATTTGTAAATCGTATGGTCACACACGGGCATTAATACAATCATAAAGTCAAAACTTTATTGGCATAATTGTAGTTCACAATATTTGCTAAATATATGCCAAATAGCATATATAAAGATATTAAGGTTAAGCGATTCACAATAAAGAAAAAAGTAGATAGCTCTAAATCACTTATTATTTATTCTTATTATAGGTTATTATTATTTCAATACCTGGTTAGGGCTATTTATTTTTAACGCCTGACAATTATGCCAATTTCGTTTTGACTTTTTGATTGTATTTATCCCCGTGTGTGACGATACATGATGTTTTCATTTACAAATGAAACTACGTGAATTATTCATTTCTCAGTAAAACAGTTTAATATTTATAGTCTAGTCTGTTAATTAGACTAAACAAAATAAAATATGTTCAATTCATATTTTATATGTTCAATTCTTTAGTTAAGAGAAGGAATGTAGGCCTATTTTACTGTGTGACGATAAATTATTTCCAAATGAAACTACGTGAATGATTCACTCTTCAGTTATTTGTCTATTAGTTAGACTTAATAAAATACAATATATGTTAAATTTAACCTTTAAACTGCATTCCAGTAAAAACCCCAGTCATAGCACCTTTACAGTATCATTTACATTCAGAATGTTATGTAACGAGATCAAAATGAAGGAAAAAATAACGAATACAAACGAATAATACAAATATAATGGGAAAAAAAGAAGGTCAGTCAATGGACAAGATTGTGGGATGCATGAAATGTTTCTTGCAGGGCTATTTAATTTGAAGTAGGCCAACATGTAATACATGTAAACACTTGTGAAAGCTGTCTACATTGCGCACAGACAGCATTAGCATATACAGCATCGCCTGTATAATTATTTAATATTGTATTAATTTCTATAACAATTAATATAGGCAAACAATTTCTTAACTCAAAACGAAATATCTCAAATAATTCTGGGTTACTAATGTCACGCAGGTTGGTTTATTCATTAAACTCGTGGCCACGAGAAATGCATGTTGAGCAAAAATACATTTCACGAAAATAATATAAAGATTACAAAACAAAGAAAACAAATGGAATGAGGGATATGCTTTAAAGTTCACGTAAAAGCCAAATATTAAGCGGCATCCTTCATGTTTTCTTTAATCAGCAAATACTTAACATTTTTGAATTATATTCACCTTCTGTTTTTATGACAATAAATTTTGAATTTTGAATTCTTATTTTTTTTTTTTTTTAGAAAAACGTCAGAACACCGGTCTCAAAAGTAGAAGCGAAAGTCTTGTTTCCACCAGCGCGGAATTTTTTTTATTCACCGTAATTGATGGATGTCTAAAACAAAAATAAGGAGAATCCTAAAACATATATATTTCTTAAAATAATAACATCTGAACTTCATACACAACAATACGGCAACGACTTTACAACAGGACACATTGTTTTATTTTAATTTTATTTTTTAGCTTGTACACCAATGGATTTCTGATGTCGGGATATTTCAGACTGCATCTCCACAGCTTAATCACTTTAGTATTAAACATACGGGTCAGGAGGCGGGTCGGGTACAATATTTATTTTTTTTATTCTGCGGTCCGAGTTGCGGGTGGGTTATTTGAAAACGGTCGGGTTCGGGTTGTTTATCCACTAACCCGCGTGTCAGGTTGGACACTAATGTTTTGAAAAAAGTGGAGCGTGTGAGGAAAGCTTTCCCCTTCTCCCTGGCATGCATTTGAATGCTGAATTCGAAATGCAACTGAATGCAGTCGGAATCCGCCCCCAGCACCCCCAAGTCTCCAAATGTTGATTACAACAAGGCAACAGACAGCATTCAACACCCCACCCCACCCCCACTCGGCCATTCATAAACATTTCGCTCTTTATACTGCATGCCGCTTAACTCTGATGCCTCATTAACGGCTACTTTTCAGAAAACTGAAAAAAAAAAAAATACACTTCCCTTTGGTTTCCCAGAACAGACTTAAGCCTAGTTCCAGGCTAAAATGATGTAAATCGGAGCTGTTTAAAGATGAATTAAAAAAAAAAAAAAAAAAAAAAAAAAAAAAAACTTTTACTGATCGTTGGTCGGAGTACCCGCAGTTCGTGACTGGAAGCTGTTAAGAGACAGACTTAATGAACTTCTCCGAAATAGAAGAACTACTTTTCCACTTTAAAAAAAAAAAGAAAAAGAAAAAAAGGTGGAAAAAAATTGCATAACTCACTGGAGCACTTTTGATACTTAACAATTGTTGTATTCGTTGTCGGTCATATAGGCTAAGCTTTATTGTTTTCAAAAGTGAGCCTTCTGTTTATTTGTCTAAATTATTTTCTATATTAGGATATAATACTAGGCTATAGTATTTATGGACATTAGGCCAAATCTACATGGGTTTCTTCCCTTTCACTTCAATTAGTTTTTAAGAAAAAAAAAAAAAAACTGCATGGGCAGTGCGTCATAATAATGTACGGCATCAAAATTTAAGAACAAATCTAAAGACAATAATAATAATAATAATAATAATAATAATAATAATAAAATTAATTATTAACACTCCTAAAAGTACAGTATAGTGCTCAGATACACTTACGGTAGGTGACCTAACCCTAGTTGATACTTTATTTCAACTTTTCAATTATTTCATTAATTAACAAATAAACAAATGCCTTTCCGATGTGATATAAGTGAAAAGGGAGACGATTTCGAAAATGATTTCACCATAAGGCGGATGCGAACTCGGGTCTCCCGCGTCAAAAACGATATGTTACTCGTATTATCACTTACGCCACTGAAAATGTTGCAGAACAGCCGTCTTTTGTAATATTTGTAAATATGGAGTATTTGTATTGTGTAAAAAATTAAATAAAAGGCACCAGACTACAGAAAATGGCATATACTAAAGTATTTATTTTTCCGGGGGAGGACCCACCCACATTTATTTTGCTTCCGACGCCCATGCTTGATGATGAAGTATAGTCTACAGGATATAACAATAAAGTGCTTTTCCAGTCCCGATTCCACAAGGTTTTATTCCGCATCCACCCGCTCCCGCTATATTAACTAAATTATTCGCCCGCTGCCCGCTTAGAATAAATTTCTAAGCACCAAAATCGCAAAAACAAATCAAAATAATAATAGTAATAATACTAATAAATAAATAAATTAATTTTTAACTCTATAAAAACAGTAGTTTATATTTAACCTCTCCATTTCTATTCCTCTCTACTCAAATTAATTGTCAGTGTATCTAAAATTGTGTATCTTAGAAAAAGAAAAAGAGGAACTACCTCTTAAACATGCATATCTTAATTTGATGTTGCTTTAAAACGCTGAAATATATAATGTATTTTATTCTGAAGGTGAAAGTGGTCCAGCTATTTAACTGCCTGCTGCGCCGTCAGGATCACGTTTTTTTCCCCTTTTAATTAAGTGGATACAGCTTACAATACTCGTTCAAGAGTAAGGGATTGCTCAAAACTATGCTATTTTACATATTTCTGTTACTTGTGTACAATCACAATGAAAAAACAGATGTGTATGCTATTTGTAAAAAAAAAAAAAAAAATGTAAACAAGATGCTGGTTCAAGGGCGCGTCACAGAAATTGCCTACAATTCTGCATATAGGCTTGCTACTTATTAATTTTATTTTATTTCGTTTTGTTAAATTATTATTCATTAAGAAATTTATATTTCGCATATGGGCATTTTTATTTATTTTACATACAGCTTTTTTGGGTTTTCTCTGTGCATAAGATCTGCGCGTGATGTTCTGATGTTTATGCTGCTTTTTGCTTGTGTACAATTAACCCCTCAAAACGAATTTAACTGTTATTAATGTGTCACAGTCACGTTTCAATTTAAATGTAATTTAACACAATCTTGTCGTTAATAATAACTAAACGCGTCGGTTGTCGTTTGGAAAAAAAACAGAAATTAACATTTCTATTTTCAATGCAGTCTAATAAAAGTTCAACAGGAAAAAAATGAAAGAAAATAATAATAAAACTGCTCCTGCTTATGAATAAATTTTTGCTTGATGATGAAGTACCTAAATAGTCTATAGGATATAACAAAGTGCTTTTCCAGTCCCGCTTCCACGAGGTTTTATTCCGCATCCACCCGCTCCGCGCTATATTAACTATATTATTCGCCCGCGGCCCGCTTAGAATAAATTTCTACGCATCAAAATCGCAAAAATACTGTAGTTTATATTTATCCTTCCCATTTCTATCTGTCTCTACTCAAATTAATTGTCAGTGTATCTAAAATTGTGTATCTTAGAAAAAGAAAAAGACGAACTACCTCTTAAACATGCACATCTTAATTTGATGTTGCTTTAAAACGCTGAAATATATAGCCTAATGTATTTTATTCTGAAGGTGAAAGTTGTCGAGTAATTTAACTGCCCGCGGCGCCGTCAGGATCACTTGATTTTTTTTCCCCTTAATAAAGTGGATACAGCTTACAATACTCGTTCAAGAGTACGGCATTGCTTAAAACTATGATATTTTACATATTTCTGTTATTTGTGTACAATCACAATAAAAATAAATAAATAAATAAATAAAAAAAAACGCGTAGGCTATTTGTAAAAAAAAAAAAAAATGGAAACAAGATGCTGGTTTAAGGGCGCATCACAGAAATTGCCTAAAATTCTGCATATAGGCTTGCTACTTATTAATTTGTTAAATTATTATTCATTCAGAAAAGAAAAACATATATTTCTTATGTGGGCCTATTTTATTTATTATTATATATAGGTTTATTGGGTTTTTCTCTGTGCATAAGCTCTGCACGTGAGGTTCTGATGTTTATGCTGCTTCTTGCTTGTGTATAATTAATCCCTGAAAACGAATTTAGCGGTTTACGTCAGTTGTCGGTTGGAGAAATAAAATAACCGAAATTAACATTTCTGTTTCCGATGCAGTCTAATAAATGTTCGTCAGGAAAACAAAGAAAGAAAACAAAATAACAATACAACTGCACCTGCTTATGAATACCTTTTTGATATTGGTTTGAACCATAATTTCAGGAAAGAGGAATCATTGAACTATTGTACTGGTATTTGTGACCAACGCCCCCTAGAGCTGGCCATGGTGTTTGGCTACAGAATGTTGTTCCTTGCGCCACCTGGTGGATATTATATGAAGTGCAACAACGTTGTAAAAAAATCTAAAAAAGCCGCTGCGGCAGGACGCGTGCCCACGCGTGCCGAATTGCAGGCTGCCGCGTGAAAATAGACGCATTTTTAATGGCCAGATCTGTAACTAATGTTAACTAATTAACCTTATTGTAAAGTGTTACCAATTTTTTATATTTATTGTATTTCATTTACTAAATGAATAATATATATTTATTGCAATTTATTGCCAAATATATAAAAATTTGTCATGACAATTAATTTTATCTAAATTTGCACTATTACGTATTTATGTATTTATTTAAATCAATAAATACATAAGTTTGCATATATATATATATATATATATATATATATATATATATATATATATATATAATTATTATTATTATTATTATTATTATTATTGTCATCTGTGCAAATATATTCCAATATCAAATATATTCATTGCCATTTATTGTCAAATATATTTAAATTTTATTATAAAGTTTCTAAATATTTAATTACCTTTCCACAGATGACATGAAAATACATTTTATTTAAATTTGCAATTACACAATGTATGTATTTTTTAAAATAAATATAAAATATAAAAATATAAAATAAATGTTTTTTCTTTAAATAAATATAAATATAAAAATAAATATTTTGTCATCTGTGCAAATTTAATTACATAAATTAAATACATTCATTGGCATTTTTTGCCAAATATAGTTAAATGTTGTTATTATATTTATAAATATTTAATTCAATTTCCACAGATGTCATGACAATACGTTTAATTAAAATTTGCATAATGACACACTTATGTATTTATTTAAATACATACATACGTTTGGACAAATAACAATCTTTTTTTTTTTATTGTCGCCTGTGCAAAAGTATTATAATATTTATAAATATTTAATTAAATTTCCACAGATTATATATATATACTGGTCCTTCTCAAAAAAATTAGCATATTGTGATAAAGTTCATTATTTTCTGTAATGTACTGATAAACATTAGACTTTCTTATATTTTAGATTCATTACACACAACTGAAGTAGTTCAAGCCTTTTATTGTTTTAATATTGATGATTTTGGCATACACCTCATGAAAACCCAAAATTCCTATCTCAAAAAATTAGCATATTTCATCCGACCAATAAAAGAAAAAGTGTTTTTAATACAAAAAAAGTCAACCTTCAAATAATTATGTTCAGTTATGCAATCAATACTTGGTCGGGAATCCTTTTGCAGAAATGACTGCTTCAATGCGGCGTGGCATGAAGGCAATCAGCCTGTGGCACTGCTGAGGTGTTATGGAGGCCCAGGATGCTTCGATAGCAGCCTTAAGCTCATCCAGAGTGTTGGGTCTTGCGTCTCTCAACTTTCTCTTCACAATATCCCACAGATTCTCTATGGGGTTCAGGTCAGGAGTTGGCAGGCCAATTGAGCACAGTAATACCATGGTCAGTAAACCATTTACCAGTGGTTTTGGCACTGTGAGCAGGTGCCAGGTCGTGCTGAAAAATGAAATCTTCATCTCCATAAAGCTTTTCAGCAGATGGAAGCATGAAGTGCTCCAAAATCTCCTCATAGCTAGCTGCATTGACCCTGCCCTTGATAAAACACAGTGGACCAACACCAGCAGCTGACATGGCACCCCAGACCATCACTGACTGTGGGTACTTGACACTGGACTTCAGGCATTTTGGCATTTCCCTCTCCCCAGTCTTCCTCCAGACTCTGGCACCTTGATTTCCGAATGACATGCAAAATTTGCTTTCATCCGAAAAAAGTACTTTGGACCACTGAGCAACAGTCCAGTGCTGCTTCTCTGTAGCCCAGGTCAGGCGCTTCTGCCGCTGTTTCTGGTTCAAAAGTGGCTTGACCTGGGGATGTTTCTACTCCAGACTCAGTCCACTGCTTCCGCAGGTCCCCCAAGGTCTGGAATCGGTCCTTTTCCACAATCTTCCTCAGGGTCCGGTCACCTCTTCTCGTTGTGCAGCGTTTTATGCCACACTATTTCCTTCCCACAGACTTCCCACTGAGGTGCCTTGATACAGCACTCTGGGAACAGCCTATTCGTTCAGAAATTTCTTTATGTGTCTTACCCTCTTGCTTGAGGGTGTCAGTGATGGCCTTCTGGACAGCAG
>NC_133366.1:17294976-17357214 GCF_049309525.1 Garra rufa
GAATGTAATAATGAACATAGAAGTCGTCATTTACTCCTGACATCTGAGCCGCTGAAGATGCAGAGGATTAACGTTACATTCATTTTTTAAAAGGAAAGTGCAGATCCCGATCTACATATGCGTCTATGTTCGTGCGAATCATTCGTGATGCAACTTCACTGCAGCTAAATGGGGCTAAAGTAAACATTACAGCTCGTCATTCAACAGCAGAGAGGGGCGGGGCAAGCAGACCTCGTTAGCATTTAAAGGGACATGCAACAGAATAGCTCACTCTTAAAAGGGCTCATTTTGACAAGGTAAAAAGAATGTTTTTTACAGTACCATTAAGAATGTTATAGACTTCTCATTAAGACCCTAAAGAATCATATCAACTTGTGGACAATGGGCATCCGATGACCCCTTTCAAACAGTTGAGCATATTTTTTCAGGATTCTTTGATGAATAGAAAGATCCAACGATTAGCATTCGTCTGAAATAAAAAGCTTTTGTAACATTATCCACTATACCATTCAAAATCGTGGAGTCAGTATAATTTGTTTTATAATATAAAAATGAATACTTTTATTTAGCAAGGATGCTTTAAATTGATCAATAGTAACGACATTTATAATGTTACAAAAGATTCCTATTTCAGATAAATGTTGTCCTTCTGAACTTTCTATTCATCAAAAAAAAACTGAAAATATCTACTTAGCTGTTTTCAAAATAATAACTTTTTTTTTGAGCAGCAAATCAGAATATTAAAATGATTTCTGAAGGATCATGTGACCGGAGTAATGACGCTAATAATTCAGATTTGAAATCACAGGAATAAATTACAGTTTAAAATACATTCAAATAGAAAAGAGTTGTTTTAAATAGTAAAAATATTTCACAATTTTACAGTTGATTTGTTCATTTTACTTTGGATCAAATAAATGCCTACCTTGGTGAGCAGAAAGACTTCTTAAATATATATATATATATATAATAATAAATCTTACTGTCCAAAAACTTTTGACAGGTAGTGTAAGAATAAAAGCTATACAGACCTGTTAAGTATTTTATGAAATAAGAAGCCTGAAGCATGAATCTGTATTCAGAAAGTCACGAGAAATGAATAATGCATTCTACGGAAACGTTAAAGGGACATGGTTAGCAGCTTGCTAGCGGTAGCCTGTTACATTACATTAAATCTCATCAAACCTCTAGATATCTACAAAATCCCCATCACAGTGAAAGAAACTTCTGAAAATAGTTCTGGAAGTACATAAATGTACGCTTCCTCTTTGTTTACAGATTTTTCTTCGAACAGATTAAAACATCTTTTGGGCCAGACTCGCACTCTAAATTACTTCTGGTTTTGTAAATAAAATTTGTTAACCAAATTGTAAGCAGTGTTTGGCATAGCAGGTTATCACTGGAGAGAGTGTTCTTATTTTGCACCCTTGGCCTAATTGGGTGTGTGATGCAAATGTGGACCTTAAAAAAGTTTGTGTTATTGATATTCAATGCAAAACTACCTTAAAAATCCTTGGCCCACATAAAGCTTTTCTTATAAAAATTGATTTTTAAACAAAGTGCACGTAATACAGCCTTGACAGGGCTTGATAAAATCTATTTTATAGCCACAGAGGAAATCCAAGATGATGTATATTTATTCAGCAGGGTTGTGTTTAATTTAGACTACATTTAGTTTATGAAAACAGATGCTATGATAATGCATTCATGATAAAAGATTCAAAAAAAAAAGTACAAAAAGAATAACAATTTCTGGTCGTTTGGAGAAATGAAAAACATTTTGTGAGATACTTTTTAACTGGAATACACATAAATCCCTGCTGGCCACAGATGGCAGGTCCTTCTCCGTGTTTAAATTCAGCAAGTGGAAGTGAGGAGGGCTATATGGTAGGGGGTTACACGACAAGTCGATTAGTTCTGCCGCTGGGTCACTGTCAAGCTGAAATTCGCAGAAACTGCTCTGAAACAAATCAAGTTTTGCTGACAGAAACAGGCAAATGGAGTGTGACTGTTTTTTGCATTATTTATGACAATGCAAGCCGCATGATTCCAGGACTGGAGATATGCATGCTTTCATTCTTTTGCACATCATCTCAGCTGTGCAGACATTCTGTACACTCACACTCTGTGACACTGCAATGAACCTGTTAGGAACAGCAAAAAGCCTTATGCTGCACACATATGTTGAGTAGTTTCCATAAGGTATAACCAATGACCCACTGACAACTTAGCCAACTGACTTTTCTGGAAGCTGACCAGTAAAAATGAGCTCTGCAAGCAAGAGATGGATAATATTTCGATATCGACCAGTATTTTGTATTTTTCATAATCAGATTACAATGCATGGAGTCCCTCACATGACATGCAGGACAAAAAAGTAAATTGTGCACACAATTTAATAATTTGTTACCTAGATTTAAGTAAGCCGTGCACTCATTATAATAATTCGCTAGCTCGTATTAAGTAAACTGTGCACTCGATGTAATAATTTGTTTCCACATATTAAGTAAATTGTGCACACAAAATAATACAGGTTGTTGAACGAATTACTATTTTGCGTGTACAATTTACTTAAAACAAGTGAACCAATTAGTAAATTGTGTGCAGGATTTAGTAAAAGGAGGGAAGGAATTAGTAAATTGTGTGCACGATTTATTAAAATGAGGGAACTATTAAGTTAATTGTCACAATTTAGTAAAACAAGGAAATGAATTAGTAAATCATGTGCACAATTTAGTAAAACAGGAACAAATTAGTAAATTGTGTGCACGATTTAGTAAAACGAGGCAACAACTTAGTATTGTGCGCATGATTTAGTAAAACGAGGAAATGAAGCAGTAAATTGTGTGCATGATTTAGTAAAACGAGGGAACGAATTAGTAAATTGTGCGCATGATTTAGTAAAATGAGAGAACGGATCAGTAAATTGTGTGCATGATTTTGTAAAATGAGGGAACGGATCAGTAAATTGTGCGCATGATTTAGTAAAACGAGGAACTGAATCAGTAAATTGTGGGCATGATTTAGTAAAATGAGGGAACGAATCAGTAAATTGTGCACATGATTTAGTAAAATGAGGAAATGAATCAGTAAATTGTGGGCATGATTTAGTAAAATGAGGGAACGAATCAGTAAATTGTGCACATGATTTAGTAAAACGAGGGAATGAATCAGTAAATTGTGTGCATGATTTAGTAAAACGAGGGAATGAATCAGTAAATTGTGTGCATGATTTAGTAAAATGAGGGAATGAATCAGTAAATTGTGTGCATGATTTAGTAAAACGAGGGAATGAATCAGTAAATTGTGTGCATGATTTAGTAAAATGAGGGAACGAATCAGTAAATTGTGCGCATGATTTAGTAAAATGAGGGAATGAATCAGTAAATTGTGTGCATGATTTAGTAAAACGAGGGAACGAATCAGTAAATTGTGCGCATGATTTAGTAAAACGAGGGAATGAATCAGTAAATTGTGTGCATGATTTAGTAAAATGAGGGAATGAATCAGTAAATTGTGTGCATGATTTAGTAAAATGAGGGAATGAATCAGTAAATTGTGCGCATCATTTAGTAAAACGAGGGAACGAATCAGTAAATTGTGCACATGATTTAGTAAAACGAGGGAATGAATCAGTAAATTGTGTGCATGATTTAGTAAAATGAGGGAACGAATCAGTAAATTGTGCGCATGATTTAGTAAAACGAGGGAATGAATCAGTAAATTGTGTGCATGATTTAGTAAAATGAGGGAATGAATCAGTAAATTGTGTGCATGATTTAGTAAAATGAGGGAATGAATCAGTAAATTGTGTGCATGATTTAGTAAAACGAGGGAATGAATCAGTAAATTGTGTGCATGATTTAGTAAAATGAGGGAACGAATCAGTAAATTGTGCGCATGATTTAGTAAAATGAGGGAATGAATCAGTAAATTGTGTGCATGGTTTAGTAAAACGAGGGAACGAATCAGTAAATTGTGTGCATGATTTAGTAAAATGAGAGAACGAATCAGTAAATTGTGCGCATGATTTTGTAAAACGAGGGAAGGAATAAGTAATTTGTGTGCATGATTTAGTAAAACGAGGGAACGAATTAGTAAATTGTGTGCATGATTTAGTAAAATGAGGGAACGAACCAGTAAATTGTGCGCATGATTTAGTAAAATGAGGGAATGAATCAAGAAATTGTGCGCATGATTTAGTAAAATGAGGGAACGGATCAGTAAATTGTGCGCATGATTTTGTAAAATGAGGGAACGGATCAGTAAATTGTGCGCACGATTTAGTAAAATGAGGAAATGAATCAGTAAATTGTGCGCATGATTTAGTAAAACGAGGAAATGAATCAGTAAATTGAGCGCATGATTTAGTAAAACAAGGAAATAAATCAGTAAATTGTGTGCATGATTTTGTAAAACGAGGGAACGAATCAGTAAATTGTGTGCATGATTTAGTAAAATGAGGGAACGAATCAGTAAATTGTGCGCATGATTTAGTAAAATGAGGGAATGAATCAAGAAATTGTGCGCATGATTTAGTAAAATGAGGGAACGGATCAGTAAATTGTGCGCATGATTTTTTAAATGAGGGAACGGATCAGTAAATTGTGCGCATGATTTAGTAAAACGAGGAAATGAATCAGTAAATTGTGCGCATGATTTAGTAAAACGAGGAAATGAATCAGTAAATTGTGCGCATGATTTAGTAAAATGAGGGAATGAATCAGTAAATCGTGTGCATGATTTAGTAAAATGAGGGAACGAATCAGTAAATTGTGTGCATGATTTAGTAAAATGAGGGAATGAATCAGTAAATTGTGCGCATCATTTAGTAAAACGAGGGAACGAATTAGTAAATCGTGTGCACAATTTAGTAAAACGAGGGAACGAATTAGTAAATTGTGTGCACAATTTAGTAAAACAATAGCCTGACAAGCCAGACCCACATAAATGTAGGGTCTGGGCACTCTCCATAGACAGAGCTCAACCAGAGGGGTGGGATAAACGGTTGTCTTTCAAACTCCCTCTCCACACAATAGGATAACGCTACAACCAATCAGAGCAACGAAGAAGGTGACGTACTACGTAGTCAGAGCGACGGAAAAGCGAGTTCCTTGCATGTGTGTTGTGGAAAAGGTTAACTTCAAGTCTTTCAAAGTGGCGGCCAAAGTCGATTCGAAAGAAAGTTGTTCACTAGCGGCAGCCATCGCTCTATCTCTCACGCGTAATTCACGGAACCAGAGAATGTCTGACGCCTGCTTCACACATACTCCGTCTACAGTCCGTGTGTGTTATGGATGCGGTGCAAAAACAGCACGGACTCGTTTTGCTTTCACACAGCGTCCGTAACTGATCCGCGGCTCTTTACCACAAACACAACATTTATCCGTTATTTTGATTTAAAATCCAAACATGCTTTTTCAGCATTGTGATCCTCTTTAATCACAGTACACTAATACAATAATACTAGACATTTTCACATTTAAACTCAATAAATATAAACAACGTATTATTCATCCATTCATCCTCAATAGAGCCATCGCTCTATTTCTCACGCATAATTCACAGAACCAGAGAATGTCTGACGGAACTTATGGTCGCACGTCAGTCGTCATCATGTTAAACCTGCCCACCGACTCGTGATTGGCCCGGTCGATTTTGGATTTTTAGAAATCTCAAGTGAACGGAGAGTAACTAGACTGCCCTTGGAAGCAAATGTAATTTGCTGCCGCTAGGGGCGCGTCTAGATTCTAGGCTAGTAAAACAAGGGAACAAATTAGTAAATAGTGCGCACGGTTTAGTAAAACAAGGGAACAAATTAGTAAATAGTGTGCACGATTTAGTAAAACAAGGGAACAAATTAGTAAATAGTGCGCACGGTTTAGTAAAACAAGGGAACAAATTAGTAAATAGTGGGCACGATTTAGTAAAACAAGGGAACAAATTAGTAAATAGTGTCCACGATTTAGTAAAAAAAGGGAACAAATTAGTAAATCATGCACACGATTTAGTGTAATGAGGAAACAAAAGAGTGATTTGTGCGCACAAATTAATAAAATGAAAAACGAATTAGTAAATTGTGTGCACAATTTAGCAAAATGAGGGAACAAATTAGTAAATCGTGTGCACGATTTAGTAAAACGAGATAAGGTATTAGTAAATTGTGCGCCCGCTTTAGTAAAACAAGGAAACAAATAAGTAAATTGTGCACACAATTTAGTAAAACAAAGGGAACGAATTAGTAAATTGTGTGCACAATTACAAGGAAACAAGGAAACAAATAGGTAAATTGTTCACCCGATTTAGTAAAACGAGAGAATGAATCAGTAAATCGTAAGAATGATTTAGTAAAAGAGGGAACAAATTAGTAAATTGTGCACACAATTGTTTTGTTTTTGTTTTTTCCTGCAAGTCATGTACTTTTAATATTGAATATTTAATCATGCATGCTAATTATAACATAAAACTTATTTATTTTTACTTTGCCATCATGGTAAAATAACACAAATGATTTAACAACACTGTTAAATGTATATGTAAGCAAAAACTCGTTTGTAGAATTTAAAACATTATTTTAACTTTCATTATTAATTATTGCCAAAATTGTAGTATATAAGTTAGAGCTGGGCATTGTGGCAAAAAATAAAACCTAGATTTTTGTTCACAGTTGACTGATTCAAGTAATATTTTCTTTATTCACAATCTAGTTAAAGAAAGTTCACAGCAGTTATTCATGTGTGCATCGTAATACAATTTATTATCTTTCATGTATATTTCAATATAGCAGATATGGTAAAGAACAAATAGTTGCAGAAAAGATTTGAAACGTGAAAATACACCTAGTAATGACACTTCAAATTAGGGCTGGGTATTGACACAAATTTCACAATTTGATTCAGCAGTGACTATTGGATGGGAGTTGCACTATGATGTTCCTTCGTTCATTACCTTAAAACACGATTCTTGGGATTTAAGAATCTATATAGTTTCATAAAAATGAGAATCGATTAAAATCAAGAAATCGATTTTTTTTTTTCCAAACCCTACTTCAAATGTATATTTGCAGAAAAGAACCTTCAAAAACCTGTCAAAAGGCCTACAATAATATTGGGGACTCAAGAAAAAGGCCAGAGATAAATTGACCAAGAATGTCCGTGAGACTTTTCCATTTTACTTTGACTGGAGTATCGCACGGGTGTTTTATGAGATGTTCTCGGTTCAATATGGGCAGAACCCTATAATACAACAAGGTCTTAAAATGCGCTTTTCTCCAGCTTGCTCTTTTTCGCTCTCTCTCTCCACTTCTGTTTTACATTGCTACAGGCCCCGAATACTTTTAACCTTCTGATCTTCTCCACATGGCCACTCAGCACCGGAGATATCCAGAAGCGTGACCTTTTATTGAGGGTCAGACTCACTCGCTCTGCTGATAGAGCTCCAGCTTTAAATAACCTGTAGGTGCAAAAATCATCTGGCTGGACGAGTGCAGACAGAGGTGTAGCTTTTGCGAATATTCCTAATGGCTGGTTATATGGGAAGAGATTTGTGCATTTCTTTCCAGCGTTGCCTTTAAGAGCGATAGGCTTTGAGAGATTGAGATGATAATGCCGTGGGATATAAATGGGAGCATTGAGAAATCTCATTTAAAAAGCAAGGGGAAGTGCAGCCTTGTAAACAAAATTCTATTTCACATTGTTAAAAGGTAATTTGTCTCCTTCGTGGCAGGCAGGGCCTTCATAAATAAAACAGTGAGCATTTCAGGTGCTCCCCTCGCCTTCCATTTCTCTCGCGTGCTTCTCTTACCTAAACTTTTTGTTTTGCTTTTTCTTTTATCGTCTCTGTGCGCAGAGTGGAGGTTGAGGAGATGAGAAAAGGGACGGGAACATGAGACGGGCTGAACAGATTTAAAGACTTCCAGGCAAGATTTAAAGCAGCAACTTTTAACCCAATGGCATAGCTATCTGTCTGTGAAACCTGTTGGAGTGAGTGTGTTATTCTGTCCATGTCGCAGAGGGACTGCGCTGCTGGAATGTGCTCAGGGTTAATGTGTGTATCCAGAGAAAAAGCACAAATGTACTGAATTTAAATTTGCATGCTGTTTTTGATACCTGAGCTGTCTTTTTTTTTTGTGCTAATTTACATTTTTTAAAGTCCAAATTACAAGGTCGGTGCATGTATGGGAGCCTCATAATTAAGAAAACAGTTGAGAAGACACATGCCAGCAGCACAGAGATATCAAGTGTTATACTAAGGTCAATGACAAATAAGAGTGTCAATTAAACAAGAGGGATTAAAAAAAAAAAAAAAAACTTAAGTGTTAAACAAAATGGTCCTTTATGGTCATTTCCAAAAATTCTTTTAACATTTTCAGGAAAAGTTTAATGGTTCAAAAGTTTAAAAGTTTCTATTTAATGATTTGTGGTGAAACAGAAAGTCATCCATATTTTCCATATATATATATGTATATATATATATATATATATATATTTATATACAACAGTTCTTTCTGGTCCTCGAATGTGATTGGCTGATAGGAGTGCAATTTAAGAGCGATATCTCAACTCCAACAGTACTTCTTACAGCGAGTGTCATCCAGTATAATTTTTTAAATATTACTGTTTTTTTGTCATGGAATTTAGTTTAAAGAGGATTTCAGGCGAGAATGTACTTGTTTATAGTTCAAATATGCAGTATGTTCATAAAGATAAAGCGTTTTTGAAAATTTGCTCCAATGTTTTCGGACATGAGAGCTCCGGATCTTCAGCGGCCGTTCTTTTGAACCCGCAAAAGAGAAGCCTTTTGTTTTTTTTGTTTTTTTGGAATTTACCGCTGGCTCTGTTGTCTCTATAGTGGTTAAACATGAGATATTATTTTGTTTGGGGTAAATCTAATGAACATTCTTTGGTCTCATTAAACTATTATTTGTTCCAAAGAAAATAGTTTAGGCAAAAGCTCATGTTTATGTAAATTCAATGCTGTACAGTATATCAGAGCACTGCCTGTGTACGACTGAATTGCCTAGCAACTTTTATGATGTCTGTTGTTCTTGTTTATTAAATATTATTATTAAATAAACAACATTTTATATAAATAATGATAATATATAAAAGTGTTTAGTACTGATAAACAGTGCATGTGTTTGTGATGGTAATTTTAGCTACATTGTTCCACCTTTAGATGGTGATAAGAGACTGTTTTACGAGTCAGCAGTAAATACCTTTATACTGAAAAATAAACACATTGGAAACAGAAGTTACTTTTAGTTTCAACAACAGCTTTATGCAGCTAACAAATGCACTGATCAGTGCTGTCATCAGAAATCATCCTTAACAGATGATGTTAAGGGTATTAATGTAACAACAAAGATAACATTTTCCTCAGTGGACATTTAAACTAATGTTTTTTTGTGAATATGAAGAATGAATGCTGTTTCAGTAACACTGAAGTAACACTGTGAAGATTACATTTATATCAAGTCATTAGTGAGAGACCGATTGCGTGTGTGAAGTAATTCTACCTGGCAACGTCTCTCTACTAGCCAATGATAAAGTTGTGGGTTTTAATTACTAAGAAATATATGCTAGAACTTTTTAGTTTCTAAGCTCTATTACTGAGAAATCATAGAACAGTAATGACAATCCATTCCCGCACCTAACTTTCGAATGATTGTGTGCTCGCGATCTGCACGTAATGGACTTAAAGGTCCTGTATTGTCAAAATCGAAATTTCCTGGCTTTTTTCATGATAACAGAGGTCTAGGGGCTATGTAATTACCATATAAGTTTCAAAACAGTCAATCCACAGTAAACTGCACACAGCCTGCTTAAAGTAGCTGTTCCTTTTCACGAGCCGCTGTGACTTCCGTAAAAATGTGACGTCCGATCCACTCAGTCACCACCCTGAGCACCAACCACCGTCCCACCCTCCTTTTGTCAAACCCCGACAACATCGTGTCCATTCCATTGCTAAGCAACAACAACACGGAAACAAGTCAAGAAAACCCTGTTCAGTTGATAGATGTCGATACTACATCATTGCACAGGCTTCAGAACAACGTGAATATAAGAGACCAGTGGCACGTCAACTTCAGCCTCTTTCACACAGCGATTCCAGTAAATACACGGATAATGTGTCCCATGATTTGTTCCGGAATTGTTTAATTTGGTTCATTCACAGTTGTTTTCCGGAATCTGTGCGTGCTTTACACACAACCCATAAAGACATGTGACGTTTGGATGTGAGGTGTAATGTGACGCGTACATTTCACTAAACTGAAACTAACCTCATGAACAATCTGTGCTTCAGCGCTGACAATGATGAGCTCCCTGATTAGGGATGGGAATTGATAAGATTTTTACGATTCCAATTCCATTTTCGATTCTGCTTAACGATTCGATTCTTTATCGATTCCCTTATCGATTCTCATCTGGAAGAAAAGGGACAACAAATTGTTGATTAGCATAGTTAAACTGTCTCTGTTTGGGGCTTTGTACTTAGGGCTGAGAATCTTTGTCATCTCCCTAGAAAATATATAATGGGAATGAATGAGTCCTGCAGCTTTATTAGCCGAGGACATGGTAACGTTGTTGCTGCTGCTGCCGCTGCTGGGTTGAGAACTGTTAGTCCGGAGCGGATCGAAAACGCAACATTCTTTTATTGTTATTGCATGCTGTGTGCGCAAATGTTTTAGCATGTTAGTGGTATTTCCTCCCTTTGAGGAAATATCTACGCTGCGAGTATTGCAAGTTGCCCTGTTTTCGTCTTTTTTGGTGAAATACTACCAGACTTTTGAGCGTTTGTTCCGCTTAGGCGCCAGTGCTTATTGACTGAGCGTAAGCTACGCAATGCGCGTGATGACGTCATTCGTGCCCACTGGAATCGTTAAGGGAATCGTTTGCAAAATTTGCAAACGATTCGATGGAATTGAAACACTGGGAACCGGTTCTCAACAAGAAACGGTTTTCGATTCCCATCCCTATCCCTGATCGCTGCTTCATTCCACTTTGCATTTTTTTTTCTGTCGTGAAGAGTCGCAGGGTAACGTGCATCACCACTACAACGCAGCCTTTATGGCATTTGGTTCTGTCTTTTGTTCACACAGCGCTCGTTCCCATAATTTTCCAGAATCATCGTGCATTGTGAAAGGGGCTTTACTAAAGCAACAGTTACGTAGCTTACTGCATTCGGTGTTTGAAAAAGAAAGAAAAAAATTAATGATCATTCTGAAATATCCTGTTGAGTACCACCAAGCCACAGCAGGCTAGGCTCTGGGCTAGGCTACAGCATACATGACCATAGTTAGTTGTGGTTGGCCTGGCTGTGCATCACTCAGAAAACAACAGGCCAATCAGAAGAGAGGCTCATGAATATTAATTAGACGGGCCAAAATTGACCTGTTCTTGACAGAGCTCCTAAAAAAGGAGCTGTAAAAATATATTGAGATAGATTTTGGCATTGATACCGCAAATATACTGTACATTCTTAAGGACATCAACAACAAAAATAAAACTCCAGAAATGTGTTCAATATGGGACCTTTAAAAGACTTCTTATCCTGTTGCGCCCTCTATAGCAGTGGTTCTCAATCATGGTCCTGGGGGACCCCTGCTCTGCACATTTTGCATGTCTCACTTAAACACACCTGTTGAGATCATCAGCTCATCAGGAGAGAGATACATAAACTGAACTAACGAGCTGATGATTTCATTCAGGTTTGTTAAATAAGGGAGACATGCAAAATGTACAGAGCAGGGGTCCCCCAGGACAAGGATTGAGAACCACTGCTCTATAGGACCAGCGACTAGTTGATGTCAAGCTTAAAGAATCATGGCAGAGCATTAAAGTCGACTAGTCGGCTTGTCTATGCAACCCCTAGTTCTCAGCTGTTCAACTGTCAAACTAAGATCCATGGCGGAAAAGACGGTGAAACAAAAGAGGGTTTTTAAAGACACTCCACTGTTGTTTCTTATGTATTTACACACTCGTGCTGTCAAACTGTTGTATAGACTGTTGCAATATCACTCTCATAGACGGGCACTTCAGTGCCGATATACAGCCATATCTCACGACTATTCGAGTGATATTGCTCATATATACAGTCAAGCCCAAAATTATTCATACCCCTTGCAATTCTGAATTAAAGTTCTTTTATTCAACCAGCAAGTATTTTTTTGATGAAATGACACAGGCTTTTCCGCTTCCTATAATTGCTTACCAGCTTTTTGCATGTCTCCACTGGTATTTTTGCACATTCATCTTTAGCGATGAGCTCCAACTCTTTTAGGTTGGAGGGTCTCCTTACCATCACCCTGATCTTTAGCTCCCTCCACAGATACTCAATTGGAATTAAGTCAGGACTGTGGCTGGGCCACTGCAAAAAGTTAATGTTTTTGTCTGCTAATTTCTTCATCACTTTTGCTCTGTGTTTTGGGCTGTTGTCGTGCTGAAATGTCCACTGGTGCCCAAAGCCAAATTTCTCTGCAGACTGCCTGATGTTGTTGTTGAGAATTTTAATGTATTGCCTTTTTCATGGTGCAGTTAACTGTGATTAGGGTCCCTGGTCCACTGGCTGAATAACTTTTGGCTTCCGACCACGTCCTCTGAGATTTTTCACAGTGCGGAACATCTTGTATTTTTTAATAATACTTTACACTGTAGCCACTGGAACTTCAAAACATTTAGATATGGTTTTATAGCCCTTTCCTGACTTGTGAGCAGCCACAATGCACAGCCGCAGGGTATGAATAATTTTGGACATGCCACTTTTTGTTCAAATGTAAATAAAAGATGAGTAATATTTTTTCCACAATGATGCCTCTTGTACAACGTCTAATCTTCTGGGAGACGTCTGTGTCATTTCTAATTTAAAAAAAAACTTGCTGGTTGAATAAAAGTAACTTTAAGTCAGAATTTGACTATATATACACACACACACACACACACATGTTCCATGAAGATATTTAGTACATGTCCTACCATAAACTTAATTTTTGATCAGTAGTATTCATTGGACAACTTTAAAACCAATTTTATCAATATTTAGTTTTTTCCCCCCTTAGATTCTATATTTTCAAATAGTTAATTTATATATATATATAAAAGGCCTGAGGTAAAAAAAAAAAAAAAAAAAAGTTGTTTTACAAAAATATCAGCTCCCATCAGACATTGCATTTAACATGTAGCTTCATCTGTAACAAGCTCCACAACACAACAGTAGTGATTTAACATCAGTGGAGGAATTCCTAAATAAGACAAAACAGGAACAGCGATATTTTAAAATAGGAAGGCTAGTGGGGAGAAGAGACGTGAGCAGACTGAAACCTTCTGGTATCCATCAGAGGGAGCTGAAAAGGAGTACACACGGCACATTGTAGAACATCTCCAACTCCCAGAGCGGCTGAATCATTAACTACTTCGCACAAGGTTACCCAAAAGGCCCCATGTATTTTACATGCCCTTCTGTACTGACATGGCAACCGCTGTCTGTCTGCAGTGTGCCGATTTAAAGCACCGCGAGTTAATGTTGCATCCACAGCTGAATCTATTCCAATTCACCCACCCCGAAACAGGGCTCTAAATCAAGCTAGGCATCTACATGCAAATTCAATTAGTGAGATTTATGTCGCTAACGTGCTCGTTATGGTGTTAGTGACAGAAGGGGATGTAAGACATCGCCAACCAACTTTCAAGCGCAAGTTACGATTCAGCAATCACAAAGTTTGAGCTGTTTGTCCTCTGTGAAAGTAAATATCTTTACAAATGTTTTGAAACTAAATTAGCATTTGTTTAAAGGAATAGTTCAACCGAAAATGAAACTATGCTGAAAATGTATTGGCATCTAGCATCTAGCTACCAAAAACAAATATAATTAGCCATTTCATTTTATTTTATCATACTTCAGATCCAGGAAGAAGATTACTGTATTTGTGAGAGCCATTTCTGCTGGCGCTTTCTCATCTACAAGCAGTTTTGAAGTGCTGAAGGTTGTTCCTGTATCCTCAGAGTACAAGTACATATAAACAGATTCATAACAGAGGAGAAATTGCTACATCGAACAGTTTGAACACTAAGAAAGAACTGAGTGGAAACGGTTACCAGGCAACTTGGGCTGTGCCAACTCAATCTGTTTTTCAAATCCAGCACACAGGACTAAGTGTACGCTCTGCAATTTGCAAGTGATCAAGTCTCAGTGTGGAGTCATTTTCTGGCGTATCTTCATTGCTTGGAATAGTTAAGAATACAGACATCAGCATGGTGCCAGTAAGACTTTCTTCCTCAAAAATTGGCTGCAGGAAACTGGCAGTTATGAGGAGAAATCACAAATCAAAACACTAATTCTGTGCATATGACATACACATAAAAATGTTTCTACAGCAGCTCTTCAGCCATTCTTTGGGGTGGTTGACCCTTATAAACCACCGCAAGTACATATTTAAATATATAAATATAAATTATAAATTAATATTTAAATAGATATTTACATTACCATTCAAAAGGCCTGGTAAGATCTTATGACGTTTCACTTTTTTCTGTTCACCAATGCTGCATTTATACAGTATATAGGAATATTTTTGTATTATATTATATTATATTCACTTAAATGTTACGATATTATCCCTTTAAAACATCAAACACGTAACATATTTATATATATATATATATATATATATATATATATATATACACACACACACACTTTCCAGTTTTTGACCTCAGAAAAGCAAAAAAGTTATTTAAAACAGCTTTTGCCATTGTATAAAACAAAACAAAATAAAGTAAAAATATATATATTTTTTTTTATTTAAATAAAATAAAAATAAAACGTAAAATTCAAAAAAAAAATTAAATAGAAAAATTTAAATAGAAATTTAAAAAATAAAGTACAATTAATACAATTTTTAATACAATTAAAATAAAACAATAAAATGAAATAAAATAAAAATGTAAATATATTAAAAAACGAAATAAAATAAATAATAAAATTAAGATCAAATAAAAAATTAAATAACAAAATAAAAAATAAAATAAAGTAAAAAATGTAATTAAATAAAAAAAGTAATTTAATTTTCAAAAAAGTAAAAAAAGACATTATTAATAAATTAATAAAAAATGTAATTAAAATTTAAATATAAATATAATAAATAAAAAATGAAGTAAAATAAAATAAAAATACAAATAAAATAGAAATTTAAAAATAAAAAATAAAACAAATTTACAAACTTAATTAAATAATAGCTATATATATATATATATATATATATATATATATATATATATATATATATATATATATATATAAATATATAACAAAATAGTGAAATTAAATGAAATTAAATATAAAATAAATAAATAAATAAAATAACACTTTAAACTACCATTTAAAGGGTTAGTAACATCTTATGAAGTTTCACTTTATATATTACTGCATTTACACACTACATAGTTATGTATTTACGTATTTATGTTTTTTTTTTAAACATTGTATTATTATTAGTTTATATATATATATATATATATATATATATATATATATATATATATATTACATATTATATATTATATATATATTTATTTATTCCTGTGATGGCAAAGCTGACTTGTCAGCCAGCTGCCATTACTCCAGTCTTCATTGTAACATGACCCTTTAAAAATCATTTTCATTTGATGCATAAAAAAAAAAAATCAATTAAATTTGAAAATACAAATACACATAATTCTTCATAAATATAGCATTCAAAGGAACAGCATTTATTATATATAAAAAAAATTATATAAAAAAAAACAACAACTGACCCCAAACTTTTGAAAAGAACAGTGAGAGAGTATGTGTAACACATAAAAACACATTAATTCCCCAGTTTAAAGGTCTGTTCAAACACATTAAGTAAACCTTTTAAAAGATAAGGACTCATTTTCTCTAAATCTAGCCCTAACCCAGACTTTAAAAAGTGGAAATTTAATAAAAAGTTCAAAAGAACAACACAGATAGAGATGCCTATTATTAATTCACTTGATGTTGAGATACACTTTGTGGAGGACTGTAAAGAAACCATCTGGAAAGTTGTTAGAAAAGTAAATGTTCAGTGCAACTGGATTAATTATCCATCACTTTGAATTATTTAGAATATAAATTTATAGCCTGGGGAACATGTGTGCCTTATATGCCATATAAATATGGGGAACACAGGACCCTGAATGACCCCAATCTAGAGCCATGCTCACTATTATTCAATATGTAACAAAGTTCAGTTACATTTACTGCTATTTCCAAGTCCATCATTGCTATAGGCAATGTCATGTAAAGACTGACAAATCTTAGAAAGTAAAGCGAATGAAAAGTGAATAAGAAAAAGATTTTGCGATCTCCAGACTGATTAAGCCAGAAGCAATTCCCTTTACGTTTTGTGGCCAACGCCTTTTCTTCTCTTTAGAAAAATGAATTTCCCACAAACCTGCCGACCCTTGTTCCGAGTCACAGAATCAGAGTGCCGTACCTGAGTGTCAATCCTGCTAATACATTGCATTCGATTAGATCTTTCCAGACGTCAATCACAGAATGAACTGGAAGCACACCGGTATTCTCCGCAGGATTAAGCCTGTGTTAAATTGGCTGCTCTACGAAAAAATGAGCCATGAAGCCGGTGAATAAAGCAGGTCTATAGAAAGGCAGCTATGTTTGAGAGGCAGAGAGAAAGGGATTGCAGGGGGTGAGAAAAAGTGAGGCAGCCCTCTGTTTAAATTAGAGAATTACTTCTCAGGCTCTATGAAATGGTGGCAAACTTTAGGGAATTATTCACTGAAGGATAATTAAATGCTCCGTGAAACTTTAAATAAGCTAAATAAATTGCTTTTCTCAATTATGCTTCCTTCCACCTTCATTTTTCCCCGCGTCCTCATGTGGGCCAATGTATATGAAGGCCTCTGGGAGTGCAACACAATGGCGAAACAGAAACAAACCGAAAGTGGCAACATAAAAGTGGCAAGTAAAAAAGTTACAGGTATCCATACTGCAACACACTGTGCACAGCACAAAACAGATATTTTGAGCAATGTTTCATCTTTTTTTGTTGTAAGTCAACAGAGTTTTTGTCTTACCCTGAATCACTATTGCACACCTATAATAAGTTTTTATTTTCTGATTGTTTCAGACAGAGTAACCCAGTACCTGCATGATTTGTCATAGACATAAACCGAGAGAAGTTCTTCTGTTTATTAAGCTCTGGAGCACCCAAACTTATGGACTGAAGTTGTTTAAAACGATTGTGTCTTGCCACACCACCATAAAGTCCAGATCGGTGGAGTGTTGCAGTGATGCTTGTCTTTCTGTAAGTTTCTCCCATCTGCATATATGATCATGGAGCTCCACTAGAGTGACCATCATGTTCTTGGTCAACACTCTAGCCAAGGCCCTTCTACATCAATTGCTCAGTTTGGTCAGAAGGCCATCTCTAGGAAGAGTCCTGGTTGTTTCAAACTTCTTCTATTAAGGGTAACAGAGACTACATGCTTTTTTGTAAACCTACAATGCAGCAGATTTTTTTTTTCTGGCTTGTTGAAATCCTGTTTCTGAGCTCTACAGGGAGTTTTTTTTTTTACCTCAGGGCTTGGTTTTTGCTCTGATATGCATTTTCAGCTGTTAGACCTTTTATTAAGACGTGTGTGCCTTTTCAAATCATATACCCACTCAATTGAATTTGCCACTGGTTAACTTCACTCAAAGTGTAGTAACATCTACAAGCAATATGAATGCTCCTGAGTTAAATTTCAACTGTCCCAGATAAGGGTATGAATACTTATGCAATGGATTAATTTAAGTTTTTTTATTTTTAATAAATTTGCAAAGATGTTAAAAAACTGTTTTTTTGATTTGCCATAATGGTGTATGGAGTGTAGATTGATGTGGAGAAAAAAGGTAATTTGAAGCAGTTTAACATAAGGCAGCAAAATGTGAAAAAGGTACTGTACACATGAGTTTTCTTTCTCAGCTGTTTGCTTTTACTTAAGACCTAAATTAGTGTGTTTACGAGGATACTTGCAAAGACAGGCATTTTCACACATGCAAGTGTGTGTGTTTAACGTTCAAGGCCCAGTTAAATACTCCCACGCTCTAATGAAGACCATCTTCAGGTGTGCATCTCTCTCAGACAGCGGATCTTTCAATGCTGATTAGTGTTGCACAATATACCAGTACTAAAAAGGTATTGCGATACCCTGCTTTAAAAAACAGTAATATTCTGCATTTTACTTATACTGTACTTTAACCCTTAAGCTCTCCTTGGGGTCAGGCTGACCCCACTGGAGTTTTCCTTCTTTTTTTTTATAAAGTTCCCTTAATCTCAGGGGCATGAGACTCTGTGACTTTTCCTAAATAATCAATCTAAAAACACAAAAAAAATCCGGACTTAATTCGGTTGTTCTAAAGGTGTGTAAAAAAAAATTTACCGTTTCCTCTCCTTGGGGTCAGATTGACCCCACATTGAAAATGAATGGGAAAAGTAAAAAAAGCAATTTTTTTTCATTTCGTTTGTCCAAAAAATGCAGTAAATCCAGTTTAAATCTAAAATAATTAACATTTAAATAAAGGCCTGGTCCTACAGCATAAATTCAAAGTGGAACGAACTTTCTATCTCTCACACACACACACTCACACACTCACAAACACTCACATGTGTGTAATTGCAACAGGGAGCATTTATATAGAAATTGGCATAAAAAAATCAACATATCTGCTATAAATCTGAAAATGTTCATACATAAATGAAAGACTGGTACTAGAGCACAAATGCAACATGGAACATGCATGTTGACTCTCACACACCCCCCCCCCCCCCACACACACACACACAACTCTACACAAACACATCACACACCATGCCCCTGCCCCTAACACACACACACACACACACAACTCTACACAAACACACCACACAGCACCCCCCAAACACCCCCCCCCCCAAAAAAAAACACTCCCCCCCACACCCACACCCACTCACACACCCACACACTCACACAAAGAGAGAGAAGAGAGGGAAAAGTGCAGATAAAAGAAAGATGAAAGACAAAAATTCAGCAATTCTAAAAAACTAAAATTCTACGCTTTTACAAAAAAACACATTTTTTATTTATTTTAAAATGTTCAAATATATATAATTACAAAATATATATCATAAAGTTGTGAGGAGAAGTTGAAGCATGAAGAAAAATAAAGTGAAAATGAAATTAGTCCCTAAGGGCCTCTGCTGGATGTATGTGGTCATTGCACTTTCTTTCTTTAACTATATCTTCAAAAGTTTTTCCACTAACCTGTAGATGGCAGTACTGTATCCCTAACACATAGAGCAATGTCCAAAAACAATTTAGATTAAATTTAGATCATCATTAAGGTGATTTTTTTATTAAAAATTAATTTTTTATAAGCCACTTGGTGGCGTAGTTGAGTAATTGTGCAGTAAATGGGTAAAAAAGTACAAAATATCCATGAAAACACAGCAGAACTGTAAAGTTGAGAAGTAAACGAAAAAAATGATATATAGTTTATAATATTAAAAATGTATAATTCATTATGGAATCACACTTTCAATCCTTGGGGTCAATCTGACCCCAAAGAAAGTAAAGATAAAACCTACTTAAGGAGAGCTTAAGGGTTAAGAATGGATTAAAGGGGTGCTATTATGCTTTTTCACTTTTTGAACTTTAGCCAGTGTGTGGTGTGTACATTTGGGTATAAAAAACATGTACAAAGTTACAAATCTCAAAGGCCACTCCAAAGGGAGATATTTAGTTTTTAAACAGTCCCTTTTCAAGAAATACAATGAACGGCTCATTTGGACTACAGCGTTTGTTTACCGCATGCAATGATGTCACAACGCGGTATCCCGCCTACTGAAATTCAATTCGTTAGCGGGTTGGGGATTCGCCTAACTTTAGCATGTATTATGGACAGCTGCTTCTGGGATGCTTCAGATTCCCAGTAGAGGTTGACATTTTTTCGGGAATCCCACGGGTCACGGGATTCCCGTGGGATTCCTGCAGGATGGGAGTCATCTTTGCTATTAATCACGGGATTGGGACGGTACAGGATAAAATAGTTAACGGGAGCAGACGGGAGTGGGAATCAACCAATTGGAAAGACGACAAAAAAAGAAAAAAGGAAGAGCACCGCCATTTTGTAGTTTCCTTTTAATACTAGGCGTACTACAATGTAACGCAATTAAAAAATAACTACACGACCCAGCCAGAAGCCATCAGTGCTTTCTGTCACGGCTTCCCTGCCAGAATTCAAAGAGCAGTGATGCACTTGCAAGGCAAATTCAGAAAAGAACCAGCCAAGCATCTCTTTGTTCATCAAGCGAAAATTGCCGTCGGGTACAGGAGGGGTACACGAGCGGGAGTCATTTTAAACGGGAGCGGGATGGGACGGGATTATTTTTTAAACTTTGGTCTGGGAGTGGGACGGGACAGGAGTGAAAATCTACTCCCGTGTCATACTCTACTTCCCAGTCTCAGCTTTAACTAAAGAGTCTGGGAACTGCTCCGGTAGCCGTGCTGGAGCGGCGCCATTGATGTGCGGTATGGAGGTTTCAAACACACGCAGAGTCGCGGCTGATGTAAACGCGAACATTGACTAGTGATCATCCATGGATGCGTTGAAGCCGCGCCGTAGATGTGCAGTGTGTGGTAAGACATTTATTACACTAGCCTTATGGTTTCGGGCATGTAAATAATAAATACATTAGCACAATAATGATAATATCATGTATCGGCGATCTCGCAGGCTGACGATAGGACCAACAATACTGTAGCGTTTTATTAACTCACCTTTCATGAATCCAGGTGTATATGACTTCCTTCTTTCAGATGAATGCAATCGGAGTTACATTAAAAATAATCCTAGCTCTCCCAAGCTTCAGAACTGAATGGTATAGACGAGTGTTTCTCTCCATCAATCCAAAACAAGTCGATCCATAATAAAAAAGTGCCTCACATTGCTCCGGGGCGGTCAGTAAAAGCCTCCTTTAGCGATTCGATGTGTTTTTGTAAGAAACATATCCATATTTAAAATGTAACAATCACTTTAATCTAGTTTGCTGCTTTGGGAAGGGGCGCAGCAGGGCGGAATGCGGTCTACGCTGTTTGCCAATCGCAATGCAGTGGGACTTCTGACCAATCACAATACATTTGTTTTTTTGGAAGGTGGAACCCGGAACTAATCAAGCCGTTTGTGCCAGCCTGGGGAGAAAGCTATTGTAATTTATCTAAATTATGTGAAAAATTATGCATTTTCCGAACCACCAAGTATGACAGCATGTTCAAGTACACCCCCAAAACAAAATAGGACCCATTTAAGGTATAGGAAAGCCGTATTAATACTGTTTATTATTAATATGTTTATATGATTAAATTTAGCTTAAGATGTGTACCTAAACGGTCATATACGGTACATGCAAATATGTGTCAAATTGATTATTCATGTAAATCGTCGTCAGTTATGTCTTAAATTAACGTGAACAGTTGAGAATGAAAATACGTGTGTAAGAGTATATTGGATCCGTGCAGCTCTTAAAGCAGCCACAAGTTAATATTCCTTCTGCCATCTCTGTACTTAATGTTAATCAAACAACAAAAGACAAAGACAAAAATCACTCACTGCTCTTGACAGAGGGACTTTTGTAGTCAAGCCCGAAATTATTCATACACCTGGCAAAAAAATTTTGGACCGGAAATGACACAGGCTTCTCCCAAAAGATAATGAGGCGATGTACAAGAGGCATCATTGTGGAAAACATATTTCTCAGCTTTTATTTACATTTGAACAAAAAGTGGCATGTCCAAAATTATTCATACCCTTCACAAACTGTCACAGTCTATGGGAAAATCCAAAGTTCTATACCAGGGGTCTTCAACTAAAACGGCTCGAGGTCCAGTAATGAACCCTGCTCACCAGCCGAGGTCCAGACAATTATGTATTAAAACTATTTATGGCTTAAATTCTAGACATTTAAATACATTTTTAAAGACCTGAACAAAAAATAAATTAAGAAATAAATAGATAATTAAAATGACTGTAAAAAGCATGATTTACAATTCAGATGCAGGTTTCACAAAACAAAAAAGATTTCTTAAATTATAAACTTCACATTCCAGCCTTCAAGAATCAAAAGTATCAATTCTTATATTAATTTAAACAATTATTGTCAATCAAGTATTATATTAATTAACATATATTTTACTGCCTTAATTGTTTAAATTTGTATAACACATTATCTTGTCGATCCATCAGTTCACATTTACAACTCTACGTGTTTGCTGCTTAAAACCATGGATTGATTTTTTTACATTGGTCTTTTTGACAACAGAAGATTGATACAAGCTGATTAAAAATGTCAGATCATTCTCTTCCAGCAGGAGGCGCTATCAGGAATGGTACACAAAGCAGCGCCGCAGCTGACTTTGAAACGTGCAGCGCTCATATTTATTCAATGGATAGCCTTATAAAGTTTCATCGCAATTCTTGCCTTTTAGTCCCCACATTTAAGACAACCTGAAATCATAATTAAGACTTTCTTAACCTCTAATAATACTGCAGTCATCAATGAAAATTAAGAGCTTTATTTTAAACACTGACTTTCAAAAACAACCCTTAAGCCTACACAAAATACGTTTATTTTTATTTTTCCCTACTATGTTCGGCACACAAGAGAAATATTAGGGAAGTAAATTAATATCAGCATATGAAGTATTTGTCTATCATTGTCCTGAGAGAATGTGCACGTCAGATGCTGGAAGCGCTGTTTTTACTTTCACTTTAACATATTGCGCAGTTTTTGCTTTGCTTGTGTAATATTCATTGGCTCACCTTCATGGTTTAAAACATAAATATGTATAAAAATACATATAAATATAAAAACATATTTACAATATTTTGCGACGTAACCTCAACCTTTCCATCAACGTTTTTCACTTACTGAAAGCTACATCTGTCTGTACGCAATGCGCCGATCTCTGCTCTCAACACTGCACGGAAGATTGCACCATGTTCCGCCAGTTGACAACCCCGGTTCTATACCATTCCAAATAGTCCAAGCTGTTCTAAAGCATCCTAATTACCCTGATTCATTGGGAACAGCTGTTTTAATCAACTCAACAGGTGAAAAACAGGAGTTCCAGTGGCTACAGTGCAAAGTATTATTAAAAAATACAAGACGTTCTGCACTGTGAAAAATCTCAGAGGACGTGGTCGGAAGCCAAAAGTGACACCTGTGCTGGCCAGGAGGACACCACTTCTCCAGATAAGGCACACAAAAGCCTGCTTGGCCTTTGCAAATGCTCGTCTGGACAAAGAAGAAGACTTCTGGTCTTCTGTTTTATGACAAAAATTAAACAAAAATTTAATTGTTTGGCCACAATGATGTAGCCTTCATTTGGCGTAAAAAAGGAGAAGTCTTCAAACCTAAGAACACCATCCCCACTGTCAAACATGGTGGTGGGAACCTAATGTTTTGGGGGTGTTTTTCAGCCGGTGGACCAGGCAACCTAATCACAGTAAATGGCACCATGAAAAAGGAGCAATACATCAAAATTCTCAACAACAACATCAGGCAGTCTGCAGAGAAACTGGGCACCAGTGGACATTTCAGCACGACAACGATCCAAAACACACAGCAAAAGTGGTGAAGAAATGGTTAGCAGACAAAAACATGAATGTTTTGCAGTGGCCCAGCCAAAGTCCTGACTTAAATTAAATTGAGAATCTGTGGAGGGAGCTAAAGATCAGGGTGATGGCAAGGAGACCCTCCAACCTGAAAGAGTTGGATCTCATCGCTTAAGATGAATGGGCAAAAATACCAGTGGAGACATGCAAAAAGCTGGTCAGCAATTATAGGAAGCGTTTGATTGCTGAAACAGCCAATATAGGCTTTTCTATTGATTATTGAGAAGGGTATGAATAATTTTGGACATGCCACTTTTTGTTCAAATATAAATAAAAGATGAGTAATATTTTTGTTTTCCACAATGATGCCTCTTGTACGACGTCTTATCTTCTGGGAGACGTCTGTGTCATCATTTCTAATTAAAAAAAAAACAAAAAAAAAAACACTTGCTGGTTGAATAAAAGTAACTTTAAGTCAGAATTTGCCAGGGGTATGAATAATTTCAGGCTTGACTGTATGTACAAATGTGTGTTTGAATGCTGGAACATACAGAATATGAATGTATCTCAAAGCCAAACCATGCAATGTCAGTAGAAAATTTATTTGAAATGATCTTATAAATGTTTGACTGGTGGATGAGAAATCATCACCTGGTTTGCTTTGCCAACACAACTGTTAAAAGGAACACTTTCAAAGTCATTCAGAACTTCCATCCAAGTTTATAACATTTTAAACACTCCTTATGCATAAAAACAACCCCATTCCAGTAACTGTTGTCTAGACTTTCTTTTAGCCATTCTCATCTGGTTTGTTGAAGTAAATTCTTTCCCCAAATTAAAAATACATGGGCTCAATACCCCGAGCTCTGAGTAGCCCTGGTCACGTTTCAGTAATACAGCAGTTCATATTCAGCAGTTCATTTAGACTTGCAAATCGGATCTGCAGAGACACTTCAGTTGGTTACTAACCCTTGGCCCTTCTATGAATTATACAACCTGGAGTTTAATATTAAAAAAGAGAGAGGAAAAAAGACTCTCCAGCAAACCAAGGGACAGTCAAAAGGATAACTTTTGCATAATTTTACCATTTTCCTCCCCCTTTTTTTAAGTTCTTTTCTCTTAGTCTGAGATCTAATGGACATTTCCCTCGATTTCCCTCTGCTCTGTTAAAAATGGAATATGCATATCTCATAAATGAATTCTCGGCAGTACTTGCTAAGCCTGCTTCCGCACTCAGGTTAACAAAGTTGTGATTGCTGTGCAACTCTTTCCTAAGGCAAATGTCAATGTCAGTATGAGCAGCTCAAGTCCTAATATATGGAGATCAGTGCGGTATGATGCCAGCTTGTGTAATATGGTGGGTTGCATGTGCAAATATTCTTTATTTGGTTCATTTATTGGGTCAGTAAACCTGCATAAAAGTGAACTGAAAGAAATAGAATTGGAATATGTGCATTCATTTATTTAATGCAATGAATTATTTAAATTTTAGTGTTAAAAAGGCATTTAGCCAATGCTCCCCAACCAAATACTAGTGAATGCATCTTTATAAAATAAAATAAAATACTAAAATGAAATACTATAGTATTTGTCTCACACACACTTGTTGTTTTGCATCAGAAGACACTGAATCATCAGCTTTACCGCAGTGTTTTTGTGTCAGCTTTGGGGGATCTCTCCACTTGCATTATATGGACTCAAAAAGATGAATTATTTTTCATAAACATCTCTGTGTTCATGTGAAGAAAGAAAGCCTTATGCATCCAGTACAGCATGAGGGCGAATAAACGAGAATTTCGTTTTTTGGGTAGATGGACATTCCACCATAACTAGTGTATCTGACAAACTGTTAATAATCAAAAGCCAGACTTTCTTTGAGTCACACAAGCCACAGTAAGGAAACTGTCATTGTGCAGATCACTAGGGCAATCAAGTGACATTGTGCCCACTTTATAAACTAAAGCCAAGCCAACTAGTTTCTCTCAACCCCAATGTGTTCTTTTGTCAGTCTATCAGAGCCTATCTTCCCAACACATTTTCTTCCACAGCTAACACATCTAGTGATCTGAAGTTGATGGGAAACAGTTCTCCTTCTCCCTCATCTGCTCTCCCATCTTTCTTTCCTTCGCTGTACACCCACCATCCCTTCCCTCATTATTTTTTAAGAAGATGGTTCAACATCAAAAGCCTCTCCAGCGGAAGGAATTGTCACTTCAAAGTGCGACACCTCCAATCCCTCAACCCAAACACTTCGATCTAAACAAATAGTATCAAATGAATTGTTAAAGATTACCCAAAAATGAAAAATCATGTCATCATGCACTCATGTTGTTAAACTGTGTGACTTTCTTTCCTCTGGAGACCACCAAAGTAGACAGGATGTTCATTCTGCTCTTTTTCATACAATGAAAGTGAATGGTGAGCACGAAAGCAGCAAATGTAGTCCAGACAACTTCTAAAGTCACTTGATAGCACTATGAGAGGGGTACTTTTCCCAAAAAGCCAAAAATGTCAATTTTGTTATCAAAATTGTGGGTAATCTAACCGCTTCTGGTTCCCATTGATTTCCATAGTATTTTTTTATATACCCACATAACCGTATCCTCAAAATATCTTCTTTTCTGTTCAACATAAGAAAGAAACATTGAGGGTGAGTAAAGGATGACAGAAAAATGCACTATTCATAGAGATTTTTCTTTCTTTCTGCTGTATCTCTCTAATTTGTGTGACTGAATATGCGCATATTCAAATGTGCCATATCGCGATCGGTTATGAGACATATGAGAACCAATAACATTTGGCATCATTGATGTTAAACCTGTTGTGACACGTTTTGCTCTGCCATATTTGAATATTCTAACAACATGAGTAAACGATGACAGTTTTCCTTTAAGAACAGAAGGAGTAGGCGGGAAATAATAGCCATTAATACTCCTTTACGAATTGCATTCATTTCATTTACACTAACAAATATAAATTTGTCAGGTTGTTAAATGTAATTTGCCTGTGGAAATGTAATTTCCCCTGGGAGACGTCAAATGCTGTGTATTGGTGTGGGCTGTTAGCATATGTGAGCAAATTGTGGTCTTCAACCGGGTTGTGTGCACCATATGGCTCAAATACAATATTATATCTCTGCTATGATGTCAATGTTTTAGGGTAATGTGAAAAAAATTTCATGTTGGCATAAATTTGAATAATTCAGCCTTCTTAGTAATGTTAAGTGTGTGGATTTTACCATGTTATACCTACAAATGTCTGAACAAATGTATCACTTCTAATCCAAGCTGAGAGAGATACAACACTTGATTTAATCAATCTTTAATGTTTTCTTCTTTAAACCAACATTTAAGAAATATTGCTATGAGAATGTTGCAGGGTTTTTCAAACTGAGGTTTGTGGAAAGCTAATGAATGAATAAATTAATATTTTGTATATGTAACAAATATATATGAATAATATTATATAAAAATATATATAGTTATAGTGTAATAAAGTGCATTTTCATGTTTGGTTATGTTGCTGCCTTATGTTAATTTTTTGTACATTTGTTTAAAATAAAAAACTTAAATTATTCCATTGCATAAATATTCATACCTGGGGTCTCAGGAGCATTCATATTGCTTGTAGATGTTAATACACTTCAAGTGAATTAACCTGTGGCAAATTCAATTGAATGGGTATGATTTGGAGTAGCACACAGTTCTCAATAAAAGGTCTAACAGCTGAAAGTGCATATCAAAGCAAAAACCAAGCCCTAAGGTTAAAAGAACTGTCTGTAGAACTCAGAGACAGGATTTTTGCAAGGCAAAGATCTGTGGAAGAGTTCATTAAAAATTCTGCTGCATTGAAGCTTCACAAAAGCATGTAGTCTTTGTTGCCCTTAACCGAAGAAGTTTGAAAAAAAAAAAAACAGGGCTCTTCCTAGAGCTGGCCTCCTGGTCAAACTGAGCAATTGATGGAGAAGGGCTTTGGTTAGAGTGGTGACCAAGAAGCTGATGGTCACTCTAGTTCAGTTCCATGATCATATGTGTAGACAGGAGAAACCTATAGAAGGACAAAGATCACTGCAACACTCCACCAATCTGGTCTTTGTGGCAGTGTGCCAAACTCAATCCTCTCCTCAATGAAGACACATGAAAACACACTTGAAATTTGGAAAAGGACCCTCAAACTGTGAGAACCTCAATTCCAAGCATCACATTTGAAGGAAACCAGTCACTGCTCATCACCTGCAAAGTACCATCCCAAAAGTGTGGTGGTAGCAGCCTCACGCTGTGGGGCTGTTCTTCTGCAGCAGGGACTGAGGGACTCCTCAGAGTAGAAGAAAAGATCAATGCATCGAAATATTGAGATAGCCTTAATGAAAACTCAGTCCAGAGCATTTAGAACCTCAGACTGGGCAGAAGGTTCATGTTCAAAACAGGACAATGACCCTAAGCACACAACAAGAGTGGCTTACAGACAACTCTGTGAATGTCCTTGAGTGGCCCAGCCACAGCCAGGGCTTGAACCCAATTAAACATTTCTGGAGAAACCTAAAAATGTGAGTCTGCCCCCATCCAAGCTGACAGAGCTTGAGGGCTGAAGAGGTGAAGAGAAGGATGGCAGATAATTGCCAAATGCTGATGTGCAAAGCTTGCTGCATCATAACTGAAAAGACTTGAGGCTGTAAAGGTGCTTCAGCTAAGTTATGGGTATGAATACTTATGCAGTGTACTTATTTCAGGTTTTTATTTTTAATATATTTTCAAAGTTGTGACAATTCTGTTTTTGCCTTGTCATAATTGTGAATGGAGTGTAGACTGATGTGGGAAAAAAGTAATTTAAAGCAGTTTAACATGAGGCAGCAACATAAAATGTGAAAAAATAAAGGGGTAATTTTAGTGTATAAAATTTAAAATGTGAACCTACACAGTATGAATCATATGAGATCATATATTAGCTTACTTTTGCATTTCATATTATAATAATTTGTTATGGCCATAGTAAAATGACAAATCAAAGCCAAGAATTGTATTGTTTTGAAACATCATCGCTGTGCTTTTTTTAAAAAATATGTTGACCATGTTTCTCACAAATGTGTCTTTATACATAAAATATTATAATTTCCTACATATTTTAGGAAGGGGGGTCCATGATAAGCAGATCATCAAGTTTGAAAACCCGCTGTTATTTATTTGATTGTGTTTGCAGATTACATAAATGCAACCAAACCCAAACAATGACAATTTATGAGTTAGAAAAGTAAAACTATTAAAGTTAGATGACAATTATTATATGAATTCCTGCTTCTGTTCTGTCATTTAGCTCATGCTCGTTCTTGTCATTATTTTATGATCATATGCCAACATTAGTCAGTCTACTGCGACATGATTTATAAAGTCACGGTTTGCGTGGGGGGACAACAGATCATTCTAGACATTTCTTCTCACTTCTTGTAACACATCGGCACAGTGACAAATTAATGACATGAAGACACATTTTTTGATAAGCTCCTTTAATGAGTGGCACAATACATTTAAACTATTTGCAAATAACATTTTCATTTTAAAATATGCACACATTCACTGTTATTATATTCGTACTAGTCTGAAAATGAAGTTTCTTTTGTTGCACATTCAGTTATAAAAACAGGAATCAAACTGATAGCCTACAACTTTAAATCACAACTAAAAAAAAGTAGAATGCATTATACCTCACAGAGTTTTAGTGTCAGACATTTAACATGTCATTTCTAAAACAGGTGTCAAATATAAAATGCCTTTCGTACATCTTTCCATAAGTGTAGCACTGAAATTAATGTTGGTTTCAATGAAGAGTAAAGTCTGCTTTCTTTGATTTGACTGGCTATTTTGACACTGACAAGCACTGTTTGAGACAAACGATGAGGCCGATCAGCCTAAATTCGACTTTTAAAACATTTTGCCATCCTAACAATGAAGAAAGTGCTGCCAAATAAAGTTCAGCAGAGCATCATCAAGAATACCAAATACTTTGTGGGACAATTTGGCCATATTTAATTACTGGAGGGGACCTGTCCCGATCAACGTCTTTGGTAGGTACAGCCCTGGATTACAGCATGAATAGAAATGAGAGATCTTTGCTGTTAGGAAACTCAAGCTTTTACTGCCTAGTCTCTGTTTTTCCCGTAATGAAACAAGACTGATCTGCCATGTAGGAGTCAGGGTCAATTTCACATGAAAAACATTCTAAATTACTGCACATTGCATAAATATAAATAACTTCGAAACCAATCCAAGAAACAAAACTAATGCAATTCTAAGACAGTGTCAGTGACCTAACTAAATTACTTTGTCACTTCAACAGTGTTTTTATGTATTATTCTAAGTGAGTTTCTTAGGTACGAGTCCATCTGCAAGACATAAAATGCAATACAGCAGAAGAACAAACTAATAGTGCAGAATCTATACATTTTAGACTATAAAATCAACATAACATCGTTCAGACCCTACATACAGTGCTACTTTTTTAGAATCTTTTCAGAGACATGAATGAGAAGAGAAAAAAGAGATGAAGAAAGAGACAGCGAGAGACAGAGAGAATAAAAATGACCACAGGGGACAGTCTGGCTGCGAGAAGAGAGGATCATCATGTTGATCACCGGCACACAGCAGGAGGGACGTGAAAAGTGTGGCAGAGATGACACGCATGAGTACAGGGGCTACAGTGTGGGCTTTCACCATATATGAAAAAAACACCTCAGGATTGAAAGAGAGAGAGGAGAAAGAGTGAAAGCGAGAGAGAGAAGAACAGAGGGCCCTATCGATTTCAGATAGCACCCTGCGCCAGAGCGAGCAGCTTAGATCCAGATAGCCGCCATCATTAATGTCAGCCCAAAGTTCACACGGATCAATTTTGGGACTAAATAAAAACTGGAGGTAATCTCCCTCAGTGCCCCACTGAACACCATCATCCTCTAGCTAGAAGGGCAGTATCAAGGTAACCTTTTATAAACAGTGCCCACAAGCAGAAACTGAAAATATAAAGAATTCAATGGACACCTCAGAAGGAATTATGTGGTATTAGGACTCTTTTACGCATTTATTTTGGCATCTGTGCTGTACTGATGCTGAAATAAATGGGCAAAAGAGGCCTAACATCACATGGTCACTCTAAGGTTACAGGTTAGGTTACAGTATTCAGGTTATTTTGCTGTACCTATACAGTGTTGTTTTTGTCAACGATGACGATGACGAAATAATTTCGTTGACGCCACTTTTTTTCATGCCGATAACGAGACGATGACGAGGTAAAAATGGCTCCTTGATGACTAAAACATGACGAGACGTGTGTGAGTTTTCGTTGACGAGACGAGAATAGACGAAAATGTTAGTGGGTGGTCCGTCAGACATTTAAAATGCATGACATTTCTGCTTATTGTGCATGCCAATTAAAACTTAAAAAGTATCTGACGCTATGGCAAGCCGTTTTAGCATTAAATACTCTTTGCTATACTAGTATGGCAAGCCGTTTTAGCATTCCATCCTTGTTTGTCTTTTATGTTCTAAAACATTCCTTCATTATTGTAATTATTGGTGAAAATAGTCGATCCGGAAGCTCACATTGTGTTGAACTATAGATCTGCTATTTTCAGAACTTATAAGTGACACTACCCAACAGCAAAATACTTACTGACCTACATTAATTTGTTAAAAGACTACTTTTTTCCCTTTTTTTGACTAAAACTAGACTAAAACCTTTTTGACTTTTCGTCGACTAAAACTAGACTAAAACCTTTTTGACTTTTCGTCGACTAAAATTAGACTAAAACTATCACATATAGAAGTGACTAAAATTTGACTAAAACTAAGAAGCATTTTAGTCCAAAAGACTAAGACTAAATCTAAGATGGTTGTCAAAAACAACACTGTACCTATAGCACACGGAACTCATAAAAGTTAACTGAAAAAAATAACATTGTAAACATTTTTTGCAATACAGTGACAAACTCACAAACAGTGAATGCAGATATTTTCAAGTGATAGCTTGCTAAAAAATGAAAATTCTTTCCTCATTTTATAACCCATATTTTCTAAACCTGCAAAGAAGAAAAACTTTCTTTTTTTTCTTTTTTTTTTTTTTGGTCCAATCAATGAAAGTCAAAGAGGTCCAAAATTGCAGGTGAGCTTAATTTAATTTTGGGTGAACTACCCCTTTAAAGGTGACATATCATAAAAATCTGACTTTTTCCATGTTTAAGTGCTATAATCGTGACCCCAGTGCATCTACCAGCCCAGAAAACATAAAAAGGACAACACATTAACTTTGTTTTGGTAAGCCTTTTTCCTCAAGTGCGTGAAAAAACAAATTGCTCAGATTTCGATCCCCTTGTGATGTAAAAACAGGATCTTATTATAATATTACCGCCCCTTAAACTGCCCGTTTCCACCCACAGCGCCATCATTTTGTTTTCCCATGCAACAATGGTGTACCAGTTCCAACGCCATGGCAAAAGTTCAAGAAAAGCATGCTAACTGTTCTGTCATTGGCTGCACAGACGAGCACAAAAAAACACTATTTCGAATCCCAGCCTCAGAGAAGACAAGAAAGCAGTGGATTTATTGATTTATTTACTGTATATTATGCTGCAGCCAGTATATAAACATGCAATTTCTTTCCCAGCTGTTTACCTTCACAGACATAATCGACTGTTTTTATAACTCCTGTGTTTTTAACATAAACTTATGTGTATTTGAGCGTTTAAGACATGAAAGAGAACTTAGTTTAGTACTTACATGCCGTGTGACAGCCACTTTCTGTGCGCATGCTTCAGATGTGTGCGTTTAGAAAAACGTATATCATAAGTTTAAACTACTACTGTTTAAAATATGGACCGAAATGAAAATTCTTGGCCGAAGCCGTAGCTAAACAAAATTACATACTGGGCCGAAGGGCGATTACCGAACACGGTTTTTCGTGTTTTAACACTGAACATTTTTAACATTCTAGTAGACATTATAGCCTACCAACAATTATTTTTGTCTTACATTTTTATTTTATTTTACAGAACAACAGTAAAATTACAATACTAACATTTATGAATGTTGATATTTATTTTGGCGGAGACCCGCAAGAAGACCTCAGTACTACTTTTTGCTGACAGCAGCAGATTTATGAATGATCCATCACTCAGATTTTCCTTGCGCTTTGGAGTTTGAACCTGGCACGAGCTTGTGCAACACTATCAGAATTTGTGCGTGTATTAGACAACATAACGTTCTGTAGTTTATTTACTCATGGTTTAAGGCCATTTCGCAATTTCAGTCATCATACAGTAACCAGCAACAACCACCCCTTTTCTCATGGAAGACATGCGATACTAAACAGTCTCGTGCTGTCGGTGCTTGTAATGATTTTTGCATCTTTCTCAGGCAGTATTAAAGGATAACTGCTGCCAAAATGCAACCTGGGCTGTTTTTTTTTTTTTACTGTAAACGAGACAAACGTATATCTAAAAGCATAATTACGACAAACGAGGCGTTTTTGAGATTGACCGTGATTTAGTTTTGTGGTCAGTGGCCGGTGAATGGGAGTACTAGGGGCATACATTTGAGTGCATCAAAATCGATATTTTTACAACACTAAGAAGGCTTGACACACCATGAAACTTTGCTCGAAGTATCGCCTGGGTCTCTACACATGAACTCGAGCATTGAGAACATTGTTCGTGTACACACAGTTTACTAAAAAGAAAGTTTTTGAACAACTCACTTTCACTGTTTGAGTTTCCGCTCGCGGCCGTCTTGCCAGTCAAGAGATGTCGATCTCCGAGTGCGAGGATGGATAGCTCCTAAAGCATATTTCCATATAAATGCACGGCTAATTCGTTGTTTTGTCACAAGTGAAAAACAATATTAAACTTCTAGTTGTAAAAAGAGCCTCATATAAGCCTAATATTTCGTCCTATGGAGTCCATTCATTCGCATTCGGAGATCGACACTTCTTGACTGGCAAGATGGCTGCGAGCGGAAACCCAAACAGTGTGAGTTGTTTAAAAACGTTCTTTTTAGTAAACTGTGTGTACACGAACAATGTTCTCAATGCTCGAGTTCATGTGTAGAGACCCAGGCGATACTTTGAGCAAAGTTTCATGGTGTGTCGAGCCTTCTTAGTGTTGTAAAAATATCGATTTTGATGCGCTCAAATGCCCCTAGTACTCCCATTCACCGGCCACTGACCACAAAACTAAATCACGGTCAAACTCAAAAACGGCTCGTTTGTCATAATTATGCTTTTAGATATAAGTTTGTCTCGTTTACAGTAAAAAAAAACAGCCCAGGTTGCATTTTGGCAACAGTTATCCTTTAAATGCTTCCACACTGCCGAGATGTTTCTGCATTAGTGCATCAGCCTCTATTTGATCTCGTCACGTAATTGTTCAGTATAATTTATTCAGCTTTATTTCGAGCCGAGCACCGAAAGAGCTTTTTTATGCCATTTTCGGCCGAATAATTTCTGTTGCCAGACATTCGGTGCATCCCTAGTTTAAAACGTGTGATTTCAGTGCCATAGACATGATAATCAAAACTAAACAGATGTTTTTTGTTTTTTTTAGCAAAGTATGTGAGGTACGAGCTGTAAAGATAGAGACCTAGTCTAGAAAAGGAGGCGGGGAGCAACAGCTCATTTGCATTTAAAGAGACATGCATGAAAACAGCGTGTTTCTGCTTCCATTCTAAATAGGCATATTCAAAATGATATAATAAATGATCTGTGGGTTATTTTGAGCTGAAACTTCACAGACACATTCTAGGGACACCTGAGACTTATATTACATCTTGTAGCAAGCACAATAGCTGTCCTTTAAATAGTTAAATCATCAGTATTGTAAAATGTAATGAACAGTTTACAGCTCAGAGTGAACTTAAGGGAAAGGTGATTTGAGATTTCTGTCTTCATCTGCAGCTTGCAGAGAGAAACAGCATGCCATCTTGCCCCCAGCCAGCCACACAATTGCGGTCTTAGATGCATTAATTATGAGCCGTTCTGTCTAGTGAGAAGATGTGATGGATTTTATTTATAAACTTTTTTGGGGGGTGGGGTGGGATTGGTTTCTTTCTGAACTCCTGTGTCTTCCAGCGTGAGTTTCATGCATAAACATCATCCAGAAAGTTTTATTTAATACAAAGGGGTCATCTGAACACACAGGTAACCCTCAGAACTCAGCCTTCAGAGAGACATAAACAAGACTTTTTAGAGTCTTAAAAAAGAAATCAAAAATATTGAATTTAAATGTTTAAAGCATGAAAATTATATTAGTTCTCTTTCATAATATCACAGTTAAATGAGCATGAGGGTCAATTAATTAAATTAAAACTGAATCATTTTCTTACTTCACTACTTTCAAGCTATTTTTGCCATATCCCAGAAACAATGCCTTTTAGACATAAAGTGAAATAATTAACTGCAAGTGCAATTAAGTGCAATCTAATTTTTTAATTCCTCTAATTAACATGTTTTATAAAAAAAAAAAAAAAAAAAACATTTTTCTTGAAAATACAGCTGAGGTCGAAAGGGATCAGGGATCATACACAATTTGAATTTTGAATTTATAGAATTTAGTTTATATACACTTTCCAACAGTGACTGTATGATTTTGAGATCTATCTTTTCACACCAAGGACAACTGAGGGACTCATGTGCAACTAAAACTGAAGGTTCAAACACTCACTGATACTGTACTTCAGAAAGAAACACAATGCACTAAGAGCCAGTGGGTGAAAACTTTTTGAATTTGAAGATCAGGGTAAATTTACCTTATTTTGTCTTCTGGGAAACATGTAAGTATTTTCTGTAGCTTCTGAAGGGCAGTACTAAATGGAAAAAAAATGACATTTAGGCAAAATAAGAAAAATGTACACAAGTTTACACCCCTGGCTCTTAATGCATCATATTTCTTTCTGGAGCATCAGTGAGCGTTTAAACCTGTAATAGTTGCATATGAGTCCCTCAGTTGTCCTCAGTGTGAAAAGATGGATCTCAAAATCACAGAGTCATTGTTGGAAAGGGTTCAAATACACAAAATGGCTGAAAAAAAAAAAATTCTGATGAACAGTGGGCGGTTTAACTGTTTAGGACAAACAAGGGACTGAAAAACTATCACTAAAAAAAAAACAGCTGTGGATCGTAACAACACAGTATTTAAAAACAGTAAACTTTTGAACAAGGTCATTTTTATAAATTCAACTATTATTTTTTCTTGTGAACTATATGTAAACATCTTTTATGTGAAATATCTTATTCAGGTGAGTACTAAATAAAACGTGATATGCATTTTGTACAATCCCTCTTATTTGTGTTAAATAATTAACATTTTGCAGATTCTGCAAAGTGTATGTAAACTTTCGACCTCAACTGTATTGTTTTAATCGCCCCAGTTCCATCCTGTTAATGCAATAAATTAACACAAACTCCTCCTCCTCCCGTTAAGATTCTTGCCATTGTGTAAAAAAGTTACATATTTATAAAAAGTTTAATTGCTAGAGCAGAGTATGTCTGCTTTATTCTTTTATAAAAATGAATGACATGCAGATTGATTTTTAAAAGTTAGTAAAAGTTCAAAAGGTTCTGCATAACAGTTCTGCATCAATTCATTTGCCTAACATTTAATTTGTACGACAGATCTGCTCTTACACAAAAAGCTGTCAATTTTAATGAAAAAGAAGCTCAATATCTAATCTCCTATCGTCAACTTGAGCTCCTTCAACTGATTTTGGCAACCTTGAAAATGTTTGGTTCTTAACTACCATTTAACGTCATTGTACGAAGGATGTGTTTTATAAGAAATTAATTCTGAGATGCACATTTTTATTAGCAAAACCCTGAAGGTGAGCCAAGCAAATATTAAGAGAACAAACTGTGTGACAGAGGCCCATCAGATCCATTACTGAGCCGATTATACAGCATTTAAATCACACTGTGCATCGCCAGAGAGGAGCCAGACAGACCGATAACCATTAAGCTGACAGAAACCAAATGAAGATTAAAAACACCACTGAACTTCAGTCGTTTCTCCCCAAGCCAGGTGATTCATAGTCCTCCCAATCATCCCATCCTTGCTGCACTTTTCCCGCCTCCCTACATCTGATTAAAGGGCACTTTTTAATATATGTCTTAAAGCTTTGCCAGGGTCTTTACAGCAGACATTGTAACAGCAAGAGCAAACCATCATTAAAATCAGGAAAACCATAAAATACGGCAGTGAACCAATGTGTTATTTCTCACCTAACAATTAAGTCAGGCTGGATCTTAACAGAGTGCCACTGATTAATCAACGTGTAAATGACAACAAAAGCAGAGACTGATTAGGGCAGAGGAACAACCTGGACCGATATTATGTGCCATCTGCAAGCAGGAAACAAATAGCTGCCCACATATCAGAGCAAGCCAAGGCATCTAGCTTGTGAATTTCATTTACCTTCCACTGATCTGCTGGTCACAGTATTTACTTCCTTTTTGGTGGCAGCCTGTGCCAGCTGGACTGCTTCAGCAAGACCAGACTTTAATGTTACCTAATTTTAAAGATATGTTAAAATGGTAGACACCAACATTATTTCTTCAAAGGAACATTTTACCCCAAAATTAAAATGCTGTCCTCATTTTGGAGTATCAATAAATAATGACTTATATTTAAGTTCTTATGGTTTCATAAGACTTTTTTTTAATTTTATTAAAACCTAAAAGTTTTCGAACCCATTTATTGTATTCAACTTCTTTCCTTTTGCGTTCCAACAATATGAAAGTCATTTAAAAAAGACAGAATTTTCATTTTTGTGTGAACTATCCACATTTAATAGTCTACCACTTTTCACCAGTGACAACTTCAACTTTTGGATTAATACATTTATTCAGCAAGGATGTATTACATTGATCAAACGTGAAAGGGAAAACTTCTACATTGTTAACAAAAATTATATTTTAATAAATCTTTTGACCTTTCTTTTCATCAAAGAATCCTGGAAAAAATGTCAAGGTTTTCACAACAGCACAAACAGCTTTCAACATTCAAAAGATATTTTTAAAATACATTTAAAATACTTTTTTTTTTTACATTTTAAAATATTCATACATTCCAAATATTAAAAAAGAAAGTAATTATTTTACATTTTAGTAATATTTCAAAATATAATTTTTTAAAATTAAATAAATGCATCTTTGTTAGCTTATATCTTATATCATAATATAAGTAATCTTTGTGTTTTGTTTTGTTTTATTAGTGTACTATCACCAAAAATGACAATTCTTTTATCATTTACTCACTCTCGAGTTTGTTTGTTTTTTTAAACAAAACATGTTGAACATAAAACTTATTTTGGGTAACCAAACAGTTGCTGGTCCCCAGTTACTTCTAGGGGTGCAACGGTTCTCGGTAAAAACCGGAACCGTCCCGTTCTCCTCCCACGGTTCGGTGCGCACCAGGACCGCGGTTCAACTTAAAACTGACAACGCATCTGTAATATGTTTTAAATAACAACAAGTAGGCTAAAACAAGTAGGGTTCGGCTAATGCATGTTTCTGTTGATGTATGCGCAATACTGGCTTCCCAACACGTAACAACAAAAGCGACTAAATAAAAAACGTGGACAAACCATTCTTGTTCAATGCGAGTGCCGCATGCTGGATTATGAGCAGTCATTTATTCCGTCATCTCCCGGGTGCTGATAGCGCTCGTGTGCAGGTGAGTCCTGAACAGCACACATTGCTATCTGGATTTAAACTAAACTCATTTATGCTTTGCCAGTTTCAACATTTAAGAGCCATAAGACGCAAACCCGCGCGCGCAGTGAGAAGTGAGAAGATCTGTGTGTGCGCTCATCCGAAGAGCGCAAACCCGCGCCTCAGAACGCGCGCAAATATTACTCCCGCAGAAATATATGTTATTTCCTATAACCCCGCGGGAAAACAGGTCTCTACTTCATCTCTTGGCTGCATGAAACAAACCCTCGCGCTAATGTAAAGGTACGATCAGAGTAATAGTAGTAACGAACTCGCGCGTAATGTATGACACTCTTGTATATTGGAGTCTAGGCACGCATAAGTCCTCTATTGATTCACAAACTATTCATGCTTTCGGGACTCTGATCCATAGTATAAAGTATTTTCATAGTTGTCAAAATGAATGTCCTGTGAGTGTTTTATAATGAATGCTCACCCATAAAGGTGAATTTTGTAAGGGTCAGTGGTGGTTATGCACATATGAGCACCAGCATCAACAGATTTAGAATGTATTTGCTGTATTTTTCATTTGTATGTTTATTTTATAATGGATACAAACAGAAGATATTCCGTCAGTCCAGTTCAAAAGGACAGGTTTAGTGAGTGTTATTTTGGGCATTTCCCTGTTGTTCTGTTTGGCAGGTTCACTTACTTAAAAAATACTCTGAAGTTGTAAAGAATCTCTGAATTAAAGAATTCAGGAGATTTAAATTTGTATATATGTTAAAAAGTTAGAACTGAGCAGAGGGTTTTCTTTTAAATTCAAAAGTATAGTTTTAATTTAAAGTTTGTTTGTTTGAGTTTTTTTATAATATGCATTAGAAGAATAAAAAGGCAAAATAAATGTTTTGGTTAATAAAAAAGGTTTAAAAATAAACACCTTTATAGAGGAAATGTCAGGCATAGGGGGGCCTTGCAAAATTGACCCGAGAAGGAGGTGGGCCCCCGGCACAGTTTCTGTACCTAAAAACTAATGTTAGACCTACCTAAAAAAAACAAAAAATCTGTTTATTTTATTGTATCTTTACTCTATTGTATTTATTTGTGCTGTCGCTTAGTTAGTTATTTGTATTTCTTTACTTTCAATTTTTTTCCCCTAAACATAGCACATGTACCGAAACGTACCGAAACCGTGACTCTAAAACCGGGATACAAACCGAACCGTGAGTAAGTTGAACCGTTGCACCCCTAGTTACTTCCATAGTTTTTTTTTTCCCACTATCAAAGTCAGTGGGGACCAGCTACTGTTATCCATTCTTCAAATTATCTTCTTTTGTGTTCAGCACAAGAAAAAAATTAATAGAGATTTGTCTCTTTAATGACAATCGGCATCATGTTTAGCTCTGTCACTTTAAGAGCTGCACACATCTAATATACAGCCGCGCTTCTGTTTTTCTCTCAACTGTCTACTTTTCCTTTAGACATAACCAACTGTGTTTATATGTAATCCTTGCGTGTTTCCGAAAGTATTAGCGAATCAGACGCCAAAGATAGCGTTGTCCAGTAATCAGGCGCAGTTTGACAGGCTTTTAGCACATGTGCTTCAGGTTAACATGCTCATGAAGTGCATGCCAGAACAGCATGCGAACAAAATAACGTTAATTAATTGGCAAGGCTTTAAAGCACATGCAAATAATGTACTTTTGTGATTGCGAATACAAATAAGTGCAATGTCCCATCAGTGAATGTATGTTGTGTTGTATATCGAGACAAAGGCACGCTGTAGCATGATACTACGATATTTATTTAAAAGCAGATTGTGGAGACATTTTAATTGTCCACGATCAAAAATCATCATATCGCACACCCCTAATTACAACATAGTTATTTTTGCTTCAAATAAGGTCTTTAGGAAACCATAGAAATTTCATAATTCTTGTCACCAGTGTCAAAATCACAAAAAATTGAATAATATTAGCCTGAATAAATAAAAAAAACTCAAGCTCACTGAAGACAAGTAAATATTAAGATTAATTCAGATTAAAAAACTATACAAGCAACAGGACAAAAAAGAACAAATACATAAGAAATACATACCTATAAAATAATCAAATGTATAAAAAACTCTTCACTGTGTAAATTAAATATATGTTTCTTCTTATTAAAGTTACAAAAGTGATTTAGTCAAGAGCAGTGAGAGATTTTTTGTTATTATAACATGAATGATAGCAGGAATTATAACATGAATGACAGCAGGAATTTTAGACTGCTGTCACTTTAGGAGCCGCCTGGATCCAATATACTGTTACACGTGTTTTCTTTCTCAGTTGTTTGCTTTTACTTAAGACCTAAATTACTGTTTATGAGGATACTTGCAAAGACTACAAGTGTGTGTATTGACACGTTCAAGGCCTATAAAACGACAAAAATAACTCCCGCGCTCTATGAGCACCGTCTTCACAGTGCAATGAAATGTGCAGTCAAATGAGTTTTCTTTCACTGCTTATTGCATTTTAATGGCTTAAAATCACTTGTTTTTAAACCGCAATACTAAAAACTTGCGCAAACGATACGTTTTTGTGACCATGTAGCACAGCAATGTCACCTGAGTGTGTAACCACGATAGAGAAGATAGTCGGTTGACACGATTTCTACCGGTTAAGTATCTTGCATAACAAACTTTAAAAAAGCATTTAAAAAAAAAAAAAAACTTTGCACACATTAAATTTCTGAAGCATTTTCTTAATATAGCCAGACCTTAGGTTTATGCCTTAAACTTGTAGACTGTATTGATTTGTGTGGATAAAAAGTCAGCAGAGACACTTCAGGGATTTTGGAAGGTCAAATTGTCACTAGGGCAATCTCTCTAAATATTTATGTACCAACCAGCACAAACTTAAAGCAGACTTTTGGACTTGCGGTGCATAACCTTGGTGAGTTAAATTAGATACTGTCTGCTTCAATACTCTCACTAAACGCTTGCTCAGTGAAAATTAATCTTAATTTGCAGAAAGGAAAGGTTTTCTGCATCAATATCGCTCACTCTCTGTGACTTGTATGCTGCTTTTAATTTATCTTTACACTAGCAAATGCAAGCTTCTTTATTGGCTATGCTGTTTTTCTGCACCAGAATTCTCATTCACATTTTGGCTGATTAGAAAACGTCTGCCCTCATCTTCACCTTTAAATTTCACGAAACTTTGAAAGTGGATGCCTTGCGGCAAGTCTGATGCTCCCATCGTGTCTAGTGATAATGAAGTAATGTATTCAGGTTGAACAGTGATTTAAAAATTACCCTGGACTTTGAACTTATGAAAGTTTGAGGCTGAGTACAAATTAAGCTGCACAGCTCTATATAGAGAAGGCATTTGTGGCAGAATGAACTAAAGAATATAATTTAGATACAATATCATTTTCACTTTTTTAACAAAAAGGCAGTTACAATGGAAGTACACAGGGTCAAGCAATTAACATTAAAATCCAAGCTTTTTAAAAAATACAAGCAGAAGACCTAAACATGAGAGTAGTTTCAGTTGTCTGTGAAATATTAAAACTTCTAACCTGAATCCACCTAGAAAAGTATTTTAAAAGAACAATAAGGGCCATTTTACAGCTCTGTACAGGCTGTATTGAACAACTCATTAAACATAATTTAATAAAATGATTACGTTTCTCCTGTTTCTGAGAGATCAAATAAAACATCACAAGACTAAAGAGCTAAATGCATGTTTTAAATTATTACAAGTTTCAAAAAAGATTTCACTTAGATATGAGCACCAAACTTCTCAGCAGCTTACTCATTAAAACAGAATCTTTAAATCACTGGACTGTAAACAAAATATATAATTCAAGATTCAAATGAATAATTAAACATATTTAGATAAAGTAACAAATTTGATGACTTAGATATAAACATGTAAAAATAAAACATTAAGCAAGCTTTCATGCAACAAGAGTTCCTAGAAATTATTACATATACAACATTACTTACTATAAGCATATTTTATACTGATAAATGCTTCTCACACAACTAAGAAGCGGTAGACATACTGAAGCCCGTTTCCGCCACTAAATAAAAAATAAAAAAGGTAACTGCGACTTTTTTCGCAATTCTGATTTTCTTCTCAGAATTGCATGATACAAACTCACAATTCTGATGTTTTTTTCTCAGAATTGTAAGATATAAACTCACAATTCTAAGAAATTAATCAGAATTGCATGGAATAAACTCACAATTCTGACTTTTACCTCTGAATTGTGAGTTGTATTGTGCAATTGTGATTTTTCTCTCAGAAATGCGAGTTATTAAGTTAGAATTGTGAGATATGAACTCGCAATTCTGAGAACATAAATATCAAAATAGGACTTTATAACTCGCAATTGCAAGTTTATATCTCACAATTCAGAGAAAAAAAATTTGAATTGTGAGATATACACTCACATTTGCGAGGAAAAAGTCAGAACTGTGAGAACTCATCATTTTGACTTTATAACTCAAAATTGTAAGTTTATATCACACAATTTAGAGGAAAAAAAAGTCAGAATTGTAAGTTTTTATCTCCTGATTCTGACTTTATTTCTCGCAAATGTGAGTTTATATCAAACTATTCTGGAAAAAAAATTCAGAATTGTGAGATATAAACTCACATTTGTGAGGAAAAACTCAGGAGAACTCATTATAAAAGTCAGAACTGCAAGTTTTTATCTCCCGATTCTGACATTATTTCTCGCAATTGTGAGTTTTAACAAATTCTGAGAGAAAGTCAGAATTATGAGTTTTTATCTGCCAATTCTGAAAAAAGTGAGAATCATGACTTTATAACTTTATAAAAATTCAGAATTGTGAGATATAAACTCACATTTGTGAGGAAAACCTCAGAATTGCAAGAACTCATAATAAAAGTCAGTTTATATCATGCAATTCTGGAAAAAAGGTCAGAATTATGACTTTATATCTTGCAATTGCAATTGCAAGTTTATATCATGCAATTCTGAGAAAAAAAGTCTGAATTTTGAGTTTATATATATATATATATATATATATATATATATATATATATATATATATATTGTGGTAATTTGCTAAATCCAAAATAAAAACAAACATTCTACCATAGTGTTGTTCCAAAAAGTTAAAATACAAAAACAGATGTATTTAACAACTTAATTTGTTTTCACAAAGGTTATGAAACCCCTCAAAACTTAGACTCACTGTTTTCAGGTTGCTTGCTTAAAGTTGGAAACAGTGCCATAGCTAATGTTTTGCTTGTCTCTTTCACTCCATAGCCAACTATTTGAGGATGTCAGCTCAGTGAGCTGAGAATTCAACTTGGCAGCCCTAAAATTTTACTTTATTTACAAGCAGGCTCTCACTGGCAGTCAGATAGAGGTTCAATTTCACAGAAAAGACAAAGTGCCAAGTACGGCGAGACTGTCATACATCAGCATGGATCTCCGTCAGACATCATTACAGCTACAGACAGACAAGATCAAAAAGATCAAGAGATGGAAGCTTTAACCATCTCTCTGATAAAACACACTGGCCAAAACAGAATGAAAGTGAAAATTCTGAAATTGTTTTAGTCCCTGTCACTGGACAGACATAATCAATCTGAGTCATCGCCAAAAATGATATTTTGTGAACCATCTGACATATACAAACTTCAGTGGCAAACTTGAGGGCATAAGGGTTAGAATCAAAGCCTGCCCATTTGCTCCTTAGCCAGAAAAAAAGAAACTGGATTCTTGAATTTCATGATAAAAATAGAATAAGGAAAATTCAATCATTATTTACTCATTGTCATGATGTTCCAAACACATACTGCTTGTTCTTCTCTGGAAAACAAATGGATAAACATATGGAACTGAAGAATACATTCTTTTCCATGTGATAAAAGAGACTAAAAATGTGTTTTTTGTGCTCAGGCACCATATTTTAATGCATTATCACTGAGTAACACCTTTAACGTTGGTCTTTTTTTTACACAAAGCTCACTATGCTGTTTTCCTCACATATACAGTATAAAGGGTCATATAGAATGCTTTTATGATACTTCTGTGTGCTTTTTGTCATTTTTGGAGTTTTTACGTATTCTTTAAGAAACACCACCTCACAAACATCTCTGTTTTATGTCATTTTATTTATGGCTGCCAGATCGAAAACTTTGAAAATACTTGCACAGTTTCAAAAAAAGGCATTCACAAAAAACACCTTGTGCCTGCTCTGCTATAGATTCACTTTCATAGCTCTATTATATGCCGTTTTTCTTCAAATCTTCAGCTTTATTATTTTATTTATTTTCTATTTGTGCTGAGAACTACTTATATGCCTTTGCGTGTCTGCTTGTAATAACAGTGTGACTTATATTGTTTCATGCCTGTGACAGTTTCTCTGAAATGAAAGGCACAAATTTCTCTCTATTAAAGAAAATGTACTCTGTCTCACCTCCCAAATCTCTCTAGATATGTTCCTCCTCTGTTAACTTTTCTCTTTCAACATTTTCCTGGCTGAGCCTGTGTCTGTGTCAGCTTACACAAGAAAAAGAAAAAACCTGTCGACACATGCTAGAGTTTGTCTTGTAGCTGGGAGTTGAAGTAGGGGTGATTAAAAGACAAAAATACATTCAGAAACTTTTTTGAAAACACAAATCGTGGTTCACGACTGTTATGTGTTGGATCAGAATGAGGCGTTGGCAATATTTGGCCTACTGCTTTTGAATTTTGACATCCTCAAATAAGTTTTTAATGAGGTTAACTTAGCTGAATTTTTCCAGTAGCGTCAAAATAGTTCAGCTGTTTTCAAATTATCCAACAGATCTACTTCCAAGCAGTCCAAGTGTGCTCACAGCTACAAAGCATCTCTCACCTGAGGTTTCTTAAAAGGACTGACACGCTCCGAAATACCTGTGGTTCACGAACAGCGCGTTTCTTCATCGGTGGAAAATACGACGTTTATTCCAGCGGCTTGTCGGTAAACATCCACTTCATCTTTTCGTCTCTGTTTTTGTGTGACAAACCGCTCCAACAATCCAGTACGATCTGTTTGAATGATTCAAACTGAATTGCGATTCGAGTCAGACAGTTTTGAAAGGGCTTGACTGATTCATTACAGAAAATCGGCTCATAATTGCGAATGGGACATCGCTCGTTCCGATTCTAAATCGAAAATACCGGAAATATGACTCGTTTTGGTAAAGTTTGTCGATAATATTTTATCTCATATAAATATCATATATATCATATATATGTGTGTGTGTGTGTGTGTGTGTGTATCTTTTTTCTTCTTACTTTAAAAGTGAAAATGATTTGATTAAAACTGAAGAAATTGTGTTTAGTTATAGTTATAGTTTAAGGGAAAATCTGCCATCTTTTACTTACCCTCCACTTGTTCCAAACACAAAAGAGAATATTTGAAGAATGGTAACCAGCCAATAGGCACGTTTTCATTACAGATTTGCGCAAAACTTTGGCAATATTTTAGAAATGTCGATTTAAAAGTATTGCGAAATGGCAGCGTTTCCATTAACCGACGTTATGCGACTAAAACATATTTTTTTCCTCTCGCGATAAGTCATGGCAACAGATTTTTGTAGGATTTTGGCTATATTTAATCGAATGTGACCTGTAAATGCCAAAAAAAAAAAATAACTTTTCCATTGCCGTTTTGCAAAATATTCCTTTTTCAGAATGCCTGAAAAACCATGTCATGCCTGCGAAAAAAAATATTATTTCAATATAAGGGAGATTTTGAGCAATTGACGCGGTTCCATCAGGCATATTTTTAATTTGCAATTTCATTTTGCGCAATTTAAAGGAACACTCCACTTTTTTTGCAAATAGGCTCATTTTCCAACTCCCCCCAAGTTAATAAGTTGAGTTTTATCGTTTTGAAATCCATTCAGCCATTCTCCTGTTCTGGCGATATCACTTTTAGCATTGCTTAGCATAGATCATTGAATCCTATTAGACCAATAGCATCGCGTTCAAAAATGACTAACGAGTTTCGATATTTGTCCTATTTAAAACTTGACTCTTCTGTAGTTATATCGTGTACTAATACCAGTGGAAAATGTAAAGCATCGATTTTCCGATAAGATTAGGAACTACACTCCCATTCTGGCGTAATAGTCAAGGAAGTTTGCTGCCGTAATATGGCTGAAGCAGGTGGAGTAATATCACGCAGTGCCTGAAATTAGTTCCCAGCTTGGTTAGCATTTGCACATGTGCTGCATGATATTACTGTGCCTGCTTCGGCCATGTTACGGCAGCAAACTTCCTTGACTATTACGCCGGAATGGAAGTGTCCTAATGTTATTGGCCTAGACAATCGATGCTTTAAATTTTCTGCCGGTATTAGTACATGATATAACTACAGAAGAGTCAAGTTTTAAAAAGGACAAATATCGAAACTTGTTGGTCATTTTTGAACGCAATGCTATTAGTCTAATAGGATTCAATGATCTATGCTCAGCTATGCTAAAAGTGATATCGCCGGAACAGGAGAACGACTAAATGGATTTCAAAACGGTAAAACTCAACTTATTAACTCGGGGGGGAGTTGGAGAATGAGCCTATTTCCAAAAAAAGTGGAGTGTTCCTTTAATGGAAACGTAGCTATTGAGTTCCACAGTATTTGTCCATATTATGGAGGTCAGTAGCTGCATTTCCATTACCCTTTAAATTGCGCAAATTGAAATTGCGAATTGAAAATACACCTAATGGAAACGCATCAGTTGTGCAAAAGCTCCCATATATCGCAAAAAGTTTTTACGCTCCCATGAGGTGGTTTTTCAGGCAATTCGAAAAAGGATTTTTTTGCGAAACAGCAATGGAAAGTTTTTTTTCATATTTACAGGTCACATTCGATTAAATATAGCCAACATCCCACAAAAATTTGTTGTCATGACTTATCGCAAGAGGAAAAAAACATGTTTTAGTCGCATAACACTGGGTAATGGAAACACCGTCATTTCGCAACACTTTTTAATCGCCATTTATAAAATAGCGCCAAAGTTTTGCTCAAATCTGTAATACAAACGCGCCTAATGGCTACCAACTGGTTGTCAACATGGTTCAAAATATCTTTTTTGTGCTCAGGAAAAGAATGGAACTCATATAGAGGGTTTTCTTGATGCATCATCAATCGGCCATATTGACGGCACTAATTGTAAACAATGCCACTGAACCAAACGATACTTATATATTTTGCTGAGTATTGCTGCTGAAAATAGTTTATTATTGTCATATGTTTTGGGCTGTACTCAGTTGGACAGGTCGCACATTTGGAGTACAATAGACTACTAAAACAAATATATACAAAACTTATAACAAATCAAGGAGAAGAGTGCCAACAACTATCAGAGGAACAAAAGGTGTTTGGCCAAAGGATTTCCAGGGCAAGAATCTTGACAACATTCATGTTTGTTCTTATCATTTCTGGTCAGGTAGGCTAGGTAAAATATTAGACTAATATCTTAATTAATACTGTTCGTACGTATCTTTACCACCTATTAACTTTAGTTTTTTAAAATATTGCACCCTTTCTTACTAAGTCATTCACTATATGATTTATGTTTTTTTCCATGGTTTAAACAGCATAAATTAGCAGAACAACATATCCAGTAGTACATTTACCATGCAATCCATGCTGTTGTTTACATCCGAATACCTCCAATATGGTGCTTCTGGGTAACTGACCCTTTATAGTAAGTAAATCGTGACAGGTTTTCCATTTTTGGGTGAACTATCCCTTTAAAGGACTCAAAGCATAAACTTTCCCTAATACATGCATGACCTATACATTTTAACCAACATTCTAGGCATGTTATGAGTCAACAGCATAATATTAAAAACTTATACCTCTAATTACTAGGCCTACAACGCATAAAAAAATCAGAGGTTCTAGTTACAAAAGATTTCAAAAAGAAATATAAAAGACACAATGGTCAGAAAAAAGAATCTTCAAAAGAAACTCCTGAGACACTTTGACCCAGTTCTTTTTCTCTCCAGGGTAAAAAACACACAAAAATTAGACATGCATGAAGAAGGAACCCCTGTGGAGTAAACTTCATTCAAAATCAACACAGTCTGCACAGCATAATAAGAAGTATAAAAAGTCCAAAAACAAATCTATTGTGGCTGGGTTTGTTTCAAACAACACCAAGAGAAACACAACAAACACAGAGAAAGCGACACATCATATTCAAGACACCAAATATGAAATGCCTATATAAAGTGTTAACATTTCCTCCATAGCACTAATGAAAGTATCATTTCGCTTGATGGAAAATGCAAGAAAGATACTGAAGCATTCATTTTTAGATAATGACGAAACTTGCGATCTTAAATGAAACCCTCTCTCTTATTTCAACAGTGTTAAAAGCATCTCACTTTAATAGTTCTCCAAGCGAAGAGCTCTTCGTTTGACTTTCTCGATCAAAAAGATAAATTGATGTGTTTATTTTGACGCTGCTGTTGCATTGTCTTTCTTTTTTACAGGGTGGGAAGTTGGCAAGGAAATGGCGCTGTTTCTAATTTCATGATGTGATGGGATCTGCCTCCCTGCCACATGACTGACGAGCTCATCATGAGGATGGATAAGTGATGGTAAGTAAACTGTTTATAATGAAAAACTGTCGCCATGATGCAATGCTACCGCTTTCTTTTCACAGGCGAACAACGAGCCTCAGGAACCCTTACCAGAAGCGTGATGAATGGAGATGCCTTAATCAGTGACTAGACTGCAAAATGCACCATCAAATTAGCTCGGGATATCACAGGGAGAGAGACGAGGCAAAAAGCGAGAGGGTGAGACAAAGATGAATGATATCCTTGAGGCGAGATGATGGAAGCCCTCTCACTATTTCATGTTTTCAGAAGTGTCGCCTTTGAGAGACCGACCTGAGTTCCCTTTGCATCGTTATTAAGTTGCAGCCGGGGTGTTTTGCTGCTTGATGAAATCAGCATGGATGTGTGTAGAGGTTAAATTGCATTAGCATGCGTCTGCGCGGGGAACGAGGCGCTTTGAAACAGGATGTGATCAGGCTCTGATGCTTTGAAACGTTCAGACGTTTGCCGTCAATGTAAGCGCACACTGGTGTAATCACAGACTGAACTCAGAAACCAACCGGGGAGTTTGAGTATAGCCCACAGCTTTTTGAAGTGCAAAAACAGAAAGTATTTAATCTTATTCCAGCACTAAGTGGGCAGCCAGGGCCGCGTGCTTTATAGCTGTCTACGAGCACTTTACCTTTTTTCCGATCTCATGAATTCCGAAAGCTATGAAATAAAAATGGCCGGGGACTTGGGGTGCAAGAGTTTTGAAGCCAGTGCCAGGAGCTGAGCAATGCTTAATGCGAGTAGTTGAAGCATTTTGGCTTTAAGTAAGATGTCAGGCTGTCTTCTTGACCAGGTCGCAGAGGGGAAGACTGTAATTCTCCAGCTCACTGAGGTGAGCACAGCTGAAAAGAGACTAGATGAAGCACTGGATCACGGCACGGCTTGTTGTGGCCTGCAGCTTGCTGGTCTAGTTAACTGAGTTGAATAAAAGATCCCCTTCAGGAAGAATTAATCACTGGATTTTCATTAGTGGCTTTTGAGTTTTGTTTGCTAGTACGCTAGGTTTTGTTATGTATGACTGTATAGTCCACTCCATTTTTGAAGTTATTTTTAAAAATATAATCTGCACTTAAAGGGATAGTTCACTCAAAAATGAAAATTACCCCAAGCCATCCTAGGTGTATATGGCTTTCTTCTTTTAAACAAATACAATAGGAGTTATATTAAAGAATGTCCTGGCTCTTCCAAGATTTATAATGGCAGTGAATGGCTGCTGAGGTTTTAAAGTCCAATAGAGTGCATCCATTCATCATAAAAAGTGCTCCACATGGCTCCAGTGGATTAATAAAAGCCTTCTGAAGCAATGCATTTGTGTAAGAATAATATCCATATTTAAAACTGTATAAACCATAATCTCTTTTTCTAACTGTCGTACACGCGTTCACAAGATAGTGGCGCTTCAGCGGATGATGTAGGATGAAGGTGAACACAGTGATCAAAGTAGAAGTGCAGTGGAGAGAGAAAAACAAAACTCTGGTCATGAATTAGAATTACAAAACAAAGAGGATTTTGATATAAGCCACAAGTAGACAGTTTTTTCTTTGATGTAAACATAACTTAGTTCACGCTAATATATTCGCTGGAATGCCAGTTTCAAATATGGATATTTTTCTTAAACAAAGGCATCAATTCCCTTCTGGGGGCCTTTATTAACCCCCCGGCGCTGTGTGGAGCACTTTTTGCAGTGCCTTGCGAAAATATTCATACCGCTTTATTTGTTCACGTTTTGTTATGTTGTTACCAGTGTTGGGGGTAACGCATTACAAGTAACGCAAGTTATGTAATCAGATTACTTTTTTTGAGTTACTAGTAAAGTAACGCATTACTTTTTCCATTTACAAGAAAATATCTGAGGTACTTTTTCAAAAAAGTAATGCCAGTTATTTTTTGTTTCCTTTATGCATTTAATCCCATTTTATTAACCAATGTCTTTGCTGCTGACATTTGTTGATCCAATTCAGCCATACTAATACACATTTGTGACCCTGGACCACAAAACCAGTCTTAAGTCGCTGGGGTATATTTGTAGCAATAGCCAAAAATACATTGCATGGGTCAAAATTTTTGATTTTTCTTTTATGCCAAAAATCATTAAGAAATTAAATAAAGTTCATGCTCCATGAAGATCTTTTGTAAAATTCCAACTGTAAACATATCAAAATGTAATTTTTGATTTGTAATATGCATTGTTAAGAACCTAATTTGGACAACTTTAAAGGTGATTTTCTGAGTCTTTTTGATTTTTTTGCATCCTCAGATTTCTGATTTCAAATAGATGTATCTCAGCCAAATATTGTCCTATCCTAACAAACCATACATCAATAGAAAGCTTAGTCGTGGTTGTTTTAATTTTTTCCCATTAAGGGTAACGGAGACTACATGCTTCTTTGAACCTTCAATGCAGCAGAATTTTTTCTGAACTCTTATGCATTTTCATCTGTTATTAAGACGTGACTTTTTATTAAGATGTGTGTGCCTTTCCAAATATTCCCATTCAACTGAATTTGGCAGAGGTTAACTTCACTCGAAGTGTAATAACATCTACAAGCAATATGAATTCTCCTGAGCTTAATTTTAACTGTCACAGATAAGGGTGTGAATACTTATGCAATGGAATCATTTAAGTTTTTTATTTTTAATACTTTTGCAAATATGTTAAAAACCTGTTTGGAGGGCGAGTAAATAATGGGCTAGTTTTAATTTTTGGGTGAACTAACCCTTTAATACTGTTTGGAAGAAAAGATACTATGATGACAAAGTCAATACATGTTTTCTAATTTTTAGGGTTTAAACCACCATTGACTATCATAAGCAAACAAAGGTCTAGGTATGGGTTACTAGGAGAATTCTAAAATGAAAACTTAAAGTAAAAACAAAATGTACCAGGTTTTAAAAGTAGTCAATTCAAATCCATGCACACAACATAATTGAGTCTCAGACTGCAGTAAGTGGGAAAAGGGCAGTCTGAGGTCACTTATATTCCTCAAGGATGCATTAAATTGATCAAAAGAGACAGTAAAGCCTTTTACATTATTCCAATATATATATATGGATTCTCAGAGGTGAGCCGAGAAACAAACAAAAGTGTCTGCCCACTGAATGCTGAGAGATGCCCCCTTGGAAACTGCACCCAAAGAAAATTGAAATGCTTAGAATCAACCCATATTAGATACAAACTCTCCTAATGGTTATTGCTGTTTAAGAGATAGAGATAGACAATAGGCAACAATTTTATTGTGTTGATGGTTACACAAACAATGAAAAGAAAATGACTTCATCTTTATCATAACAATGTAAAAGTGCTGTAAGTGTTGATAGCCATTTCACTAACTTCTCCTTTCACCAAAAACATCCATAGACGTCAGCAACACTCAGAATGAACCCGAACGCTTAAAATAACTGACAGGCAGCAAACCTTTCAGTGTCTTCTGATTGGCCAAACAACAGCGCCCTGCGGTCAGATTCGTTTTTACTGTTTAGAAAGCCTAGGGCTGTCAGAGACAGGTGTGATATCTCAGGACACATATTCCAGTGATATCTGTCAAGTAAAAATCACTTATTGTTTCTAAAGCTCAAAGAGTAGAGTATGGCACTGGCAACAAAAAGTCAGAGGTTTGATTAGCCTGGAATACATGAACTAATCAAATATTAAGCTGTTAATGTTATTATAACAACATCATCAGCTGTCAAACCTTTTTTTTCAGTAGATGAAGCTGACAATCACTTTGAAACAATCTTGTACTCTGAATTCAGTTAATTATAAATGTTAGTTTTGTCAATATTGATACAAATCTTAATTTGAGAGTAGCTGCATGTTTATATCTGACAGCTTTGACGGATAATAAATGAAAGACAAAGAAAAACATTTCGTGATAAAACGGATAAACCAGAAGATTAAAAACAACAGGATACTGCTGAACTTGCAGAAGAAATCCAAAATAATTCCTCTGTAAATACATTTTTTCAGTTTCAGTTTTGTTTTGTGAATTATTCATGAATATTGAGCAATTTATTGTGGGTATTATTCATCTTCAGTGCTAGTTTGAAGAAATAGTTCAATCAAATAATGATGACAAAATTTGACAAGACAATTGATGGATTGGAGTCGTATGGATTGTTGGTGGATTATTGATATGTTTTTATCAGCTGTTTGGACTCTCGTTCTGACGGCACCCATTTACTCCAGAGGATCCATTGGTGAGCAAATGATGTAATTTTCTAAATTTCAACAAACTCATCTTGGACAGCCTGAGGGTGAGTAAATTGTGAGCAAACTTTCATTTTTGGTTGAACTATTCTGCTCTCTGGATAGAGTTTTAGCTTAATGCTGGACTTTAATGGCTGGTTAAAAGTTTGTAGCAACATCTATTTGAGTTATCCTGCTTCACTACAGTGGAATAGAGTAATACAGCGCCTTATTATGTACTTTCAGCTCGCAAATAGTACTGTCACAGATAGCAATAATACAAATGCTAATAATACAGAGGCTCATCAGCACAATAATAGTACTGTCCCTTTGCGCTCATATGAAATGAAGGTATAATAGAGTTTCAAAAGCCCCAGTTAAAACCGTGTTTGCAACAATAGGTGATGTAGTCATTTGCTGGTAGATCTGAAGTCAGTTCTGTTAAAATGAATAAAGAACTTTAGTGAAGCTATCACAGCCTCTTCAGAAACGCATTAGGAGGGAGTTCTTTCCATTTAAGCCATGATCACATTTCTCAAGCGAAGTGTCACTGTGGAAAAACAATAGCTTATTCCTACAGAACCGTCTCGCTTTGTACTCATCAGCTGTGCAAGCGTGAAAAATGAAACCTTATTTTCGGCACAGAGCAAAAACCATCTCTAACTGGCTTCAATGGGAGCAACTGTTTATCTTTTTCCCACCCCTGCTCGCCCTCCCTCTCTGTCTAACCCTTCTCTTCATGATTTTTTTTTTTTTTTTGAAGTGCTGCGGTAGGTCTGAGTCACTGCTATTCGCATACAGCAATACCTCATGCAAATTTCATTTTTTATCAGTTGTTATCGCTTCTCTCTCTCTCAGGTATGTTCGTTTGAAAGCACTGTGATGAACAACCATTGCGGCAACAGATGAATCATTCGCCCTGTACATCACTTTGTTTACTTCTAGAACGAGCGGCAGTATCTAATTACATGGATAAACACCCAAGAATGTTAACCAAAACAAATTAGAACTACAATTACATGGTATTTGAAAAATTATATAATAATTATATAATAGCACTTAAAAGGTTAGCTCACCCAAAAATGAAACTTCTGTCATAATTTACTCACCTTCAAGTTGTTCTAAACCTGTATTCATTATTAATCTGGATACATTTGTCAACGGTGTTTTCTCTTCAAAACGCATTCTGTCCATGCTAACGTTTTCTAAAGGTTTCTCGTCCACACTGAAACGACGATTTCAGATGATACAGACGGAATGATACGTTTTCACGCAATTCTTCTGGCAAGATCATTTTATTTACAAAATTATTCCACTATTAACTGGTGTCCAGGTCGACCCATGTCTATTATGTGTGATCTAAAACGTCATGTTTTGCCACAGGACAGCAATCGGGAGTAAATTTTTGTTATATTTGCAGGAATTTGCCTAAATATTTGACATGAAGAGTGTACAAAGTAACATATCTTTAGCAACAGTGTGGAAGTAGCATAACAAGCACAGTACATTATAAAAAATAATACATTCTAAGATTACAAGATTAAAATCATAATATTTTGAGGAAAATATGATATATTGTAAGAATAAAGTTGAAATTTCAAAAATAAGGACTACATTTTTCGAAATTAAGGAAGAAATTATTAGAATTAAGTCAAAATGTTTTGAGAATAAAGTCGAAATTTTTGAAAATAATGTCAAAATGTTTCGAGAATGAAGTTGAAATTACGAGAATAAAGACTAAATATTTCAAAATTAAAGGCAAAATTACAAGAATTAAGTCAAAATGTTTTGAGAATAAAGTTGAAATTACGAGAATGAAGTCAAAATGTTTTGAGAATAAAATTGAAATGTTTCGAGAATAAAGTCAAAATTTTGAGAATAAAGTCTAAATGTTTCAAGAATAAAGTCGAAATATTTCTAAATTAAAGTCGGAATGTTTTGAGAATAAAGTCGAAATGTTTCCAGAATAAAGTTGAAATTTTGAGAATAAAGTCAAAATGTTTAGAGAATGAAGTCAGAATTATGAGAATAAAGTCAAAATGTTTTGAAAATAATGTCAAAATGTTTCGAGAATGAAGTTGAAATTACGAGAATAAAGACTAAATATTTCAAAATTAAGGGCAAAATTACAAGAATTAAGTCGAAATGTTTTGAGAATTAAGTCAAAATGTTTTGAGAATAAAGTAAAAATTTTGAGAATAAAGTCTAAATTTTTCAAGAATTAAGTTGAAATTATGAGAATTAAGTTAAAATGTTTTGAGAATAAAATCTAAATATTTTGAGAATAAAGTTAAAATTTTAAGAATAAAGTCTAAATGTTTCAAGAATAAAGTCTAAATATTTCAAAATTAAAGTCGAAATAATTCGAAATTAAGGTCAGAATTATGAGAATTAAGTCAAAGTGTTTTGAGAATAAAGTCAAAATGTTTCCAGAATAAAGTTGAAATTGCAAAATAAAGTCGAAATTTTTGACAATAAAATCAAAATGTTTCAAGAATAAAGTCAAAATTTTGAGAATAAAGTCAAAATGTTTCGAGAATAAAGTCGGAATTACGAGAATAAAGTCAAAATGTTTCGAGAATAAAGTCTGAATTACGAGAATAAAGCCAAAATGTTTCGAGAATAAAGTCTGAATTACGAGAATAAAGTCAAAATGTTTCGAGAATAAAGTCTGAATTACGAGAATAAAGTCAAAATGTTTCGAGAATAAAGTCTGAATAATGAGAATAAAGTCAAAATTTTCGAGAATGAAGTTGAAATTACGAGAATAAAGACAAAATATTTCAAAATTAAGGGCAAAATTACAAGAATTAAGTCAAAATGTTTTGAGAATAAAGTCATAATTTTGAGAATAAAGTCTAAATGTTTCAAAAATAAAGTCTAAATATTTCAAGAATGAAGTTGAAATTACAAGAATTAAGTTAAAATTTTTTGAGAATAAAATCTAAATATTTTGAGAATAAAGTTAAAATTTTGAGAATAAAGTCTAAATGTTTCGAGAATAAAGTTGAAATATTTCGAAATTAAAGTTGAAATATTTTGAAATTAAAATCAGAATTACGAGAATTAAGTCAAATGTTTTGAGAATAAAGTCTAAATGTTTCCAGAATAAAGCTGAAATTGCAAAATAAAGTCAAAATGTTTTGAGAATAAAATCGAAATGTTTCGAGAATAAAGTCGAAATGTTTTGAGAATAAAGTCAAAATTTTGAGAATAAAGTCTAAATTTTTTGAGAATAAAGTTAAAATTTTAAGAATAAAGTCTAAATGTTTCAAGAATAAAATCAAAATGTTTCAAGAATAAAGTCAAAATTTTGAGAATAAAGTCAAAATGTTTCAAGAATAAAGTCAGAATTATGAGAATAAAGTCAAAATGTTTTGAAAATAATGTCAAAATGTTTCGAGAATGAAGTTGAAATTACGAGAATAAAGACTAAATATTTCAAAATTAAGGGCAAAATTACAAGAATTAAGTCAAAATGTTTTGAGAATAAAGTCAAAATTTTGAGAATAAAGTCAAAATTTTGAGGAAAAAAGGCGAAATGTTTCAAAAATAAAGTCTAAATATTTCAAGAATGAAGTTGAAATTACAAGAATTAAGTTAAAATGTTTTGAGAATAAAATCTAAATATTTTGAGAATAAAGTTAAATTTTTGAGAATAAAGTCTAAATGAATCGAGAATAAAGTTAGAATATTTTGAAATTAAAATCAGAATTACGAGAATTAAGTCAAATGTTTTGAGAATAAAGTCTAAATGTTTCCAGAATAAAGCTGAAATTGCAAAATAAAGTCGAAATGTTTTGAGAATAAAATCAAAATGTTTCAAGAATAAAGTCAAAATTTTGAGAATAAAGTCAAAATGTTTCGAGAATAAAGTCGGAATTACAAGAATTAAGTCAAAATGTTTCGAGAATAAAGTTGAAATTATGAGAATAAAGTCGAAATGTTTCGAGAATAAAGTCGGAATTATGAGAATTAAGTCGAAATGTTTCGAGAAATAAAGTAGAAATTACGAGAATTAAAACATAGCAATTAAAGTTATAATATTTTGAAAGCATAGCCTGTGCATGCAAATGGCTCGGATTTTTTTTTTTAATGTGACACTAAAATGCCGTCATAGTTTTCACAGTCCACACTACAACACTACAATTTTCAAATTCTACTTTGGAAAGCATTTTGAAGAAGCTTAGTTTTCGGTGACAAACGTTGTCTCAATGTGGACAGAAGGCCAAAATCAGAGAGAAAAAGATGTGTTTTCAAACAAAAATATAGGCTATTAGTGTGGACAAGGCCTTACTCCCCCTCAAGTTGTTCCAAACCTTTGAGTTTCTTTCTTCTAGATATTTAGCAGAATGTTGTTGACCGAGTAGTTGACGGTAGTCATTGATTTTTTATAGTAGAAAATAAAATACAGTGGAAGTCAATGGTTCCCGTCAACTATCAACTATAAGAGTTAGTGTTCAATTAAATTTTCCTAATACTGTGAAATTCTAGTACTACATTTGTGACCTTTGACCACAAAACCAGAGTCAATTCTTTGAAATTAAAATGTATACATCAGCTGAATAAATATGCTTTCCATTGATGTATTGGTTGTTAGGATAGGACAATATCAATAGCAATGCATATTATAAATCAAAAATTCTGTTTTGATATATTTACGGTAGGAAATTTACAAAATACCTTCATGGAACATGATCTTTACACTGTAAAAAGTTTTCACCAGTTTCAACTTAAAAACTTAAGTTTAGCAGCTGCCTTAAGATTTTAAGTTAAATCAACTTAAGTCATTTAAACTCACAAGTTATATCAACTCATTTTTATTGTAATAAGTTAAAATGACTTGTAGTTTTAAGTTGATTAAACTTAGGCAGCTGCTGAACTTAGGTTTTTAAGTTGAATCTGGTGAAAACGTTTTACAGTGTACTTAATATACTAATCATTTTTTGCATAAAAGAAAAACTGACCATTTTGACCCATACAATGCATTTTTGGCTATGGCTACAAATATACCCGTGCTTCTAAGGATTGGTTTTGTGGTCCAGGGTCACATTTGTGAAAGAAAATTATGTTTTCATGAATCCAGGCTTTTCAGAAAGGGAGAAATTTTAAAATGGGGAGTTGATTTGGAGTTCTAAACTTGAAGTAAGTCTTTATTGTGAATTAACCTCTTATATGTGTAAATATCAAGAACATTTTGATTCCCCCTTTAAAACAAAATTTTCAGGCTATTTTCAGTTGATTTGCCGGACTGTTTTCCTGTCATTTGCAGAACACGGAGCACGTTTAATGTCTGTCTCATGCAGTTCAGAAACCGAGGCCTATTTCTCGCACACAGCAGCAGCAATCGGAGTGACAGACTTAACAACCATTTGTGAGACAATAAAACAAGAACCCACCCCGACGTATCACAGAATGAACAGCACTTACCAGTGCCCTAAAGCCTTCTGGGATTGGAGAGGAGGTGGGAAATCAGAACTTTTCTTGTGCCTTTAGACCCATAATGAATGGCTTGTGGCAATTTGCATGCAAGCCCAAAATCGTTCTGAATATATTATCTCATCTAGTAGGCCTACATGTGCACAAATGTAGCTTGCCAGAAGGTCTCTGGTGTCTGGCTTTTGTTAAAGAACAATTTTAGTTGATTAATTATGAACAACTTGTTATAAGCACATTGGTGACTCTAAATTACACAACTATTAGGTTTCCTTTTCTAAACACATACAGCTGATTTCCCTGTAGAAATGAGGAGTGGTGTTTTTTAAAAGACGTATGGGATTTCTTCACTAAATCACAATGTTTGGTGTAGTGGCAGTGGCAAATATGTTCAATAAGTATTACTGAATTAATATAATGCAATAACATGAGCGCTGAGGATTTAGCTTATAGAATCTAGCTTACAAAATAATTCATTTAGCTGTTTTTATTCAAAGCAATAAAGCATTGAATAAAATTTATGCAATTAAAAATTCACACAAAATGGATGGTAGTGCTAAATTCAAGACAATGGCCCAGATAAACCAGGCAGGCACTCCCTAAATCTGCAGTATTTGATCTTATCCTATCCAAAAAAAAACAATGTCTCTAACTATGCAAAACCAATGATCAGTTGGAGTTTTTCATCTAAAGCAACAAATCACTCTACCTGTGGCCACAAGATTCGCAAACAATTACGAGTAGTTTATATGAGCTGTTATATGAGCGAGACATTGATTTGTCTGAGAGGCGGTGGATTGATTGTGCAGTTGCGTCCATACAGACTTGAGGTAATGGTTTAACTACAGGAGGAGAGAGAGGAATGAAGCTGAACAAAAGATATATTGTATCGCTGAGGACACAATGAGATACTTGCAGTCTGGCTACCCTGGAGTGCTGAATTTATTTGACTTTGTGCCCCTTTTGAAAACAGCAAACGTGTTAAGTTTGCTTACAGACACTTTAAAATACAGCATGTACCCAAACAACTGGGCAATCACACAGTTACTAAAAGAACTGTGAAGGAAAAATTAAAAAGGAAAGGAAAAAAAAAACACAGAGCCCTGTAATCAGTACTGACATTTCTTTGGAAGAGAATATTCTGGGGAAAAATACAATAATAACTAGAAGCTAAAGTTCGATAACAAACTTTAAATGTTGGCTTGGAGAGCCAACCCGGGCAGCCTTGAGGCAAAAGAGCCACAGCACTTGTGTGTCCGGCGTTCTCGAGATGCCCCGCTGCAAAAATGTGCCCTTGCTATGTCATATTCTAATAAAAAAGAAGCTGACTAGGCTATGACAACAGGTTTAACAGAGTTGGCTAGCCGGATGTGAAATAATTCTTATTATTGTTTTTATATGCTTGTAATTGTTTTCCCTCTTTGCTATTTCAAAGGTCTGTCATCTAAATGAAACACTGTAAATAGGTCTTTGAACTGAGATCTTGAAGGATTAGTTATCCTGTGGCCCCCTCTTTTGGACACCATTAGCAATATGAACCACATGAACATTGCTTTCATAATTATTGATTCTTGCAATAAATAAATGCATACATAAATATAGAACAGAAGCCAAGACAAATGAACACATTTTTTTTATTATTTAATTTTTTTATGGAGTAACATTGAAAATCCAATGTTGAAATCCAATATAATGATCCACATCCGATTTATTTCTCAACAGTTCATGTTCACTTGAGACATAAACAACTGTTTTCGATTATATTTGTTAGGCTATGATGTATTTTGAAATGATCTTGTCTGTGTTTGTCCAAGAGAAGTGTTTCTTATTGGCAGAAGCGAGGATTAATGTAGTGTGGAGCGCGTGCGTCAAAGCCACGACGAGTTGACCAGCTGACCACACAAGCAGAAATAAGCAAGCATTTAACCTTTGTAATATATTACTCTAGACGTTCATTGATGTATAGTTGGCAGACGGGGATCTCCGAGCCGTGAAACTCATGTCTGTCTACAGACTCGCTGAACACAGCGCTTTCTGTATGAAATAAAACAGCTCACAAACACCTGCATTTAGCTCTTGATATTTTCTAATGGGTCGACTGAATTAAATCGCTGCAATATTTAAATTTTAAAGGCGGTCAAATTCGTGCAAATGATGTCGTTTGTACCATACAGAGAATGTACGCGTCGAAGGCAAGTGTACGCAGTGAAGGAAAAAAGCTTTAGGTTTTAAATAAAACAGCTCACAAACAGCTGAATTCAGCTCTTGATGTGTTCTGATGGGTGGATTGAATTAAATCTCTCAAATGTTTTAATTTTAAAGGCGTTATTTATTTGCATTTTCCACCGATTTGAAAGTGAAAGTAGGTCAGAGCTCAGCAATCTCCTGGGCCTTGTGGCTTCAAAGGCCTCGGAGGAGTAGCGTTCAGAAATTTTTTTAGGTCAGAAGAATAATAAAATATAATAATAATAATAAGTTTAAATAGCATAACAGTATGTTGGCTCTCCAAGCCAACATAATAATAATAATAATAATAAGTTTAAATAGCATAACAGTATGTTGCCTCTCCAAGCCAACATAATCACCAGAATTTGTTTCATTTAATAATAATAATAATAATAATAAGTATTATTGTTTTTGTTGTTTACTTTTTGTCCAGAATATGACCCCAAAACCATATAAGAATGAGTATCAAGCATATATTATTTATTTATTTAGCCAGAATTAATTTAATAATATAAAATAACAAAACAAAATAAAATAAAATACACAAAGAAATAAATAATAGAATTATACATACATTATATTTCTGGCTAAATGATATTCTGAATAAACGAATAAAAGAATGGATGAATATTAATATTATAGTACTACTATTAATACTACTTATTATTAAGACGAATACTATAACAATTATTTATTAATTATTATTATCAAAATAATATTTAGCTAGAATTATATACAAATTATAATTCCGCCTACATTTTATTCTTATATAATTGATTTATTATTTTCTTATATATATTATTTATTTATATTTATAAATAAATAAATTATATATATATATATATATATATATATATATATATATATATATATATATATACAGAAATATATAATCAATATTTAATGATAAATATAATAATCATCATCAGAATTGTATTAATTTGCTTAATCCTGGATATTATTGTTATTAATAATAATAGTAATAAGTATTATTGTTGTTCCATTTTTGTCTAGACTATGGCTTTAAAACTTTAGAAGAATGAGTATCACGAATATATTATTATTATTATTATTATTATTTGTATTTATTTATTTATTTATTTAGCCAGAATTAATTTAATAATATAAAATAACACAATGAAATAAAATTAAAAAAACAGATAGAATAGAATTGTACATTATATTTCTGGTGAAATAATATTCTGAATAAATGAAAAAAAGAATGGACAAATATTAAGACTATTATTTATTATTATTAGGACTTTTATTTATTTTATTTATTATTATTAAGACTATTTATTATTATCATTATTATCAAAATATTATTTAGCCAGAATTATATACAAATTATAATTTCCGCCTAAATTATATTCTGAACAAATAATATATATATATATATATATATATATATATATATATATATATATATATATATATATATATAT
>NC_133366.1:17357714-17521010 GCF_049309525.1 Garra rufa
AAGGCACTGAGGTATGAATGAAAAAGCGCAGTGTGCGCCGCAGCGCTGCTTCATTAGCTATGCGCAAAGATAACGAGTGCCACGGCAGTGCTTGGCCACTGAACGTTCCAGAAGAGCAGATACCCTAAGCCCCCAAACAAATAAAGCCTTAAATTCGACCTCCAATCTTTATTATGGAAATTTCTCTAATGCAGATTGGAACGTAATTGCTAACAATATGTACACAGCATAATCTTTTCCTAGCCTGACAGTGACGAAATGGAGATAAGCATACAAAGATGTCTGGTGAAAAGGACATTTACAGTCACCATTAGCATCTTTTTTTATTTGTTTGTTTTTCTACAAAATGTTGCTATTTACAGCACTGTATGAAGATAAAGGAATGGTTCACCAAAATATAACAACTCTATTGTTATTTACTCACCCACATGTCCTTCCCAAAGTCAGACATTTCTGTGGAATACAAAAAATGCATTTTCCTAGTCAGTCTCTTCCACGAAATTATAATAAATAGGGTCTAAGTACCATTGAAGCCCACATATATTTGTGTGGCACTTTAGGCTAAACTTGATAGTGATAATGATAGAACCTTTCATTGCAGCACAGAAGGTGTTTATAAACTGGATTATTAAAATGTTCTTCACACACACACAAAAAAAAAAATTGGGAAACCTAAATTGGTTCTTTTTGAAAATCCCTTTTTGGAAGCTTTATCAAAGCGGCTTTTGCTAATGCTTTCAGTTTGGCAGTAAAAGGAAAAGGAGACCAGAGGTCAATATAGGCTTCACTGAATAAACGGCTTATCATTTAATGAATCGACAGCCTATCTGCTAATCTTCAACATGTTTTACACTAAACAATACTTTTGGATAGAACCAAGTTAACCCCACAAAAAAAATCTTGTTTTATACGAGAAGTCACTGACTTTTTGCGACAGGTGGAATTCAGCTTACGGCACATTTCGTTGGCTGTATCCGCAATCGCCCCCTATACCCTCAAATAGGGCACTTTTTGAAGGGACAGCCATTTTTAGTGGTGTCCGAAACCATAGTGGTTGTTCTCAAGTGCACTCATTAAATCCCACAATGCACCGCATAAGCGAGTCAAGTCACCTTTATTTATATAGCGCCTTTTACAATACAGATTGTGTCAAAGCAACTGCACAGTATTTAAACAGCACAATAGTGTGTAAGTAACGCATTATTGTAACAATCAATTTTCAGTTAAAGGCAGTTCATCAATGAATTCAGTGATATCATCGTCAGTTCAGTTCAAATAGTATACGATATCGCTGGAAAATGTCCCCAACTAAGCAAGCCAGAGGCGACAGCGGCAAGGAACCAAAACTCCACAGGTGACAGAAATGGAGAAAAAAACCTTGGGAGAAACCAGGCTCAGTCAGGGGACCAGTTCTCCTCTGGCCAGACCAAACAACAGTTTGTACCAATGTCTGATTGTAGAGAACTCATCAGGATCCTGTGGTGTAGTGCCAATGGCCGTCAAGGTTGGCGAGGTCTTTATTGATGATCCGCCTTGGAGCTCATCTGGTTGACATCCACGGCTATTGAAGTCATCTCTAGGTGGTGATCCACGATCTAAGCTGGGTACGGACTGGATCCGGGGGACTGGAGTGAACATCTGATCCAGATACAGGCTGGATCTGGTGGCTACGGTGACCTCGGAATAAGAATGAAACAGACTAATATTAGCGTAGATGCCATTCTTTTTACGATGCAACGAGTGCATCAGGTGTTATGGGAGGTGTTTTCGGTTCCGGTTGACCTAATTAATGCAGCCTAACAATCCTTTAACGGATTTGAATTATAGAAATGTGTTAATGATTTTATGTGTAAGCCAGGTTAAAGAGATGTGTCTTTAATCTAGATTTAAACTGACAGAGTGTGTCTGCCTCCCGAACAGTGTTAGGTAGATTGTTCCAGAGTTTAGGCGCTAGATAAGAAAATGATCTGCCGCCGGCAGTTGATTTTGATATTCTAGGTATTATCAGATTGCCAGAATTTTGAGAACGCAGCGGACGTGAAGGACTATAATACGATAGGAGCTCGTTCAAGTACTGAGGAGCTAAACCATTGAGGGCTTTATAAGTAATTAGCAAGATTTTAAAATCTATACGATGTTTAATAGGGAGCCAATGCAGTGCTGACAGAACCGGGCTAATATGGTCATACTTTCTGGTTCTAGTAAGAACTCTAGCTGCTGCATTTTGGACCAGCTGGAGTTTGTTTATTAAGCGTGCAGAACAACCACCCAATAAAGCATTACAATAATCTATCCTTGAGGTCATGAACGCATGAATTAATGTTTCAGCATTTGACATTGATAGCATAGGTCGTAATTTCGATATATTTTTAAGATGGAAAAATGCGGTTTTGCAGATGCTAGAAATGTGGCTCTCAAAGGAGAGATTGCTATCGAATAGGACGCCTAGGTTCCTAACTGATGATGACGAATTTACAGAGCAGCCATCTAGTATTAGACTGTGTTTTAGGTCATTACTTGTGGAGGTTTTAGGTCCAATAATTAATACCTCTGTTTTTTCAGAATTTAACAGTAAGAAGTTATTCGCCATCCAGTTTTTAATATCAGCTATGCATTCTGTTAGTTTTTCGAATGGATATGTTTTGCCGGGCTGCGAAGAAATATAGAGCTGAGTATCATCAGCGTAACAATGAAAGCTAACACCATGTTTCCTGATGATATCTCCCAAGGGTAACATGTAAAGCGTAAAAAGTAATGGCCCTAGCACTGAGCCTTGAGGTACTCCATACTGCACTTGCGATCTAAATGATACCTCTTCATTTATTGCCACAAACTGATGACGGTCAGACAAGTACGATTTGAACCATGCCAGTGCACTACCACTAATGCCTACATAATTTTCAAGTCTATTTAAAAGAATGTTGTGGTCAATAGTATCAAATGCGGCACTAAGATCCAGTAGCACTAATAGAGAGATGCAACCACGATCGCTTGACAATAGCAGGTCATTTGTTACTCTAATTAGAGCAGTCTCAGTACTATGATATGGTCTAAAACCTGACTGGAAATCCTCGCAGATACCATTTTTCTCTAAGAAGGAGCATAATTGTGAGGATACTACCTTTTCTAGTATCTTTGACAGAAAAGGGAGACTCGAAATTGGTCTGTAGTTAATTAATTCATAGGGGTCAAGTTGTGGTTTTTTAATGAGTGGCTTAATAACAGCTATTTTGAAGGTTTTGGGGACATATCCTAATGATAGTGACGAATTAATAATATTCAGAAGAGGATCTATGACTTCTGGAAGTACCTCCTTTAGTAGCTTAGATGGAATAGGGTCTAACATACATGTTGTGGGTTTAGATGATTTAACAAGTTTATACAATTCCTCCTCTCCTATAATAGAGAATGAATGGAATTGTTCCTCAGGAGATGATGCGATACTGTAGCGGGCGGCTGTATGGTTACAATTTTATCTCTAATAGTGTCTATCTTGGAGGTAAAGTACGTCATAAAGTCATTACTGCTGTGCTTTTGGGAAATGTCTAAACCTGTTGCTGCAATATTTTTAGTTAATTTAACCACAGTATTGAACAAATACCTAGGGTTATGTTTGTTTTCTTCTAAGAGAGATGAAAAGTAATCCGATCTGGCAGTTTTTAATGCTTTCCTATAAGATAAATTACATTCACGCCAAGCAGTACGAAAAACCTCTAGTTTTGTTTTCCTCCAGCTGCGTTCCATTTTTCGTGCTTTTCTCTTTAGGGCGCGGGTATGATCGTTATACCACGGTGTTACACTGTTTTTCTTAATCTTTTTTAGGCGCACTGGAGCAACTGTATCTAAAGTGCTAGAAAAGAGAGAGTCCATAGTTTCTATTACATCATCAAGTTTTTCTGAGCTATTGGATATGCTGAGGAATTCAGATAAGTCAGGAAGATTACTTACAAAGCAGTCTTTTGTAGTAGAAGTGATGGTTCTACCGTATTTGTAGCAAGGAATTGAATTAACAGTTTTAGCTATCTGGATTATACAAGAGACTAGATAATGATCTGAGATATCATCGCTTTGCTGCAGAATTTCAACGCCATTAACATCAATTCCATGTGACAGTATTAAATCTAGAGTATGATTTCGGCAATGAGTAGGACCTGACACGTGTTGTCTAACCCCAATCGAGTTCAAAATATCTATAAATGCTGTTCCTAATGCATCTTTTTCATTATCAACATGGATGTTAAAATCACCCAATATTAAGACTTTATCTGCGGCCAGCACTAATTCGGATAGAAAATCAGCAAATTCTTTAATAAAGTCTGTATGGTGCCCTGGTGGCCTGTATACAGTAGCTAACACAAACGTCACAGGGGATTTATCATTAGTACTTGTTTCTCTGGATAATGCTATATGAAGCACCATAACTTCAAACGAGTTATAATTGAAGCCCGTTCTCTGAGAGACATTGAGAATACTGCTATAAATAGTAGAAACACCTCCTCCTTTACCTTTTAGACGCGGTTCATGTTTATAACAGTAATCTTGGGGGGTGGACTCGTTTAAAATAATGTAATCGTCTGGTTTTAGCCAGGTTTCTGTCAAACAGAGCACATCTAGGTTATGATCAGTGATCATATCATTTACAAAAAGTGCTTTCGTAGAAAGGGACCTGATATTCAATAAGCCAAGCTTTATCAATTGTTTCTCTGTATTATATATATTTTTTATTTGTTGAACATCAATTAAATTGTTAGTCTTGATTTGATTCAGGCGTTTTTTGTGTTTTCTTGCTCGGGGAACAGACACAGTCTCTATAGAGTGATATCTAGGTGAAAGGGTCTCTATGTGCTGAGAATTAACTGATTTCTGTGACGTGAGGCGGCTAGCAGATGGTCGGTTTAGCCAGTCTGTCTGCTTCCTGACCTGGGCCCCAGTGAGTCAAGTGCAAACTCTAAGACTATGTGCCATATTTCTAGATAGAAGAGATGCTCCACATCCGGAGGGATGAAGACCATCTCTTTTCAACAGGTCAGGTCTGCCCCAAAAGCTTGTCCAATTGTCTATGAAACCTATGTTATTTCGCGGGCACCACTTTGACATCCAGCCATGGAGTGACCACAGTCTACTGTGAATCTCGTCACCACGATAAGCCGGGAGGGGACCAGAGCATATTACAGTGTCTGACATCGTACTTGCAAGTTCACACACCTCTTTAACATTATTTTTAGTGATCTCCGACTGGCGAAGTCGAACATCATTAGCGCCGACGTGAATAACAATCTTACTGAATTTACGTTTAGCATTAGCCAGCACTTTTAAATTTGCCAAGATGTCAGGCGCTCTGGCTCCCGGTAAACATTGGACTATGTTGGCTGGTGTCTCTATTTTCACGTTCCGTACAATAGAATCGCCAATTACTAGAGCACTTTCATCAGGTTTCTCAGTGGGTGCTTCACTGAGTGGGGAGAACCTGTTTGATGTTCTGATCGGAACGGAAGAGCGGTGTTTTGACCCGCGACTATGCCGCCTCACAGTCACCCAATTGCCCTGCTGCATGGGCGTTGTTACCGGAACCGAACAATGTACAGGGCTTTCTGAGCTAGTCACATCCAAAACCGTATCTAAGGCCCTCACATTCTTACTATCCTCCATTAAAGTTTGGATGCGTGACTCTAGTTCTGAAATCTTCTCTGTCAGCCTGACTATATTCCTGCATTTATCACATGTATAAGGCTCACTGCTGACAGAGATAGATAAGCTATACATGTGGCAAGCAGTGCAGACTACAATTGTAGGAGAAGAAGCCATTACTCACCGTGATTGTAGAATGATTTCAACTTACCAATGTTGTTAGAGTTCCTGAAGAACAGATCAGGGGGAGAAAAAACGGAACGGAACCGGCTAAAAGAGTACTAACGATATTAAACACGAGAAAAAATAAATAAAAACGTGAATGGAACGCAGATGGCAAGTTAACCGGCCAGCGCAATGCTAAAAATAGTAAACAAGAGTTAAAAGCGTGAATGGAGTGCGAGCGGCAAATTAACCGGCTATGTACAGCCAACGTACACTCAACAGCTAGAGAATACCCATAATTCACTGTAGAGTCGCATGACGAATGAATTCCCGCGTCTTAGAATATTAGATTTTTTAACTAGGGTTTATATATAATTTCCATGACAGATTTCAAGAGAAACCCTTTAATCTTAATACTGGAGCTGCCCGTTTGGCAGTTTCTAATTATTATTATTAACAGCAAACACAAACTATGCAAAGCGGCAGTCCTTCTGATGTACTCAGTGTCTGAATTCACTCACTTGTTTTCATTCACTCCTTTAAGTGAACTGTATGAGTGGACTAATGTATGGAATAGTGAATGAGGCTATAGGGGGCGATTTCGGATACAGCAATTCATTCCTATGGTATCTGTAAACGGCAAATTAAGCATCCTATAATAGAGTGGTGGAACTATGACGTCAGTTTGTAGGCCGATCGGCTGCTAGCATCGCACTGGTTCCTTCCACAAAAAGGCAATAGGATTTTTCCATAGGCTTTTGTTCAACAATTGTGTTCAGCAATTGTTTGTGAAACGTACACGTTTTGTCCATCAAGATAATCCTCACACAAAATATATATCTTGTATGAATTTTGAAGCCGAAATAAAAAAGCCAGAACTAAAAAGCTAAACTTAGGCTATAAATGAACTACATCGGTCGCTCCATAGATATATACAGAGCCGTTTAGAAACTGTTTCTCAACAGCTCTGGATATGTATACGTAGACGCCTCATTAGCGACTGCTTCTATGGGGTGTTATACGCAAGCAAAGAATATAGAATACCCTTAAAAGGACTTTGACGTAAGCCGTCCGCAATATTGCAGTGGTCAACTTGACGTCATTCACCCATAGATCTATGTTATTCACCATAGTATTTACTGAATATTCGAAATGCCACAGGCCTGCACAACCGTTGGTCTGCGAACCCATAGTATGACGAATGACGTCAAGTTGACCGCTGCAATATGGCGTACGCATCTACGTGCTTGGAGCGGTCCAATGGGGTCTCTACGTACGTACGTATATATATATATATATCTAACAATCTAGTGCTTGTGTAGTGCACATGTAACATGCCTGACGCTGAGCTTGTGCACATGACAGTTGGACATGGCTGTATATCAAAGGTAAAAAAAAAATAATAATAATGATATAAATACTGTTCAGTTCCTCGCAAAAACGATCGTTGCGTGTCTTAGGACATCAATGTATCTTCACGAGCCACAGGGTGTAATTTGGATTTGTCTGTGCATGTTTTTTTTTCTTTCACTTTTAAATGTCTGGTTGTGTCTCGTGTAGTTAGGATACAGACCCTCATCTTCCTATAGTAAGACAATCTCTGGCTTTATTAATAAGAGTGCATAGATTTTAATGACTTTGAATATCCATGTTATTCGTGGAAGTAAGCCTATGAGCGAGACTTCCAGTTCATTATGGCCACAGCCATATCACCCTGCAGCCCAAGACCGGTTGCTCACTAAAGCTAAGCAGGGCTGAGCCTGGTCAGTACCTGGATGGGAGACCTCCTGGGAAAACTAGGTTGCTGTTGGAAGAGGTGTTAGTGAGGCCAGCAGGGGGTGCTCACCCTGTGGTCTATGTGGGTCCTAATGCCCCAGTATAGTGATGGGGACACTATACTGTAAAAAAGGCACCGTCCTGCGGATGAGACGTTAAACCGAGGTCCTGACTCTCTGTGGTCACAAAAAATCCCATGGCACTTCTCGTAAAGAGTAGGGGTGTAACCCCGGTGTCCTGGCCAAATTCCCTCCACTGGCCCTAGTCAATCATGGCCTCCTAATAATCCAGTTCATTGAATTGGCTCCATCACTCTCTCCTCTCCACCTGTAGCTGGTGTGTGGTGAGCGCACCGGCGCCGTTGTACTGTGGCTGCCGACGCATCATCCAAGTGGATGCTGCACACTGGTGGTGGTTGAGGAGAGATCCCCCATATGATTGTAAAGCGCTTTGGGTGTACGGCAATACACATGAAAGCGCTATATAAATGCATCATTCATTCATTCATTAGCCACTATAGGGAAATAAGGAGAAGAATAACAATGTGAAGTAAATGGTAAAACTGTTTGCACTACAAACCAGTGTGTTCATAATTAGAAAAATACATTAAAGTAATATGGTAAGACACACCAATTTGGAATATCAAGTAGCAAAACATGCCGTTTCATACAGCTAAAAAAGTAAATGAGACCGGAAGCCAGACCCATAAAATTTACTAAATGTCCCACTCTTACAGGAAAAATAAGGGTAAATTGCATCATTCATGAATGGGTGATCTATCGTTTAAATACTTGGAACAATAATAAATGAAATCTGACCAGACACTTTCAGTGTCTCTTTTTTCTCAAAGTTATTCATACATTTCCATAAAACATTTTATACCAAGCTCCCATGAGGCCCAATCCTTCCTTGTTTTCTGTGTGGAGAAACTGTGAGAAATGGTTGTGGAAGTGGTGATGATGATGCATGACAATGGAGATAATGGATCTTTATGATAATATGAAGGATTTGCATCTGTATCTTGTGTTAAGTAGCAAGGAGCTTCCATTTTTCTTCCTATGCTGTGTATTTAGAGCTTCACTACTATGACAAGCTGCCAGAGATGTTAAATTTTTCTGTCTGGGCTGTATGAAGTAATACACCTGAGGAGAAAGCATGCCGTTTAAGACATTTCATGTCATTATTAGTATCTCCAACAACCTAATGGAAGTTTAATCAATAAAAAGTGCAAGCCTGTAGTGATTCAGCTGTCAAAAGTGGTGCGGTTTAAAAATGACAAATGCTACTTTTTCAAGCTTTGGACTTTTATGGACGCAAACGTCACATTTAACTTCACCTGAATGAAAACAAGGCTGAGAGAAAGAAGTACAGCCTGTACAATGGATTGTACTTTCATTCACCTTGATGTCGATCATTCAGCTGCATGATGCAACATTTAAAATGTATTTCCAAAATATTTCCAGTGGGCATAAATGAATAAAAAATCTTGGGTTGTGAAATTCAGACATGATGTGGGACCTTAGTACAGCCTTGTTTTTGTTCTTGTCAAAAGAAGAAATATAGCATCTTCCCAGACTACAATCAATATAACTTTTTTCTTTTTTCCCCAAATTGAGTTGTACAAGCCTGGCTGGGGTCTAATATTTGAGTGTTGTCATGTATAAACCCTGGAAATAAAATATCAGAAAATATCAGAATAAATTGTGTCAAAGTTTTAACTCAGACACATACAGTGGAGATCAAAATGAGAAAACAATCTATAAATCTTCTGTAGTTTGGTAACTGTAGTGGGTTTCTTAGCCATAACTTTTGTTGGCAAGGATTTTCCAGAGATTTTCAATTGGGTTTATCTAGACTCTGGTCTGGTTTCCTTTCTTTAATGTTCTTAGCTTCAAAGAACTTCTTTATTTATTTTGCAGTGTGACAGGGGTATTGTCTTGCATGAAAATTGCAGGCTGATTGGGAGATGCTTTCAGGGAAGGAACTGCATGTTGCTGAAGGAGGTTCTGATAAACATATGTAGCTTTATAAGGGGCCCAACTCCTGCTGCAGAAAACAAACCTCCAAAACATGACACATCCTTCTCCACTTTTCAATGACTTCTTTACGCACTTTAGCTTCAGTCTTTCACCAGTTTGACACCAAACAAAATGTTTCCCATCAGACCCAAATAAACTCAAGTAAATATGGGACCAGTTCTCCTCTCTCCATACAACATGTTCCTCAGCAAATGTGAGGTTAGCATTTGATTCTTTCTGCTGAAGAGAGGCTGGGTCACTGCAGAGTGCACTTTCAGTCCGACTTCACATAAATATGCCAAGACACATCCTTACCCTGTTCAGCACTGAAATTGCAAGCAATTCCAGCTGCAGTGTTGAACCGATTCCCTATTGAGAGTCTTCGTATTATCTGGTTTTCTGGTGCACTTGTCTTACGTGGACAACCAGCCCTTTTGGGGGACTTGAATGAATTAGTGTCACTAATTGTAAAACTGCAATATTTGAGAAAAAAAAAAAAAAATCACAGATTTGAAATGATTAAAGGGATAGTTCACCCCAAAATGAAAATTTTGTGTTTATTTGCTTACCCCCAGGGCATCCAAGATGTAGGTGACTTTGTTTCTTCAGCAGAACACAAACAAAGATTTTTAGCTCAAAGTGGTGCAGTCTGTCAGTCATTTAATGGCAGTGGATGGGCAACAAACCTTTAGAAGTAAAACAAAACATGCACAGACAAATCCAAATTACACCCTGCGGCTCGTGACGATACATTGATGTCCTAAGACACGAAACGATCGTTTTTTGCGAGAAACTGAACAGTATTATATCATTTTTTTACCTTTGATACACAGCCACGTCCATCTGTCCTAAGCACGAGCTCATCATCCGACTCGTTACACGTGTATGCGCTCTGGTGTTTGTGTTCTGCTGAAGAAACAAAGTCACCTACATCTTGGATGCCCTGGGGGTAAGCAAATAAACATCAAATTTTCATTTTTGGGTGAACTATCCCTTTAACTTCTCTTGCAGTTGCTGAAAGGGTCATCTCTTTGGCTTTCATCTGGAAAACCTCCTGTCGCAAGGTTTTTAGTCACCTTAGAGTGGCCTGCCATCTTGCAATCTCAGTGAAGATGTCTTTCATACTTTTCTGGGCCTTGACAGTGTTATTTTCTTGGCAGTCAATACAACAGTCACAGGCCTCCCGGTTTTAATCTAAATTTCTTAAATTGTGTTCCAAAGATGAACGAAGCTTTTACAGGTTTGGAACGACATGGGGGTACGTGATTAATGACAGTTTTTTTGGGGTGGAGTAACCCTTTAAGGAAATTAGCACCAGGTGCCAGAATAACACCAATAACTTGGAGGTATCTGTAAGTGTTCTCAAATTTTGATCAGAGTTCTTTTTCAAATATCTCATTTAGGTTTTTTATACTGTGCTTTAGAATACAATAAATTTATGAATTATGCCTAAAAAAAATTATCATGCCCTTCTACTCCTCTTAGGATAACTTCAAATAGAACTAAGCAGGGACCTTGAAATTTAGGAAATTATAGGTTGTTCTCAAATTTTGATCTCCACGGTATATGTTTGGAATGACATTTTAGGCACCTTTGCTGTAAAATGAGGATGCTGTCAAAAATAACATCATAAATAGTTTCTTCATCAATTAACTTCTATTAACTAAATTAAATCGTGTGACCATCCTTTGTGTTTAAAGAAGCATGTGCCCTAGGTACACAGGTTCGCAGGTAGTCTCTTGAAGCATCTTGGAGATGTTGCCACAGCTCTTCTGGATTTAGTCTGTCACAGTTTGTTCTGTTCCTTCATGTCATTTCAAACAGACTGGATGATGATGAGATCAGATCTCTATGTAAAGCACTGGCTGATTTCCGCTTGCACACAGACTCTGCGTGCAAGCAAAAAGCTCACTGGATTATTACAATTAATGGCAGAATGAAGGTTTGGAAATGTAACTGATATTTCCTACTGACACAATACAGCAAAAGAGAAATAACAGACTTAAAACCATTTTTTATCTGGTGAAAATACTAGTGTTCTAATAATTTTGGCAACCACTGTTATTTACACAAATTATTATTTATGTATACATTTCAAAGGACATTTCTTTTATTATAACTGAGAGTTCCAAGAGGCAAAAGCAGCATGAAACAAACTCAAACTGAAATAGCTTTTCAACACTACGCAGTTTTGAAGGGTGCTTATTGGGATCTACAAAGATAAATGTCATATTACTCAACTGCACTTAATTTAAAGGCGAGCATATGACTTATGAGCGTTAAGAACAAATAGTGCAACCACACAGAGTTAGTTGCAAACTAAACTAGTTACTAAGCCATACAGTGTGAACTTTCTGTCCCAATTTAAGAAAGAGTTCACAAACAACTGGTACAACCCATCTACCCTGGTGAGCACTAATAAGCTCAAGTCTTATATCTAAGAATAAAAGCTGGTACGCATCCACAAATTTTGCGCCACTGTAGCATTAGATATCACACAGTCAGCGAATCTGTGATCATTTTCTCAAAGTACGTGTCCCAATTTCTGTTCGCCACAAAGGCAGATACAGAGACGCGATGTGTGTCAGTTCAAGAGCTCATCTCAGTGTTTTTCCCGCCCCTATTCTTCCCATTACAGTTCAGCTGGAGGGCTGTAACGATACAGTCAGCGTACCATACATTCGGTGACATTTCCATGCTGACCTCCTCCCACTTGTTCCACACAAATTGGTGTTATTGAAATCTGAGCAAACTCACACATTTTTCCCATTCAGACAACCTGTGCAACCTCGCATAATTGAGGCTGATAAATATGTGATTCCAACTAAGAATATTCATCAACTCTGAGCACTTCTGAAATGCACCTGGCAAGAGAACAAATTTGCATTTTCATTCTTTATCGGAATAAAATGTGAATGCATGTCATTAGGCAGGAGAGATGCAATTACAGGGCGAAAGGAGAAAGTCCTCCCACACACATTTTACCTTCCAGTGAGGCATGTCAGAATTAATAAACCTGTGTCTGCAAATGAAAATCCTTGCTAAAAGCCTGGGACAGGTGACATGTAGTTCTGCTCTTTTCGATGCAAACTAGATTGCGCCATTTAGCGCTCCAATTTTGCCACGCCAAAATAAAAGTTGTCGTACGCAAATCTTCCGAGTGATACGTTATGACAACAGGCCAGCATTACCTGATGATGACATCTTCGGTACAGCTTTCTAAACCTGTCCTGGCCATCTTCACATCTGTAATTGCACCTGCCACATGAAGTAGATGCTGAAAAATACAGGAGAAAATGTCTATGCTTTTAATGGCAAAGAAAAATGACATTTAATGCACTCAAAGACTGGAGGAGCTAGAAGGTCACGCTGAGCCAGTATGAACTGCAAAGCAAAGCAATGTCAAAGGCTTTCACTTGCACAAATGAGTTCTAATGCAAAGGGTGAACGTCATTGTGCCGTACAGCGATTTAGTTTCAGAATCACATGTTAGATCTCACCGAGAGGAGATACATTCATCAAGACTGCCAAAAGGATAACATGCTTCTTTCAAAGCGCACGATCGTCTGAAACCCGCATTGAGCTGCTGTCAATGAATGAAGCATATGTGAAAAGAAATCAACAACTGCAAGGTAGAGCACAAGAGATATATTTTCTGTTTCAGAGGGAGAGAAAACATTATGACATTAAGCAACAACACGGCTGATTTGCTCCGAGTGTGGCAGGATTAGAAAGTGGATGCTGTATGTTCCTGTGCGGTTCAGATCTAAGACGAAGGCTGTGTTAGACTTTGAAATGTTGTTTTTTTATTTCGTCTCGTGCAAATGTGGAATATGTACTCATAGAATCATTTGAAAACACAACGTGTGCGCACTGTTGAGCCTGGAGGAAGGTGGTGGGCTCCAGCAGGGATGAAGGTCCTAAGGCAGGGAGGGCAGTTTGTTTCTCAGACTCCCTCTAACAAGTTACAACATCTTCCTCTTCTCAAACTCCTGCAGAGAACAGGGAAGAGTAAACAGAGGTCAAACAAACATGATCGGCAGGAGCTGGGAGCAGGGTCTGCTTTCAGTGCGACCGTAGCAGGGGTCTGTTATGCAGTTAGTTTTGTCTGAGTCAACAAAGTTTACTGTGCTGAAAGTGCTGAAATACAAAACAAAGAATAATTAAAGGATTAGTTCACACAAAAATGAAAATTCTGTCATTGGTTATTCACCCTCATGACGTTCCAAACCTGTAAGACCTTCGTTTTATTCATATCAGAAAACAAATTAAAATATTTTTGATAAAATCTGAGCGCTTTCTGACCCTGCATAGACAACATCGTAACTCAAGGACAACGAGGTAAGGAAATCAACAAAACAGTCCATGAGATATCAGTGGTTCAACCTTAATTTTATGAAGCTGTGAAAATACTTTTTGTGCGCAAAGAAATGTGTACGCGTGAAAAAATCCTTGTAGCTTCATAAAATAAATGTTGAATCACTGATGCCACATGGACTATTTTTAAGACAACTGTTTTACCTTTCTGGGCCTTGAACGTGCAGTTACATTGCTGTTTATGCAGGGTCAGAAAGCTCTTGAATTTCATCAAAAATATCTTAATTTGTGTTTCAAAGATGAACGAAGGTCTTACAGGTTTGGAATGACAAGAGGTAATTACAGGAGAAGTTCACTTCCAGAACAAAAATGTACAGATAATTTACTCAGCCCCTTGCCATACAAGATGTTTGTGACTTTCTTTCTTCAGTGGATAAGAAATTATGTTTCTTGAGGAAAGAAATTCAGGAACTATCTCCATATAATGGATGTCAGTGGTGCTCCCAGTTTAAAGTTGAAGTTTGAACTTCCAAAATGCAGTTTAAATGCAGCTTCAATGGCTCTAAATGATCCCAGCCGAGGAAGAAGGGTCTTATCTAGCAAAACGATTGGTCATTTTCAAAACAAACTGACACTCATCTAAGCCTGCATGAACTGTTTTTTTGTTTTTTTCCCCCGGTCAATACAGTTAGGGTATGAGAAAAAACTTCCATCTCATTTTCTTCCCCAACTTCAAAATCATTTGTGTTTTCAACCAGTGTTTTGGGTTGGTATGAACATGCAAAGTAGATCAAACGCCCTTTACAAAAAAGGGCGATGTAGGACGATTTTGATGTTGAAGAAGAAAACGAGGTGGGAGTTTTTCAACATACTCTGACTGTATTGACCGGAAAAAAATAAAAATAAATAACAGTTCACGAAGACTTAGATGAGATAAGCGTTTGAGATTAAAAAGTATATAAATTGTCAATTTGTTTTGAAAATGACCAATCATTTTGCTAGATAAGACCCTTCTTCATCAGCTGGGATCGTTTAGAGCCATTTGAAGCTGCATTTAAACTGCATTTTGGAAGTTCAAAATTTGGGTCACCACTGAAATCCATTATATGGAGATAATTCTTTAAATGTTTTCCTCAAGAAACAATTTCTAATCACCTGAAGAAAGAAACACAGGAACATCTTGGACGACAAGTAGGTGAGTAAATTATCTGTCAATTTTTGTTCTGGAAGTGGACAGAATTTTTATTTTTTGGGTGAACTATTCCTTTAAGTATAAAGACATGGAATGAAACATACAATATAAGAACAAGAAGAGAACAGATTTGTGCAGCAGTCAAGTGAAACTTTAAATCTGATCTAAAAGCTTTTTTTGTTTCATATGCTGCTTTTTTGTTGAAATTGTTTGTTTTCGCTATATTTTAATCACTTTGAGAAGCTTCTTCTAAAAGCCTTACATAAAAAAGGTTATTATTTTAATTCACTCTAAAAATAAAAATGCAGTCTTTAAGTTGGCCTCATGCTGTTCCAAATCCGTTTAACTTTATTTCTTCAAAGAAACATGAAAAGAGTTTGTAGAATGTTTTGCTTTTCCATAAAATAAAAGAGAATGAGGTTCAGAGACACAACGGGACAAAAAGTTGATATTTACTTATTGTATGATATTCATATGATTCATATCATTTATATGTAATATAACATACATTTTCATTTATGGGTTGAATTATACCTTGAAATAAAAAATGTGATGCAAAAAGTAAAAATGTTTTGGTGTTCCTTATAGACATTTTGTGCTATCCACTACCCCTCAGGTTATGATACACTGATACACTGATACACTGCTAACAGGGCTGTTTTTCCTTTTTGCAGAAAATTTATTTTTCATCAAGTCTGGAAACCATTCTTCAGAAATGTGGTTTGTACTGTATTTGTCGCAGATGTTTTGATATTTTTCGTATTTTAGAAGAAAATGCCACTCTGTTTTGACCTTGCCTGTTGCACAAAATCTTTCATTGCCGAGTATCTGAAGTTTTTTTGTGTCTGCCATATTTTCAATTTTCAATGGCTAGACTGCTCAAAAATGTTTTGTTTCAGCTTCAGTGTCCCTAACAGTCTAATAGGAATCTATATATTTCATATATTTCGATTTTTCAAATGTGAAAGTTGGAAAGTTTCAACAGCTGGAACGCCCTTTGCATTAAACAGAAGATAGCTCTGCGAATCTCAGGATTTGAGGCCATATAAAGGTTAATGGTAAAAAGCAAAACATTTACAGAAGCTGTGGGTAAACACAAGCTGTGAGAAATGCACTGTACGATACAAAGACAAATGTAGATCGTTCCAGTCAGGAATAGCTATTTACATAGTTAATTTACAAAGGCTTACAGCTACAGGGTGATGCATTGTGCTTTTGAAAATGCATTTTCCTCAACTAAGGGTGACGGAATGGTGCATTTCTGAGAGAATTCCCTTATGCAAATGTCACGTCTTCAAATAGAAGATGCACAGTTTGTCTGTAAAAATACTTGAAGCTCTACTGCCATCTAATGGTCAAGAAGTGCCTTGTCTGCAGCAGACTGAAAAATTATGGATTGCACAAAATGGCCTTGAGTAACACAAGAAATTAAGTATTTGCTGTGATTACATCATTAGGAAAAAGAGAGGGGGAAAGAACGAGACTTTGAGAGTGATTAGGCTGGGTGTTTTCTTGAATACTGACAATTTGCAAAGATTTCATGACATAAATTAAGCATCACTGAGAATATTGATTTACATGCGCGTTTTTTGGTCATTAATGTTTCTAAAACTGTGAAGCATTAAGACGGATACCTAAAATAGTTTAAACTGTCTGTTTAAAAGAAGATTTAAAACACTGACACAAAGGTTTGTTTGTATCATCACTCAAAAAATCATAAAGGTCCCAGTGTGACATTTTACTTCCTTTACAATAAAAATATTGCTGTAAATTACTCTGCACTGCCATTTTAAAAATACACTACCATACTAAAGCTAAAAACTGTGGGATCTGAGTGTTTTTTTTTCATGTTTTTGATCAAATATATAGTAAAACAACAATACAGTTAAATATTATTACATAACTGTTTTAAATTGTAATACTTTTTAAAATGTTATTTATTCCTGTGACAGCAAAGCTGAAATTTCAACATCATTATTCCAGCCTTTAGAGTCAGAAATCATTCTAACATGCTGATTTGCTGCTCGAGAAATATTTCTGATTATTAAAAAGGTTGAAAACATTGTACTGCTTAATGTTTTTGTGGAAACTGTGATTTTTAGGATTTCAGGATTTTTTCCCCAAGTTCAAAACAGCATTTAATTGAAATGAAAATCTTTTGTAATGTTTCCTTGCTGAATAAAGGTATTAATATCTTTCAAAATTACTGACTTTCAATTTTTGAGTGGTAGTGCAATTCCTATTTAAAGGAATAGTTCACCCAAAAATGAAAATTTGATGTTTACCTGCTTACCCCCAGGGCAACCAAGATGGCCGAGAGAGCTCAACGCGCTGCAACTTAAGAAAACAAACACTGACCAACAGCCACTGAACAAATAATCAGGTCCCAGATGGGTTTGTCACGTTTTGAGGTCCCCCGAAACATTTCCGTTGTGCTCTGTGCTATTTGCAGCACTTTGTGTTTGCAGCGCATTCGTGAGTTTGCAGTGCGTTTCCGTATTTGTGTTTGCATTGCGAGGATGTGCAGCACCTGTGTTGTCAAACTGATGAGGATGTTTTTTTTAATTTGTTGTCGTTTTTTTTCTGTTTGCATGTGTTTTCTTAAGTTGCAGCGCGTTGAGCTCTCTCGGCCACCGTAGTTTCTTCAGTAGAACACAAAGATTTTTACCTCAAACCGTTGCGGCCTGTCAGTCATATAATGGCAGTCAATGGTTACCAAATATTTAAGAGTAAAAAAAACATACACAGGCAAAACCAAATTAAACCCTGTGGCTCTTGATGATACATTGAGGTCTTAAGACGCACAACGGTCAGTCTGTGCAAGAAACTGAACAGCATTTATATAATTTTTTACCTCTGATCCACCGCAATGTTCAGCTGCATGGAGCGCGTTCACAACAGCCAGCGCGTGACGCATCAACGTGCTCAGGCAATGTAGTCGGTGAAAAGTCAACGCTCCCAGATGAGTTCACACAAGGAAACATAAACTTTTAGTTTTTAATCAGTTGGCAGAATCAGGATAAGCACAAGTAATTACCATTTTGAGAGGCCAATATGCACTATGTAAACAATGAGTGAGGTAAACATGCGAAAGATCAATTCCGCGTGTACATCTACTATGGCAGATTACGTTGATGTGTCACACGCCAGCTGGGTGAACGCGCTCAGGACAGTAGAATGTGGTGGATCGAAGGTAAATGATAAAAATACTATTTTTTTACTCTTTTTTTTTACACAGACCGATTGTTTTGTGTCTTAAGACCTCAATGTAGCGTGACAAGCTGCAGGGTTTAATTTGGTTTTGCCTGTGTATGTTTTTTTTACTCTTAAAGATTTGGTAACCATTGACTGCCATTATATGACTGACAGACTGCAACGGTTTGAGTTAATCTTTGTTTGTGTTTTACTGAAGAAACAAAGTCACCTACATCTTGGATGCCCTGGGGGTAAGCAAATAAACATCAAATTTTTATTTTTGGGTAAACTATCCCTTAATGCTTACTTAAATTTCAAAAATAATTATTTTAAATTAGATTTTACTGTTTTTACTGTCAGAAAATGTATACAACTTATACTTATGCGAATACAAAAAAAGGGAGATCTGAATATAATTATTAGGGCTGGGCGATTCTTTCGATTTTTTCGATTAATTCGAATTTACGTTTTAAGACAATTTAATTTTTTATAAAATCGAGGTATCGCGATTTTTTAATAAAAATATTAGATACATTGTAATTTCACCAATGGCAGAATAATTAAGAGGCAATATTGTCCGACCACATGATGGCGCGCCTAATTAACCGCTGTATTCAGAACGGAAAACAAATAGCGCATTCTGGTAAAATAAAGCGAGTCACTAAGGGGACATGATTAGCTGCTTGCTAGCAAGTTAGCCTGCTACATTAAATTACATACAATTTCACTTACCAATGGTGCGACTAAAAAGAATCTTAGGTCGCACCGGTGCGACCAGCAGTTCAAGGGCAAAAAAAAAAAACTACTGCGTACGACTATGAAAAAATATTTAGGAGCACCATGTGCGACCCGACCAGCATATTTTTATTTGCGCTGAGTGGAGCTTCAAAGGTTTCCATGTGTTTTGCACCTTGACTAATGTATCTCAAGTGTAGAGAGTGTAAATAAGAGACTGAATGGGCAGTAGCTTTGTTTGTTATAATAGAGCTTTGTGAGATTGCGAACTAAGATGAGTGACAACTTTTAATCATTTTTAAGGGAGTTTGTAAACGAGATATTGATTTATTACAACAGTTAAATAAACAAGAAGTTATTATTAAGTGACTTACATCGTCTAACTATAACACTATTGCCAGATTTTGCTCTATTTCGTCGTCAAAAGTGGTCTGAAACAAGTCACAGCTGAGCCGCCGCGCATCTCCACTCAAACACAGCGGTGTTTCGTTTATGATGGAATGTGCGTTTTTAAACGAATCTAGTGAAATGATTCAATTCCCCATTCATAAAGAGTCACTTGCTTTATTCCTTGAATGAACCATCCGTTCAAAGTAATCAAATGAATTATATGATTCAGTAATTAAATCAGTGTCTTACCACCACCTGCTGGCAGATCGCTGCAGTTATTTAAATCATTTAATATTTCTGTGTTCAAAATTGTATATTTTTGTATATGATATAAGTGCAAGAGAAAAGCATGGAAATATATGTTTTCCTCCCATCTCATATTTATTTGTGTTACAAACATTTACTGTGTCTGGTATGATAAGAATGGGGCCTGGTGGAAAGCGATCACTGATATAGATGCAATGTATATTGCAAAAATATATGGTGCCCATATATATTGTGAAAAAGCTGTTTCTTTACATGCTAAAAGTAGTAGGGGGAAAAAAATCGATTTAAATCGTAAATCGAATTTTTTTTGTGAAAAAATCGGGGATTTTATTTTTAGGCAATATCGCCCAGCCCTAATAATTATTATTGGCTATATAATCCAGGCATAAACACAAATAATGGGAGACCAAGGGTTAATATTCAGGTTGACATTGGGGCAGGTACACCATGAGTGAGTTGCCTCTGTATGTGTGAGTGTTAACATGGGGGGAAAAGCGGGGAAACACACAATCAACTTTGAGGTGTGTGTATGTGCCATCATTAAATCGGCCAATGAGATAAACACAGATGTATGAACACAATGGGCTGCAAAATTAACAACCAGCCAGAGTGTTTTTCATCATTACTTCCAATGATTACAAATTAGAATCCAGGGGTGTGGTGGAAGAGGAGAGAAAATGGTATTGATGCAGAGGAAGGAGCGTTTGCTAGCGCTGATAATGAAAGGCTAAAATGATGAATGAGTGTAATACACGCTTTCACTTTTTATACATCTTGTTAAAACTCCTGGCTGTGATAAATTGAGATACAGAGGCAGAGCTGCTAACTCACCAATATAAATGGAGCTTTGTTCATTTCCTCTCTCGCGGTGTAGCTTTCTATTGAATATCTTACGGTAAAAACTGCAGTGACTGTCTAAGGGGGCCCTTTGTATTAGTCACCGTTTGGCCCACAGATTGCAGAATTTCCCTAAGCCATTTCGGCTAGAGCCGAACAAACCGATAAATCTACTTTAAAGAGTTGTCAGCAAAACTGACATCAATGTGAGACTTTAAAAGAAGAAAAATAAAAAAACAAATCTTTATTTTTTCTTTTTACTAAAACGAATTTCTTTAATGGCTTGCTCTCAGCATGTTCGAGTTTGCAGAGCATTTAGTGAGGTAAAACACGAGGTGACGGCTCTGTGGTGACTCTGCCTCTGAGTTACAGCTCACACTGAGAAAAAACGGTCTTACCTTGTACATGGTGCTGCCCAGCTGAGCTGGAGACATGCTGACGACGACTCCAGCTGACTGCAGGGCGGAGATCTTCTCTTTGGCACCCCCCTTGCCTCCGGCAATGATGGCTCCCGCATGCCCCATTCTCCTTCCAGGAGGGGCTGTCAAGCCAGCAATAAATGACACCACTGGCTTAGCATTGGCCCCCTGAAAAGACAATGACACAAGTTAAAGGACTTTGAAATGCAAACACACTCTTTTGTTTTGAATGAAATTATCACTTATATACAGCAAGGATACACTGACAATGTGTCATGTCACAAAACTTATGCGTTCCCCTGAGACACTTCTTACCAAAAATCTTGCAAACCTCGAACTTCTGTACACAATGTATATGTATGAGTTTAGAAAGTTAATATCTTTAGTGAAAAATATCTGTTTTTGTTTGACCACTGCATTATGGCTCTCCATATAAAACAACAGCAAGAAAAATGTTTTGAGACAATTACAGAAGATGAGTCTCTATTTTTATTTCCTCAAACTACAGCTCACAGACTAGTAAATAAGAGGTGTGCAGAGTGCAGAGGCTTTTAGACAACGCATACTGTGCTCAAAATTGGCATTAAAAGGGAGGAAAATCAAGGCATGTAATAGCTTGTGTGGGAGTAAGCAGATGGGCAGACAGTGGCTCGAGTATGTCATTTAATACAATCTCACTTTCATGGTAGGCAATTTGTCATGTCCACGCCAATTAACTGTCATTGCTCATGGACCATCATGCTCAGGTCTGTTTTTTCCTCATTTCCACCATATTCGGTCCTCATGAATGACATCCTAATTCCAGAGTGGGATGTGGGTTGTCATAAATCGCAACTGCAGCTGCCAACAGATGGGCGCGTGGAATAAAATGGTAGCCTAACATTTTGGATGTTGTGGGGGACATTTGAGACACCTTCGCTTGGAAGGCTGAAACTAAAAGTCAAGGGATGAGTGGTTACCATGTGCCAGCCCCATCATTCTAGGGGTAAAAAGCGTCTTTCTCCATTGCCATTTATTCGAAAAAAAATATTTTATAAATATCTTAATATAGAAGATATTTTTAAGCGGCATACTTCTGGGTCTTCCTGAGCTACTGCCATCAAGATCAATAGAAATGCTAATAGATAGTTTTCTCTGGTATTATAGACCTCCTCGGGCTGAAATGGAGCCAGCACTAATTCAGACACGCTCATTAGCATCTCACAGGAGAGTAGGCTTCTAAACTTCACTGGCAATTTTTGATTTCACTAAAAACTTTAAATGGGAATGCAAACTTTAGGTGGGGAAGATGAAATGAATGTGACCGCCAGTCAAAGACGGTCTGACTTAATGCCTGATAATCTTCAACTACCCGCTAACATTATAATGCTCCACAGGAGCCGTCTTCGGTTCAAAGCTCAAGCTGTTCATGCTCACGCAGCCGACTACAGACTAAAGCCTAATCTGGGAAGATTACGATAATGAACTGAGGTAATTATATTTTGCTCATGCACAAAACCTTGAGACAGTGTTGGAGAGGAACGCCATGCTTTCATTCTGTGCTTCTTTTTGTTGAATGACAACGGCTTCTTCTGAGACTCTCTAGTCTGAGCTTGTTAAAAGGGATAGTTCACCCAAAAATTAAAATTGTGTCATTAATTACTCACCCTCAAGTCTTTTCAAACCTGCACGACCTTTGTTAATCTTCAGAACAGAGGATATTTTTAATAAGCTTCTGACCAGTGTGGCGGGAGTCCCGAGGCACAATCAGCGTCGCCCTGGCAACTCACGCCAAACACCTGGACCTCATCACCACGGACCAATCGTTCACGGACGCCGCCCCTACAAAAGCCGGTTGCTCACCACAGATCACTGAGAAACTATCTCCGATGAGGTTGAAGCTTACCTGCTCTCTGCTCTCATTTCCCCCTACAGATTCGCCGTGAACGATTGGCCACCGTCACTTCTGGACACCGCCACCACCGCGAACTCACCTTCAAGCACCTACCCGTTTGCTTGCACCTTCCTGGGGAATTCTGCACGACAAGGACTTCACCTCTCACGGAGCACCGACGCACATTCACCTGCCACTTCACCGTTTCACTTAAGTCTGTTCAATAAACTCACCCTCCGGGGCTCAACTAAAAGTCTTGTCTTGTCGTGCTGTTCCCCGCCCGGCCACAAGGTGGTGGAGAATGCGGGCAAGTTTCCGGGCCTGAGAACACCGACGAGCAAGACTCACTGTTTGTTTACACCGCCATCTTGCCCCCATTCACTTCCGGTTCTGTTTTTTTCAGGGCGCGCCGCTCCCCGAGATCATGGAAGAACTGGTCAAACAACTCACCGAGGTTAGCGTCCGCCAGCAGCAATGCTTTGAACTGTTGACGGAGCAACATGGACAGATTCAAGGATATTTGGCAGAACTACGTGCCCCGGCTGCTCACACCGTCCCGCTGCCGGACCCCCGCGCCGCCGCCGCTCGACTACTACCTAAACTGACCGCAGATGATGATATTGAGGCTTACCTCAAAATGTTTGAGTCTGTCGCTCGCACAGAGGGTTGGACGAGAGGAATTTGGGCGGAGATATTGGCACCGCTGCTTTCTGGTGAGGCCCAACGGGCGTATTTTTCATTGCCAGCAGCAGCACAAAATAACTATAGTGAATTAAAGAGAGAAATTTTAGGGCGTTTGGGGCTTTCAGCCGTTGCGGCTGCACAGCGTTTTCATGACTGGGAGTTTAAAGCACGGTTGCCAATTCGCGCTCAAATAGCCGATCTGATGCGGTTAGCAGAGCATTGGTTACTAGAGAACTCGCCATCTCCGGCCCAGGTAGTCGAGAAAGTAGTAGTCGACCGGGTGCTGAGAGCGCTACCGCGTTCAATGAAGCAGGCGGCCGGGATGAAGGGTCCAAGAACTCTAGCCGAGCTGGTTGACGCCGTGGAGCTGGCGGACGCAGCCTTCCACCGGGAGGCCGGGGAGCGAGCGCCGCCTTTCCCCCGGAGGGTGAACCAGGAGCGACGCACGCCAGAGGCGCACCCCCGCGCAGTATACAGACCGCCCAGTCCCCGCGACGAGCCAATGCCCACCGATCCACCATCACCGACCCCCAAAGCCTGGATGACCGGCTGCGTGGTGCACCGGGAAACGCCACCAGGAGCCCCCACGACCTTCGTCATGATTCGAGGACGACGGTATCGGGCCCTCCTCGACTCCGGAAGTTCAGTCTCCCTCGCCAGGCCCGGACCCCTAGAACCCCGGCCAGCCCCCAAGTCAACGATGCCTATCACGTGTGTCCACGGTGACACCCGTCAGGTACCTACAAGTCTACTTACCTTTCGTAGGGATGGAAAAGCCTGGACCCTGGAAGTCGGAGTCGTAAGCGACCTGCCGGTCCCATTGCTGTTGGGGCGCGACTGGCCGGGGTTGGAGGCTGCCCTCGCCGAAGCTGCCCGGTCCCCTCGTCCTCGGCACCACCAGCATCGGCCGCCGTCGCGGGGATCTCGAGGCCATACCAACCTGTTGACAACCGACAGTGGGAGAGATGGTGAGTCCCCCTCCCGTAATACTAACCTCTTCCATGATGTCTTCCGGCAGGTTACGGGCGGGGGAGACTTTGGCCGCGCCCAGAAGGAGGACGACCGGCTGAAGCACTGTTGGCGACAGGTCCGCATCCTGGAGGGAAAGGAAGTCCTCCCGGCACCTCACCCTCTCCCATATTTCGTCGTCCAGAACGGTCTGCTATACTGCGTCGCGGAGCGACGGGGGGAGGTCAAACACCTGCTGGTCGTCCCAAAGACCAAGACGGAGCTGGTCCTAGAGTTGGCGCATTCGCACCCCATGGCTGGTCACCTGGGAGCCCAAAACACGACGCAACGGATTCGGGATCGATTCCACTGGCCCGGCCTGGAGGCCGAGGTCAGGAGGTTTTGCCAGGCCTGCCCTACGTGCCAGCGCACGTCACCCAGAAAACCTCCCCCCAGCCCGCTGATTCCATTACCCATCATCGGGGTGCCCTTTGAGCGAATCGGGATGGACATCGTGGGGCCGTTGCCGAGGTCTGGCCGGGGACACGAGCACATCCTCGTTATCGTGGACTACGCCACCCGGTACCCAGAAGCAGTCCCCCTCCGCCAAGCCACCGCCAAAGCCATCGCTCGCGAGCTGTTCCTGCTCTCCAGCCGGGTGGGTCTACCGTCGGAGATACTGACCGACCAGGGAACCCCCTTTATGTCCCGGCTAATGGCTGACCTCTGCCGGCTGCTGAAGGTAAAGCAAGTGAGGACCTCGGTCTACCACCCCCAGACCGACGGGCTCGTCGAGAGGTTCAACCAGACCTTAAAACAGATGTTGCGACGGGTGGCCGCCGAAGACAAAAAGGACTGGGATCTGCTCTTGCCTTATGTGCTGTTCGGCATCCGGGAGGTACCACAGGCCTCCACAGGGTTCACTCCCTTCGAACTCCTCTTCGGCCGGCAACCCCGTGGCCTCCTCGACGTAGCCCGAGAAGCCTGGGAGCAGCAGCCGGCAGTCTACCGGACCGTCGTCGAGCACGTCCGAGACATGCGGGAGAAGATCGACCGGGTCATGCCGTTAGTCCGGGAACACCTGGTGAAATCCCAACAGGCCCAGCAACGTCTCTACAACCGGGCGGCCCAACCGCGGGAGTTCCAACCTGGAGATAGGGTGATGGTCCTGGTCCCCAACGCAGCCTGCAAGTTCTTGGCCCAGTGGCAGGGGCCCTACACGGTTGAGGAGCGAGTGGGCCCAGTTAACTACCGGGTAAGACAACCCGGCCGAAGAAGAGTAAACCAATTATATCACGTTAACCTGTTGAAGAAGTGGATCGGGGACCGGGACCAGCTCGCCGCCCTCGCCTCCCAAGATCCCGCGGTTGTAGATGTCAATCCCAACCTGTCAGCCACACAGAAGACGGAGCTGCGGCACCTGGTCGGTCAGTTCCTGGACGTCTTCTCCGACAGCCCCGGCCAGACTAATGTCCTAAGCCACGACATCTGCACCCCTCCGGGCGTCCTCGTCCGGCAACGGCCCTACCGAGTCCCAGAGGCCCGCCGGCAGGCTATAGAGGCGGAAGTCCAAAAGATGCTCAAGCTGGGGGTAATAGAACCATCACGGAGCCCGTGGTCCAGCCCGATTGTCCTGGTCCCGAAGCCCGACGGCACCCTGAGGTTCTGTAATGACTACCGACGCCTAAACGACATCTCCGACTTTGACAGCTACCCCATGCCCCGAGTGGATGAGCTCCTGGAACGGTTGGGGAGGGCTCGGTACATCACAACACTCGACCTCACCAAAGGCTACTGGCAAGTCCCCCTCTCGGCCGACGCCAAGCCCAAAACGGCCTTCTCGACGCCCTCGGGGCACTGGCAGTACCGGGTTCTCCCCTTTGGCCTGCATGGGGCCCCCGCCACCTTTCAACGACTAATGGATGTAATCCTCCGTCCCCATCAGGCCTATGCCGCAGCGTACCTCGACGACGTGGTCATCCACTCGGAGGCGTGGGAAGACCACCTGGAGCGGCTGCGCAGGGTGCTGTTGGAGCTTCGCCGGGCTGGACTAACCGCCAACCCCCGCAAATGCCACCTAGCCATGAACGAAGGCAGGTACCTCGGCTTCAAAGTGGGAAGAGGACTCATCCGGCCTCAGGAGGACAAGGTCAAAGCCATTATGGATGCCCCTAAGCCATCCACCAAGTCGCAGGTACGTGCCTTCTTGGGGTTGGCGGGTTATTATCGGTGCTTTATCCCCGGCTTTTCCTCTATAGCCGCCCCTCTGACAGACCTGACCAGGAAGGGACAGCCAGAGCGGATCCGTTGGTCTGGGGAAACCGAGGAGGCCTTCCGGCGCATCAAGGAGGCCCTGACCACCGAGCCCGTCCTGCGTGCCCCAGACTTCAACTGTCCCTTCCTGCTCCAAACGGATGCCTCCGACACGGGATTGGGGGCCGTGCTCTCCCAGGTCCAGGAGGGAGAGGAGCATCCGATTGTGTACATCAGCCGGAAGCTGTCCAAGGCCGAGCGCAACTACGCCGCGGTAGAGAAAGAAGCTCTCGCCATCAAGTGGGCAGTCCTGGAGCTGAGGTACTATTTATTAGGTCGACATTTTACACTGTTTACAGATCATGCACCGCTACAGTGGATGGCCCGGGCCAAAGACACTAACGCCCGGGTCACGAGGTGGTTCCTCTCGCTCCAGGACTTCCACTTCGATGTGCGCCACCGGGCCGGATCCAGCAACTCCAACGCTGACGGACTCTCTCGGTCTTGGGCAGCGTATGCAGGTCTGTCAGGGGTCATTCCCCTCCCACCCCCTGTCTCCCCTTTTGTTTCTGCCACCAGGACCAGGACGTCGCTTGGGGGGGGGAGTGTGGCGGGAGTCCCGAGGCACAATCAGCGTCGCCCTGGCAACTCACGCCAAACACCTGGACCTCATCACCACGGACCAATCGTTCACGGACGCCGCCCCTACAAAAGCCGGTTGCTCACCACAGATCACTGAGAAACTATCTCCGATGAGGTTGAAGCTTACCTGCTCTCTGCTCTCATTTCCCCCTACAGATTCGCCGTGAACGATTGGCCACCGTCACTTCTGGACACCGCCACCACCGCGAACTCACCTTCAAGCACCTACCCGTTTGCTTGCACCTTCCTGGGGAATTCTGCACGACAAGGACTTCACCTCTCACGGAGCACCGACGCACATTCACCTGCCACTTCACCGTTTCACTTAAGTCTGTTCAATAAACTCACCCTCCGGGGCTCAACTAAAAGTCTTGTCTTGTCGTGCTGTTCCCCGCCCGGCCACACCCTGCATAGACAGCAACACAACCACCACATTCAAGGTCTAGAAACGTTGTAAAGACATCATTAAAATAGTCCATGTGACATCAGCGGTTCAACCATAATTTTACGAAGCTACGAGAATAGTTTTCGTGCTCATAGAAAACAAAAAATGACTTTATTCAAGAATTGTTCTCTTCTACGTCAGTCACCACCATCATTCATGAGCGTACCATGACGGTGAAGAGAAAAACTGTTAAATAAATAAAATAAAATAAATTAATTATTTTTGTTACACAAACAAAAAGTATTCTTGCAGCTTCATAACATTACTGTTGAACCACTGATGTCACATGGACTACTTTAATGATGTCCTTATTACCTTTCTGAGCCTTGAACTTGTCAGTTGTGTTGTAGGGTCAGAAAGCTCTTATTTATTCACCTTGTTTTTGTATAATAGTCATTTTTGAGTAAACTATCCCTTTAAAAGTGAACAAATTGAATGTATTTTGGCAGAACAAACCCCAGAAAAATAGCTGATAGGTATTCAACAGATGTTTGCGGGAAACAATTTGTCAGGTTTCCACGTTAACAGTTGGAAAGCTTCCTCTCCATCATTCAGCAGCTCCCAATAGTGTTGCGGTGACTGTGGACTGCAAGTGGATCTTAATGGGCAACGTTCCCTAGGTGACAAATGTTAGCAATAAGCAAAAACAAGCATGAAGCTGACAAGCACTTGAGAGGAATATTCATATCAATATGCTAATTTGGCTGAAAAGCAATTTTGCAGTTTGCCTTGGCAATTCTGACACAAGGACTTACTGGTGTATGCATGTTGGGAGTTGATAAATTCAACAAAAAGGGAAAAACAGGGTGCTTGCACCATTATTTGCACAATGCAACTAGAGCTAATGGAAAGTAAGCATCAGATATGGATCCAGCAGGAAGTGTGGGGGCGTATAAATGCACTGTGAAGTTATGGGATCGGACCATGAGCCCTTTGTCACTACCATTATTCCAAAAGAAAAACAGACATTCTTCCTATGTCTAAAATGGCTCATACTATAACATAAATCTGGCTTGACTTTTTTTCTAGAGCTAATAGTTTACAAGCTCCTCTATGGATCGCCACTCCTAGAACTTGATGTATCATCCCCGGCCGCACTTCTTAATGAGACCAGCATGCGTTTAACAGTCTGATCAATTCAGGTCTTGTTAACAGCGGCATAGACGGAAAATTTCATAACTGCCAAATACTCCTCCCAAGGCTAAATCTACCGCATGAAATGTAGCATGACCACGTATTGATCTCCATTATTCATAGCCAAGGCCATCTTTAGAGCATTCGCTTAAAAACTACCTTGTTGAGGTAATGAGATAAGTTCACCTGAAAGGAACAATTTCATACAATTTGCAACTAGTCTTCGAGGAATAATTTCCACCAAGTCAATTCTCCCACTAATTTAATTGACAGGCCGGAAAAGAAGGAAGTTTCACAGTGCTAACTTGTGCACAAAGAGCTACAAGCTCGCTTTTCTTCAAGTGCTTAATGGTTTCTGCAACTGTGAAACTCCTCAACAATTTTGAAAATTGCAGGTTTTGCCATTTCGGTTCAGTTCAAATATGGCAACAATAAAAATGAGCTCTGATTCACAGAGCGGAAGAGAGTTTCTTTGAACATCCAAGCACTCACTCCAAAATGAGGTACTTGTCCATGCTGTGAACATATTCAGAGCGATTTGCTTGATTTTCTGAGGTTACCGTTCCCCCACCACTCTACCACGCTCTCAAACTTAAGCTCCGTCTGAATCATGTCTGGCCGCCTGGGTTCCACTTGAGAAAATGGACATTCATGCATCAGTTTACCACAATCATCACAGCTGAAGCTATTCCATTGTGCCAACGCTTGTTTTATATCACAGACTAAAATTTCTTCCAATGCAAGACACTTGTTAACACATCAGCTCTCTGCATGACTCTCAGACTGGAGGAATAAATAAGCCAAGCTTAATAATAACACAAACTGAGGTGCTGTTAGGAGTGGAGTGAAACCCAGCTTGGCTGGTCCAAAGATCACAATGAAGCTCTGTAGACTTTCCTTCGTAGCCAAAACAGATCAAAGAGCAGCTGGAGTCTGTTTTCTCATTCAGAGAAACAGTGTGAGCTCCAGGGATGAGTAGCTCCCCTTAGCAAGGAAAGAGGAGCTCCATGTGTGGTGAGGGTTCCTGTTTGTTGGAGAAAGATGCCGATATCCAGAAGATGAAAAACAATGTGTACTTCCCAAGGGCTAAGAAAAAAGAAGCACTGATTCGTGGACCTAAAAGTTTATCAGTTTTATCATTTTAGTTCTTGACAGCCCCTGTTCACAATTTAATGTTCATGGGAAAAAATATATAGAATTGTATAGAGCTAATTAGGGATAATTATATAATTATATAATCGCAATATAATATTTCCTCAATAAAACAATATGAAGAGTTCCATAAATGTTTAATATAATGTATATGAACTAAAAGCAGAATGAAACAGTGCTACTCAGTTGAACCGCGTCAACCGGACCGTTTATCCGCTCGGCCATGCAGCGTGAGCTCACTTGAGCAGATGTGTTTACTCTGTTACACAAGCACCAAGCAGTGCTGTGAGATCCAGTGTGAAACACCTGAATTCAGTGAGGAACACAAATGACTTATTTAAACGAGTTTAAAAGTAGATAAAACAGTGCTGACAAACAGGAGAAACACTATGCACCGATACAGTCACAAAGCATTTCATCTACAAATCGCTGTCAGTTACCATGAATTTACTGTAGTAACAGTAGTACTGGGTATATGTATAAAATTTTATTATATTATTAATGTACACATAATTTAAATGTTTTAAAGGTGTAATGGAATATAATTACAATGTTGTTTGATTAAGCTATAGCATGTGTCCATTTATACTAAATGTATTTAGACTACTGGTTTTCCATACAAATACCTACAAACCATATAGTTATATTTTTACCATGGTTTTGAGGTGTGCAATGTGTGGTTTTAACTGCGTTTATCATGATTTAAAATGTATGCTACTATGGAGGACCAATGATTAATAAAATTAATAATCTGGAAAATGAAATTTTACCATATAAAATTAGGTTGCTACAATTTTTTTAAATGTTTCCGATTTGAACAAAAATGTACATCTGCATCCTAACTCAAGCTACTGCTACTGCCACTACTACTACCAAATGTGCACTTCTAAGAGACAAATATATATTAAAAAAATGTTATTAATATTATCAGGCAACACAAACCTGCTTTTTGATTTGAAACAACAAATCACATGCAGAAATACATTTTTCTATTATGATATTTATTTTAAGGAAAATTAATGGTCTGGCTTCTACAACTTTCATTTTGGAGCAAAAATCTGGCTTTAAACTTGAAAGAAATAAAGATTTGACATTTTTTTTCGTAATAATTATCGATTTTGAATGATATGAAATATTTTTTGTTTTCTTTGCAAAGAAAAAGTATTCTCTTAGCTTCATAAAATTAAGTTTGAACCACTGATGTCACATGGACTATTTTAACAATATCTTTACTACCCTTCTGGGCCTTGGATGTGTCAGTTGTGTTGCTCTCTATGCAGATTCGGAAAGCTCTTGGATTTCATCAAAAATATCTTTTCGGTTTAGAACGACATGATGGTGAGCAATTAATGACAGAATTTTCATTTTTGGGTAAACTTAAGCTTTAAGCTTTGAGAAAACGTTTAAATGTAAAAGCTTCCTTTTAGATGTGAACATATGAGAAGAGCTTACAGAGTTGTGCTGTTTCAGGTACTCTGCCGCATTCTCCTCTGCATCTCCTCCAATCTCTCCAATCAGAATGATGCCCTCAGTTTTGGGGTCCTGCAGGAACACCTCCAGGCAGTCAATGAAGTTGGTGCCATTAAAAGGGTCTCCACCGATACCTGAAGGAAAATACAATTTGTTCGAAGACCTCTCTGCACTAAACACTCTGTAGACTAAGCAGATTTATAATAATGGATGATTGATTGCTAGTTTTCCATACCAATGCACAGTGACTGGCCCAGACCCACTTGTGTCGTCTGATGTACGGCTTCATATGTAAGGGTGCCCGATCTGGACACAATGCCTGAAAAAAAAAAAAAAGAACATAAATAAATTGATAAACTGCTATATTATAATTTAATTTGGATTGTTAATTGAACATAATTTGGTACAATTAACCATTACAATAAAAGATTTAAATGAACACATTTGAGTACTTAATTGGCAATTGCTTATACATTTGATTAATTAATAGGTATATAATGTAGTTAAAATGTGAATTTAATCAGCGGACATCCATAAATTTAATACAGCAACAGCAACAAAAGCACAAGTCTCTACTTTCTGTCTTTCACTGATTACATGTTCTGCAGATCATAACTTCTTTATGTCTTGACCATTTTTCTAGAAAGCAAAAATTGAAATTCCTAGAACTTTTTATTAATATACATATTAATAATGCAGTTTTCCTGCTGTTCTATTTCTGTACGCCCAATGCAACCATACAGTTTTTATTAAAACTTTGCAAATGTTAAATGTAACCTAACAGGAAGAAAACTGTATTGGAAAGGGCTAACCATGGCTGAACCATTTCATTTTATGAGGTCACATCTTTCATTACAAAAACAAGCACAGGGTTTAAGTCTGAATACCACTCTTCACAGCTTTTCGAAATGCTGTGGCATCTGTCTAGTGATTTGACTTGAAACTGCACAGCCCTGCAGTTTAAACCTCCCTGACAGATAACTGATGAGAAGCTGTCTGCACCGCTCTCTTTTTAGCAGTCTGAACACTGTGCTACGGTCTACATCTGAGTTCATGTTTGAGTAGAGACATCTCATCTTTCCTGACATGGTGAGAAACTCTAACAAATCCAACACATTAAAAAGTGTCCATCTCAAATCAAGACCCTCTAGCTCGGGCTTTGATGCTTCTTTTATGAACGAGAAGACATGAGGTACGCTAGGCTTTTCAAGGATCTTTTAAGGTTCTATTCGATCAGCATGTTATGCTCTGTGCTGTCAGAATCTTCTGGAACGATGCCTGAGTTTTCTTTGTCATAACAAAGAAAGGTGTCATCCAGGAGAGCTCTTACCAATTCTTCCTTTCTTGTGGATGTGTCCAGGCATGATCCCAATTTTGCACTCGCCAGGCTACAAAAAGATAGAGAAAAAACACCATTAAAGTTCAGTTTAAATTATACATTTTACTACAGGCAATTTAAGTTGCCAGCAGCGGGGGTTTAGAGTCAACCTGAAATCATAACGGACACAATTTAATACACATTCCAGGTATTATTTTGGAAAAAAGAAAAAAAGTTAACGGCAGAATATGTAAACTTTTTTGATTAAAATATCCAAAAACCACTAGAACTGTGGTAAATATTTTTGCTGAATTGTGTACTTACATTATCCCAATTGTTTTAAAGAATGTTTAAATCCAGAGAAATAAGCAATTTTAACTAGTGTAACAGACCGTGTCATTGTGTGACCTGCTAATGACGTCGTACACCCTCAATGTTACCGTTTTATTTTGTAGAAAACATGTACAGAGTAGCATTATAACAGAACACACTTAAATGTATCTAGTATAATAAAACTGTGCTGTTTTTCCTACATACGCATGACCCGAAGAAACGAAAGCGGTCGACGGTTGCATAATAAAAGCTCCGGTGCTTTCAAGCCATGTATCGCGCTCGTCCTTCATTAGTTATCGCTCCAGCTGCCTTGTTTCACTTGTTTCGCCCCACCTGCTTCATACTACAGTGACCTTAATAAGTCTTTAATACATTAGCTCATCCATGGACATGATTTCTGCCCGAGCCCCGATGGATTGCATCAGCTGTGAGGATGAAGACGACAACTCCCATGATTTCACACTCAATCATGGTGTCATCAAACTACGCCTTTGGTTCTTTGTTTGTTTTGAATATGCACCCTCTATCGGTGAAAACTTATTGTGTCTTTAACCTTTTATCCAAATGTAATAACCTGTTATAAACTACCCTTTAAAATTAAGATCAGTTCAATTTATGTTTTTGATTTTTTTAAGGCTGCATTTATTCGGAAAAAAAAAAGTGAAACAGTAATAACGTGACATAGTTTTACAATTTAAAATGACTTTTTTTATTTTATCTTTATGTATTTTATTACTGTGATGGCAAAACTGTTTTTTTTTAGCAACCATTACTATTCAGTGTCACAAGATCCTTCAGAAATCATTGTAATATATTCACGTTATTAAATATTATTGATGCTGAAAACAGTTGTGCCACTTCATATTTTTGTGGAAACAGTTTCACAGATTCTTTCATAAATTGAAAGTTAAAAAAACAGCATTTATTTGAAATAAAAATCTTTTGTAACCTTAAAATGCCTTAACTGTCACTGATCAATTTATGCATCACTGCTGAATAAAATTGCTACTTTCTTTGAAGAAAACTCCTATTTTCACTTATAACACATTATGGAATTAAAATAAATAATTAATGTGTTATGTTAACTTCAAATTTAATACATTTCCTACAGTGTTTTATAGTAAATACTGCTATACAAACTGTTATCATTTACATACGTGGAGCGTCTGTGAATTTTGTTTATTATAACGTTTATTTGGGAATGCAATGTGCGCCATTTCATCAGACTTGTAAGGTAAATAATTTATAAACCTACGAAAACACAGGGGATTACATCAATATCTTTCTCAATATGCTAACTGTTCATTGTGATTTCAAAATAAAAGTTTAAACCCTCGCTCTGTGTTTACACGTTTTGATGTCCACATATTCAAGAAATTACAGTGGCTGGAGAACTGAGTGACAGCTTTTAATGTTTTTAAGGGAGTTTGTAAATATTGATATTGATTTAATACAACAGTTAAACAAACAAGAAGTTAATATTAAGTGACTTACATTGTCTGACTATTGCCTGATTTCGTCGTCAAAAAAAGTTTTTTTTTTTTTTTTTTTTTAAGAATCTAGTGAGTCAACGATTCCATTACCCATTCATAAAGACAGTCCTTTGCTTTATTCCTGAATGAATCAGCTGTTCGAACGAATTAAATAAATAATAATATGATTTAGCAGTTAAATCAATGACTTGCCATAAAAGTAGGGCTGTCGCGGTAAAGGAATTTCCCTTGCGGTAATTTTGAGTGGCTCAGTAGCGCGATATGCGGTATTACCGCCATATATATATATATATATATAATTGTGTGTAGGCTGTTACAATGTAAGGTCATATTCAGAAATCAATAAACAGTTAGCGCGCATCCTCGAATCTAACTGGACAAGAGACTTTTTCTGTCAGTATTTCACCTGTGTGTTCTAGGCGAGCTGTCAGTCAGTGCAGTTTCGTTGTTATGCCACAAGATGGAGGCAAGAGACTATCTTTAAGTGAGTCTTAAAACCGTTCATTCAACTACACGTTCAAAACGCTTATTTATTCATAGAGAGACGTAATGAAACACGATGTTGAAATCATTTTAACTTTAATCGCCACTTTTAAAGGCTCAGCTGACCAGCAGAGCGTCGATGCTAAGACAGAGAGATTTCACTTTCCTTGGACATGACAAGCTAGTTTCACATACATACCTGACTTGATCTGAAAGACAGACGCAGGTAATCGCACAAGCTCAGTCGATCTCTCTCTCATTCGCTGTCTGTTTAGAATTAAGTGCATATCTAACTGAGCCTCATAATAAACACATTATGTTATCATTACTAACTTATTACTAATTTAATATTCAGCACACAAGCATTAAGTGAGAAGGGCAAAACCTTAGGAAAAAAGAAAACAGGCAAATATCGTGGTTGCTGCAGTTGTTGCATTCCTCTGCGGTTATGTAGGTCAATAGCGCGGTATTGCGATATTGCGGTTATCGCGACAGCCCTACATAAAAGTTTACATAACTTAAAGTTAGAAAAATGCCATTACTACAGTAAAAACAAAATTTTGCGGAGTTCATATTAACATGACTTTTGATTCTGAATTTGTTGTGAAGGCAAAGTTTGTGATATTAAATTTTATCTGAAAACTTTTGAAACTGAATAGAGACTGAAACTGTTCTCGGGGTTCTCTTTGCTGGATATGATGACAAAAATAAACATGTTGTATGCCTTAGCAGCTGGATAAATTCTGACTAGAAAAATAAGCATCTGTGTGTTCTGTTTTAGTTTAGCAAGCAGGAAATTGAAACTAAAAATAGCAATTTTGGGAAGTAATGACAAAAAAACATGTTAAAGAAATAAACATTGTGTTTAAAAGTGTGCGATTTATCACGATTAAAAAAATTATCTATTGACAGCCCTAATTTTAAGTCATTTTAAAGGCTATTGCTCACTTAGGTCTTATAATTATCCAATTACTCAATTAATCGACAGATTACTCGATTACTTACGTTAATGACACCGGGACAGTTGGGGCCGACAAGGCGGGTCTTGTTCTGGCGCAGCAGCTTGTGTTTGACCCGCACCATGTCCTGCTGAGGGATTCCCTCTGTGATACAGACGGCCAGTGATATCTCTGCATCAATTGCTTCAATAATGGCGGCTGCCGCGAAAGGGGGCGGCACGTAGATCACGGTGGCATCAGCCCCTGTGCCATCCTTAGCCTAAAAAGATTCATTCACAGAACCAAAACACAAATTAGGTCAAACCTTCAATTTTGGGTATCTCAGTTGGGCTTTATGTGAAAGTGTTTAAACTGATAAAGATTACACAACTAGCCTCTGGCCTTTAATGCTTCTGTTACTGTTGGAGTGACTTGCTCTAAATAAGTCCCCTTAAAAGTCCCCTAACACCCTCAGAGAACCAGAGCAGCTGTCCAAAAAGTAACTGTGGCTCACAGGAGACTGTCAACAGTCTCACAGGCCATTACCTCCTTCACAGAGTTGAAGACTGGCAGACCCAGGTGTGTTTTGCCCCCCTTGCCAGGAGACACTCCTCCTACTAACTGAGAGCCATAGTCCAGAGACTGCTGACTGTGAAAGGTGCCCTAGAGACAGAGAGAGAAAACAGACATCTTTCAACCACCAAGAACAAAGAATTTGACTTAACGTTCAATCATAGACAACTTTTATTTACTTTATTTAAAGGGACATACAACAAAGAATCAAATTATACTTTTAAGTTAAAGACCTTGACGTAAACATACTTTAAATGAAACAAAAAACTTTATCGCCAGTCCAAAAAGACCATTTGTTGATGGTGATCCACACTCTGTTCATCTTAACAAGCTGATACTATCATTCCTAAACACCAGAGGAACTAAAGATATATTTAAGTAAGTGTGTTAAAGTTCACTAAACCTTGAACCATTTGTGATTGTGTGAAGCACCTGCTGTTCCGTAAATCTCGGCTGAAGGAACGGCTGAAGTTTATTTTTAAAAAGGTCTTGGATTATTTTATTCAATTTGATCTTAACCGTTAAAACATGTTTTATTGTTTTGTGAACCTGCTACAATTGGTGTAATGCAGACTTTTTAAAGATAAATAGTAAAAAAAAGATAAAGTTAAAAAAGGAGGTTCAAATCTATACTGAATCCAAAAGCAAACCTGCTGCCAAAGTATGAGCAGACCAGAGTGCAAAGGTGGTATTTCTCAAAAGGCACAGCAAAAAAAAAAAAAAGACAGTTTTATTTTAAATGTCAGAGAGTGGGTGGAAAATGTCTTTGAAAAAAGTAAATTATGACAAAAAAGCAAAAAAAAAAAAAAAAATATCTAAATGGACCTCATTTAAAATAAAATAAAAAATTTAATTAAAATAAATAAAATAATAAAATAAAATAAGGCACAGCAGCTAAAAAAGTGAGGGTGTCAGAGAGGGTGTGGAAAATGGCTTTGAAAAAAATAATTATGACCAAAAAAATTATAAAACTAATGACAATTTACATTTATTTAAAATAAAATAAGATAGCAGCATTTATTTTATATGTCAGAGAGTGTGTGGAAAATGGCTTTGAAAAATTTATGCCAAAAAAAGGTATAAAAACAACATGACTATTTAAATGGACCTTATTTAAAATAAATAAAATAATAAAACTGCACATCAGCAAAAAAAAAAATAAAATAAAAAAATAAAATATATATATATATATATTTTACATTTCAGAGAATGTGTGGGAAATGGCTTTGAACAAAATTAATTATGACCAAAAATGTATAAAACTAATATGACAATTTACATGGACCTTTAAAATAAAATAAAATAAATAATATTGAAATAAAATAGTAAAAAGACAGCAGCAAAAAAGACGGTTTTAATGTAAATGTCAAAGTGTGTGGAAAATGGCTTTGATAAAATTATGACAAAAAAGGCTAAAAATAATAGAACAATTTAAATGGACCTTATTTAAATAAAATGCAATAAATGTCAGAGAGTGGGTAGAGAATGGCTTTGAAAAAAGTCATTATGACAAAGAAAGTATAAAAACAATGACAAATTAAATGGACCTTATTTAAAATAAAATAAAAATAAAATACCAGGGAAGAGATTAAAGACATTAAGACAGGACACGGGCAGGACCGTATCAAGACCCTACAAACAACCCAGTACAGTTTACTAAAGAAAATGCACATAAACAGGACTGTCAATTCAGTAGATATAGTAATAACCTTTATGACTATAAAATTCTAAATAACATCTGTATAACAGACATATGACACTGGCTGGAACACAGAGCCCAAACCACTACACAAAGATAAACCACAGCTTTTAACAATACAAAGAATAGCTCAAAAAAGTCTTAGGCACGATTACATATTTTTTAAGTACATAGATAAATCAGTTCACATTTAACTTGCTTTTTACATTTAGTTAGTAATTTAATGAGACTAATGTACAACATGACAGAGCACAGGCTTATAAATGCAATTTCCTAACGTGACACATTTTAAAATCAATGAAAATTAAATTAAATTATTTTATCAGCAAAATACTGTTTCCCTCTTATTACAGATTTGAACAGTCAGTGGAAATCGTACATCATGAACTTTAACCTTTCTTCCCCTGCTATGTCTGTGTTAATTATTACAAATTATTTTGAAACATTGCAGATAAGTCCAAAGGCAAGGGTCGCCAGTACCATGTCAATATCTACCACTGTATTATTACAATTATAATTAGAAAGAATGAGAAATCTGGCACGTTTTCGATCCATTTCCCCTCAAAGCGTCCTCTTGCCAACTTTTCTACCATCATTTGTTCTCATGCTTTCATTAACACTGAAGTGCTGTGCTAACTTTGCCGTTTTTCCTGCACGCTGCCTCCGTTAACAGTGTGGCGATTAATTTGAGGTATGGTTTGCTTATGTAGCCGAACAGCAAAGTTAATATGCCGCGATGACACTCTAGTCATTCCTCATCCCCTTCTAATTATAATGAGTGTTCATTAAAACTTCATCTAATAACCCTTTATTATAGTAACAAGTCATCTGAAAGAGGGTGAAGGAGAGCGGGAGAAATACAATGAGAGATACGACATAAATCAGAGGGGCGAGCAAAGCAAGGTTATTGGATACTAGAGCCAGCAGTTTTAGCGTAAAAGTCCTACAGACAGAAGTCAAATCTTTATCTAATAAAATAAAACAAGAATTGATAGTGGATACTGCTGCTCAAATGTTTGGGATCAGTAAGACTTTAAATATTTTTAAAAGATGTTTCTAACGCTCATCAAGACTGCATTTATTAGATTAAAAATACAGTAATTTTGTGAAATATTATTACAATTTCAAATTGCAGTTTTATAGGTTAATATACTTTAAATATATTTTTTTTCATGTGATGCAAAGCTACATTTTTATCATCCATTACTCCAGGCTTCAGTGTCACATGATCCTTCAGAATTTATTCTGAGTTATTATCAATGTTAAAAACAGTTGTGCTGCTTAATATTTTTGGAACCTAGGATACTTTTTTCAGGATTCTTTGGTAATTAAAAGAACAGCATTTATTCAAAATATAAATATTTTCTAACAATATAAGTCTTTAGCATCACTTTTTAATCATTTAACACATCCTTGCTGAAATAATATATATATATTTTCTTTAAAAAAAAAAAAATTAAAATACTGACCCCAAACATTTGAAAGGTAGTGTATATTATTACAAAAGATTTCTCTTTTTAATAAATGCTGTTCTTTATTTTTTTCCATCAAAGAATGCTGAAAAAAGTATCACAAGTTTCAAAAAAATATTTAGCAGCAAATGTTTCCAACATAATAAATCAGCATATTAGAATGATTTCTGAAGGATAATGTGACACAGAATAATGCTGAAAATTCAGCTTTGCATCACAGGAATAAATTATGTTTGAATATATATTAAAATAGTGATCCATTATCAATTGCAATAATATTTAAGACATTACTGCTTTTCTGTATTTTTGATCAACTGAAACTTCTTTAAAAAAACATAAAAAAAAATAATATTATATCTTCCACTTAAGTTTCTCTTGTTTTGCACTAAAACCCACTTTGCTCTTAAAATGCGATGCCCACAGTTTTACAAACAAGGAAAAAATAATGACCACTGCAGCCTACAGATCCTTAAAATAATGTCAAAATTAAAAACGCTATTTTAGGGTTTCATAAGCAAGCAGGCTTCACATCAAGTTCATCTGTGACTCACTGTTTGCAAAACTGAATTTATCAACTTTTTAATATTTTGGGTCAAATAAAACTTTGGTTTTATCAACAGCATCTGTGGCATTACGTAAATTACCACAGAAAATAACTTTAAGTCCCTCAGTTAAATAAAAGAGCATCAAAATGACAATTATTGTTTGAATTTTGTTGTCAAATTGACAGAATCTCAATCTTGTTTCATAGTATAAAAAATATGAATAATTAAAGCACAAATTTATTTATTTATTATCACATAGTGTGATTTTTAGGTGGCAGGTGTGCAACAAACAATGTTTAGTGAAATTTGTTCATGCATAAACTAAAAATATCACAGACAGCACTGGTTCATCAAAAACAAGATCAGTTAAAAACAAGTTGACATGTTCACCCGTTGCAAATTATTCACGATGTGTGCATGAAAAAGACACGTTTAAAACCTACCATCAGAGAAGTGAAACCAAAAATTCCTAATATTATTTTATTATTTTCTTTTTGGTTGCCGAAATTTCAGTGCATCACAACACATTATGGTCCGTTACGGTGAGCAGATAATTTAGTTTAAAATACTGCTGTTGCTCAGCCAGTTACTCTCACTCCGACAGGCCACAACCAATGACTGCATTTCAGTTAGTGACTAAATGAAAAAGAGGCAAGCCTTTTTAGATATTTGGTTAGAAATGTAGGGTGCTGTGGGGATCACAGACTGTGGCTACTCACCTGTTTTCCTGTGAAGCCTTGACAGATGACCTTACTGTTCTTGTTGATGTAAAGGTTGTTTCTGTTGCCAGTATAACAGTGTCTCACCCCAGCCTGCTGCACTGCAAATACAAACACAACAGCAGTGGAATAATAACCAAGTATCAGTTAATACGTCTAAAATTTTCTTAAACATTTTGGATTATTTTTTAAAAATTTTTAGTAAAGCCCCAAATGTTGCCGTTTCTATATTTCTGCCTTTGTAATATATTCTGGGTTCAACACAACCGCCTGCAGTTTATTTATTAATCTGTCACACTAAATGCAAATGTTTGACCTGTAGGGTAACAACAAAACTTGGTCAACTTGGTAGCTACACTAGTAAATTTGGTCTAGGCCTAAAAAGTTACTTTGGTCTAGGGCCAGGCCTAAGCAGTTTCTTTCACATTACTCTATATATGTTCCCCCTACAGGGTCTAATGTCCAAAGGTCATGCTGCCTTGACCTCAAACAGTTTAGAAATAAGACAGGAGTCGAAGCGACAACACTAGTTGTAAAGCACCAAGCTCTACTATAAATTCCAATATATTTATAAGTGTTCAGCAAAGAGTTTCAACTCCTGAATGACGTAACAGAGAGACTATGACTTCAAGAAACAGGTTATTGATCACAACTGACAGGGATAGATGGTCTGTCTACATTTATCTAGGTTAAAGTTCACTTTAAACCGCTCATAGACAATCAGTTGCTTATCTACTCAATAGCAAAGCTATTTTGTGTGAATTCCTAAAGATATTAAATAAATGCAACATTTTATGGCATTACACTAATTTCATTAGGTATACAAGTGATTTAAAGGTATTTAAAGGTAAGATAAAAAGGTATAGAGTGCAGTGTATCGCACTGAGAGAAGTTAGTCAACACTAATTTCTGTGAGTGAAAATTCCCTTATTGACAGACACTTGATTGCACAAGACTGGAAGAGTTAACAGAGAACCAAAAGTTTCAGAAGTGGCAATACTCGTATAAAGATTACAGTTAAACGCCAACTCTGAATTTCTACTGCATTACTTTTAAGAGAAAAAAGGTTATGCACTGATGACAGCAAAGTACAAGAAAGCACACACAGCTTAAGTTGTCACACTAGTCCTCTTCATGTACTAATCCTTGTCAACATGCGTTTACATTGAATGCTACTGCTGTCAGTCTGCAACTTGTCCAGTTTACTAACATTGATATTTTATATAAAGTTTCGTAACCTCGCGATTAATTTGAAATAACATATTAACAGAGCAAAAGGTCACGTTTCAGAAGTTCACTGTTAAATGTTACACTTGGTGCACAGCAACACAACAGCATTAGCATTAGCTAACTGTGTGTGTTTAATGCAAATAATAAGAGATAAATGACTCTAACGTGTACAATAGCTGAGGGAGCAATGTCAAAACAAAGACAGCTTTGTGTTTTAAATGTAACAACACTCGGGTCAGTTTTACTTACAGAGCAAGCGGGCAAACAACCTGCTGTGAGACATCTTCGGTCATTCACCAATGACACCGGACAGACATGGACCTAAACGTCAGCGCACATAGTAGTCCTGATAGTTGCCTGAAGAGAAAGAAACGCCTTCATAGGGCGTAAACAACAGATCTAAAACACACCATAGGATCACATGTAACTTAAGAAATAAATTTAGCTCGTTGTAAATATTACATGAAGGAATGCTGAACAATGTTGTTCTTTCATGCCTGCCTTAAATAATATAATATAATAAATATAATATAATAATCTGATTTTACATATATATACAAGATACACTGTATACAGTATCCATTTGTATCCACATTTAGATTTTTGACAGCATTATTTATTTATTTTTATCATTATTATTTAAAATTTTGTGAGAAAAAAAATGTAAAAAAAATTAAAGGCAGAGTTGTTTTGAACATGAACACCCAGTTCATTAATAATCCACATAATACATAATTAGAAAATAGTTTTTACAGTTATAATTTAATTCTAATTCAATTGAAATATATATAATATATTATAATATAATTTAATATAATATAATATTATATTATATTATATATTATATTATATTATATTATATTATATTATATTATATATGATCAGCAGTATCTTATTATTAATTATTATTATTATTACTCTTTGCAGCGAGTAACACTGTATACAGTATCCATTTGTATCTGCATTATGATTTTTTTAATTAATATTATTAATATTATTATTTTAAATTTTGTTAGAAAAATTAGGGAAAAAATGAAAGGAAATAAGACAGAAAGAGATGTTGTGAACATGACCACTCAGTCTAATAATAATCCACATAATGTGAAAATTTTTTTTTAAATTATAATTCAATTCTAATTCAATTTTAAATAAATAAATAAAAATACATAAATATATTAATCTGATATATATAATTATATTACATTTTGTGAGAAAAATGGGAAAAATTAGGAAATAAGACGTGTTAGATGTGTTATAATTATGAACACCAAGTCTATTAATAATCCATATAAAATATGTTTTTAATTAAAATATATATTTTAAATAAATGAATAAATAAATAAATAAATAAGCACACTGAATAAAATATGGCTTAGCTTTAGTTCGTTTTCTTTCACATTAATATGTTGGCTACTTTCAATAAATATTACCATGTACAAATTGCATAATTTGTATAATAATAATAATAATAATAATAATAACCAAAATATTATTAAAAAGTTCAAACGAAAACGTTTCACACCATCAAATTTCTAAGAATTTTTAATATCCAATTTAATCCGTTTTCTAGACTCTTTTTCTGCACAACAGAAAAGCAAACAGCCAATAAAACTAAAAGCAAGTGGCGCGGTGAAAGCAGCCAATCAGGCTCAACCAACTCTGCACATGCTGATTGGTTGACGCTTTTACTGCGCGTCGTGCACTTACGCCTATTCACGATCACAACCTACGTATATTCTTCCAGCCTTGACTAGCACCTTCAACGAGCAAACGGAAACGACTACGCAAGTAAACTAACGCGATGACGTAGAATGTCCCAGGAAATATCCTGCTGTCTCAATTAGAAGCGCACAAAGTCATTCAAGATGGTGTTAGAAAGTATTTCCAAGATTATCAAAATACAGCTTCCAGCCTACCTCAAGAAACTGCCCCTTCCAGAAACAATCGGCGGCTTTGCGAGACTCACAGGTATGTGTTTTATCATCCAAAATGTCACCAGCGTAGGAGGAAAGTTAAGTTAAGCGCGCATGTCTGCACAGAAACAGTGATATAAAACTCAGTTTTCCGTCTGTTAAACGCCAAAATAACTCATACCTAATTATTTGTTTGGAAAAATGCAAGTTTTAAGAATAGTCCACCTTTCATGTAATGTTTTGCAGTGCCTCACTGCACAAAATATCCACAGGAGAGAGTGTTTACTTTAAAAATGTAAGAAAATATCCAGAGCATCTGACAGCATGCTTTGCTCTAGTATAGTATAGAAGATGGCACAATAAATACACAACTATTTGCATCTGTAAATGTAAAGTAGCCTATACATGCACCTAAATTAACCCATCATCAGTTTTAACAAAGGTCATTGTGTTCATGAGAAGTATATTATCACTAATGCACATGTGTGTGTTAATCATTGGATAGTACTTTATCTGACACTTACCACACTTCTTTTTCCACATTAAGTAGATCCCTTACTAAGTGGCTTGTGATGAGTTATAGTGATAATTAAGTGTACTTAAACTTAAATCCCATGATAACTTTTGATTGTGTCTCAGTTTCAGAGTGGTTGCGGCTCCTGCCGTTATTGGGGATTTTGGCTCTGTTGGGTTATCTGACCATCCGGCCCTTCCTGCCCAAGAAGAAAAAGCAAAGAGACAGTCTAATAAATCTGAAGATCCAAAAAGAAAACCCAAAAGTGGTGAACGAGATCGACATAGAGGACCTGAGGACTCCAAATGTTTGCTACTGCCGCTGCTGGCGATCTAAAACGGTAGGAAGCTCAACGCCTAAGATAAAAAGAAAAAGTTTAATGTAGAAAAAGTTTAAATTAAATTGAATGGGTAGGTAATATCACTTTAAACATCAAAAAGTCACTTTTGTATAGCACTTATCACAATACACATCATAAAATCATAATGTTAATGTTTATAATATCTTAATGCATTAGTAACATTTAGCAGATTAGAGCTGGGCGATTATATATATATTACATTTTCCGTTGATACAAGCCATCAAACAATAGAATAATAGAGAAAATGGACATGCAAAACTAAATTGTGACTTATTGGTGGAAAAAAAAACAATTGGATCAAAGATGGAAAAAGTATTATTAAATTAATCAAATTTATGACATGTCCCCTTTTTAAAAAAAATATATATATATTAGTGAAACTATTAATGTACATGTGAAAAATGAAAAAAAAAAAAAAAGTGTGATTTGTTACTTCCTCTTTTAAGTGTCTATTTTGTCAAAAGCCTCGGGTGCCTAAGAACCACTGTCACTATCAGCTCTTAATTTGTTCTTTCTTATCTTGCAGTTTCCTGTTTGCGATAAATCACACATAAAGCATAACGAGCTGACAGGAGACAACGTTGGTCCACTTATTCTTAAGAAGAAGACTCTGTAGCCGTCCAGCTTCGGCCCCTATAAAATACCTAGTTTTCTCCACTGAAAAACCTACTGTAATTTAGTTTGTTGTACTTACCCAAACCTATTCCAACTTGTTATTGTGGTATAGAGACGCATAGAGCTTTAATGCTCAAGATATTGTGGTTGATCTGAGAGAATAATTATATTGATTACTTTTTGTTACATTGCTCTGGTGTGTTTACTTTTTATACAAACGTAGTAGATTTTTGTGTGCAATATAACTTTGCCATAGGGGTAAAATTTCGATTGATGTCACCAATTCTTCATTCGTGGTGATGAAAGTGTCTTTTTTATTTTTAATCTGTATCTAGATTCAGTTTTAACTTTAAATCGCCTTTTACTATTAGTGTTGTCGTTGTGATAACTTGCGGGAGACAACATAAATCAAATACTTTTAACTTTTCGATGTGAAGTATATTATTAGGATTTGTTTTTGTCATTTTCTGCAGAAATATTCCTAAAGTTCTACAATGTTTGCTAAATTATTTCAACTACAGGATACTAAACTTGACTTGTGTTTGCGCACATACAGACATTTCACATTGCATTAGATTGTAACAAATGCTTTGGTCAAAGCTATTGTTACTCATCATTCAAATATTACAATATTTATCATAATGTAACAAAGACAAGTGACCTCTTTTAACCTTCCACCTGAACCAACATGCTGCAACAATTAGGCCTACAATTCATAATATGTATGCATTAATTTCTATTCAAAATAGTTTGACAATCCCTTGGTTCCTTTTTTTGTGCCATGTTTCATATGAGATTGCTCTTGTTCATAGGTGTTTTCATTAAAAATACATTTGTATGGTAACTGGAATGTGCCTAATAATGACTTTTGTAAAATAAAAGGTAACCAACCTTCTTTTAGATCACCGATTTTGTTTTTGTTTTGCTTAATTATCTAATTTGAGTGATGGATATGTGATGCCATGCCAACAGTTTGCGTTTTGTGTACTTTTCCTAGACCACACAATAGTGTAACTCTACCACACCAATGCTTGAAATGTCTTTTCAGAAAGTAACAGTGCTGCTTATTTACATCTGATTTGCGTTAGATGATATAACAAGATATGCTTTCAAATATAAACAGGTTTGCCTGTCGTTACTGAAAAGGCAAATGTCATTCATTTTCTGCAGCAGTCTACAATCTACAAGTAAACTACACATACACCATAGAAAAAAAGTTATTACATAAAGATGGCTATAAACATAAGGTGTTAAAAGTAGTCATTTAATTCCTTAAATTAAATTATCAGTGACTGCATGTAGCATTGCCATTACTGTGACAAAACCATGACACAAAACGTAAATTTCAATCAGTAAACATAACTCACTGTATTCACAAAATAACTTTCTCTTTCTTATGACTCTATAAACATTCAAATACACATTTGATGAAAACAATCATATTAAAATAAAAACTTATAAATATGGATCATGGAAAGTAACATGAGGAACTGGTGCAATGCTGAAGCAAAAATATAGAATTTGTTATTCTTGTACTACTACTAAATAAAAAAAATCCTTCTTTAGGTTCTAAAATGAATTCACTGTAAACACAAAATGTAACGGAGCTCTGAAGTGACCACAGTAGTATTTGATTGTTTTGTGTAACGACTAACAAGATACTAAGAAATCTTTGATCAATCTCAGAATGCAGATCAATGACTGTGTTCGGAATAGTTACTACTATACTGTTCCTACTATTGCTGCAGTATACAATATGCCTAGAATACACGGGTAAACTGCTACATTTTCCAAAATATAACTCTTGCATGAATTACTCTTATCCTGCAATGTACTCAACTTCAGCATCCATTCCACATTGATGGATGATTTGAAAGAAAATGTTTTCTAGCTGCATTATTTGTATGGTATGTTAAATATTAATTTTCGTTTCAAAATAACCATCACCTGCCATTGACAGTGGCGAAAAAGTGGGCATGTATTCTACTGAACATTTCCCACTGTCCAATTCTTTGTTTCAGGGCTATTAATACCAAAAATCAATTACTAATACTAATAAATATAGCTGCAACAATGAGTAAAGGAAGCCATTTTAAGAAGACTTTATACAAGATTTTACTTACCAACAGTTGCCGCTGTTATCAAATCAATGTGGTGTGTTTAGTGTGAGGTGACAAAGGCACACAGAAAGTTTGGTCATTTTGGCATCAAGCCTTAAATTTTGTAGTGCCGCTGTATAACTGTTTCATCTATCGACAATGAAATCCATAACTTTTTGTCAGCACAATCTGAAGATGATCTGACTCGATTGTGGTGAAAATAAAAAATGGTCTGAAGATTATTAAGAGTCAAATTTGGTGAAAATCAGATCAACGGTCTAGGAGGAGTTAAAAAAAAGTAGGTTTTCTACATTAATCAGAATGGCTGACAGTAAGTTCAGCCAATTTTGGCTTATTTGGTATCAATGTTCTCGGCGTGACCCAAGGAATGTTAGCATTATATAAGGAATAATCAGCATTTTTCAAAATTTCCTTATAACTTTTTACCACAAGGTCGTGCTGCCATGAAACCTTTTGAGTACAGTCAGGGCATGGTGCCGAAGACACATACTGATTTCCGTAACGATACGTCAATGTAAAATATAGCATTTTATGACCAAATTCAAAATGGCTGACATGGGAAAATTGGATATGGTTCGACTCGTTATGCTCTTCCGAATCTAACGAGACCATTTTTGGCCAAACTATTAAGAAGTTATAAGCAAAAATAGCCATTTTCATCATATCTCCTGAACACTAGGTGGCACTGTGCAGAAACACAGCAGGTAGCCTCAGGTCACGCTTGTTATAACACACACCAAGATTGGTCTCAATATCCCTAACCTTTGCAGGATATAGCCTCACGTCCATTTTGGTGTATTTTTTGAGAACTGCTATTCAACTTGAATTTCATAACTTTTTGCCAGCATGGTCTGAAGATGCTCTGAGCCAATTTTGGTGAAAATCAGACAAACCGTCTAGGACGAGTTCGAAAAAGTAGGTTTTTCAAACAATTAAAAATAGGAAGGAAAAAAAAACTAAACCTTATTTTTGAATTTTGGTGTTAATTCGACTAAGCATGAGCTAAGGATTCAGAGGAAAAAAAAGAATTTTGATTCTGTGCTTTACTGTTCAAAAGTTATTAGCATAAACATGAGTGAAATTTGTGGACAAGTGGTGGCGCTAAAGAGTTTCCGTTAGAGACTCCAAATTTGCTATGATTAATGTTGAGACTGTCCTCTATCAGTGGGCCAAATTACACAACTTTCCCGCAAGCGGTTCTAAGGACTGCTATAGACTTCCAGAACGGAATAATAATAATAATAAATATAGCTGCAAGCAGCAATTACGGGGCCAAGCACTCAAAGCGGAAAATGAGGAGCTAACGATGGCAGGAACAGCAGACCAACTGCAACAATAAGTAAAAAGAAGCCATTTTAGGATGATTTTAGTCAAAACGACAGAAAAGTGATGTAGAACGCCTACTGATATGATTTAATGGCTTATTAGGTTTGACCAACAGGTGGCGCTGTTATCAAATCCATGTGGTGTGTTTAGTGTGAGATGACAAACGTTCACACAAAGTTTGGTGTCATTATGTCAAAGTTTTCCAAAGATATAGCCTTAGAGTCATTTTCACATCAAGCCTGAAATTTATAGAGGCGCTGTACGAAAACGGTTTCATCTATCAACATGAAATCCATAACTTTTTGTCAGCACAGTCTGAAGATGATCTGACTCGATTTTGGTGAAAATCGGACAAACGGTCTAGGACTAGTTCGAAAAAGTAAGTTTTCAACATAAATCAAAATGGCGGACAGGGAGTTTGGCCAACTGTTGCATAATTGGTATCTATGTTGTCGGCATGACCCAAGGAATATTTTGAGATCACTTTTATTACAATAGGCTAATGCTATCTACAGTTATTAGCATTTTTGTTCATTTAAAAACTAATGGTCAATGAATGCTTCATTACTCTTGACCAATAGGTGGCGCTGCTACCAAATTGATGTGGTGTAATCAGTGTGAGGTGGTAATGCCACATACCAAATTTGGTGCAAATATCTCAAAGCTTTGCAGAGATACAGCTTCCGATGCGCTTTGGCATCTTACCTGCAAATTCGTTGATGCGTTAAATGAAAACGGTTTCGAATATCGACACGAAATCCATAACTTTTTGTCAGCATGGTCTGAAGATGATCCGAGTCAAATTTGGTGAAAATCCGACTAACGGTCTAGGAGGAGTTCGAAAAAGTAGGTTTTATACATTAATCAAAATGGCGAACAGGAAGTTAGGCCAATTTTGGCATAATTGGTATCAATGTTCTCGGCCTGACCCAAGGAATATTTTGAGATCACTTTTATTACAATAAGCCATTTTTTTCAGAAGTTATTAGCATTTTTCGAAATTTCGTTATAACTTTTGACCACAAGGTGGCGCTGGCCCCAAAATTGGTATGTCCATTCAGGGCATGGTGCCGAACATTTTTGTAATTATTGTCGAAACGATACGTTAATCCGTTCTCAAGATACAGCATTTTAAATCTAAATTCAAAATGGCCGACACCCAAAATGGCTGACATGGGAAAATTGGATATGGGTCGACTCGGCATGCTCCTCCGAATCTAACAAGACCAGTTTTGAGATTTTTGGTCAAACCACTGAGAAGTTATAAGCAAAAATAGCCATATTTCATAACTCCTGACCACTAGGTGGCACTGTGACGAAACACTGCAGGTAGCCTCAGGTCATGCTTGTTACAACACACACCAAGTTTGGTCTCAATATTCCAAAGCGTTGCGGAGATACGGCCTCACGTCCATTTTTGAACGCTTTTCGTAGAATTAATTAGCGCGTTATTCGAGAACGGTTTGACCAATCAACTTGAATTCCATAACTTTTTGCCTGCATGGTCTTAAGATGATCTGAGCCAATTTTGATGTAAATCAGACAAACCGTCTAGGACGAGTTCGAAAAAGTAGGTTTTATAAACAAAAAATTATAGAAAAAAAACTAAACCTTAGGATTTTTGAAATTTGGTGTTCATTCGACTCGGCATAACCCAAGGATTCAGGGAAAATTGGAATTTTGATTTTATGGCTTACGGTTCAAAAGTTATTAGCAAAAAGAAAGTGAAAGTTTGGACAAGTGGTGGCGCTAGAGAGTTTGAATTAGAGACTCCAAACTTGCTATGGTTAATGTTGAGTCGGCCCTCTATCAGTGTGCCAAATTATACAACTTTCCCGCAAGCGGTTCTATGGGCTGCCATAGACTTGCGGCGGAATAATAATAATAATAAATATAGCTGCAAGCAGCAATTACGGGGCCAAGCACTCAAAGCGGAAAATGAGGAGCTAAGGATGGCAGGAACAGCAGACCAACTGCAACAATAAGTACAAAGAAGCCATTTTAGGATGATTTTAGTCAAAACGACAGAAAAATGATGTAGAACGACTACTGATGTGATTTAATGGCTTATTAGGTTTGACCAACAGGTGGCGCTGTTATCAAATCGATGTGGTGTGTTTAGTGTGAGATGACAAACGTTCACACAAAGTTTGGTGTCATTATGTCAAAGTTTTCTAAAGATATAGCCTTAGAGTCATTTTCACATCAAGCCTAAAATTTGTAGAGCCGCTGTACGAAAACGGTTTCAACTATCAACATGAAATCCATAAATTTTTGTCAGCACAGTCTGAAGATGATCTGACTCGATTTTGGTGAAAATCGGACAAACGGTCTAGGACTAGTTCGAAAAAGTAGGTTTTCAACATAAATCAAAATGGCGGACAGGGAGTTTGGCCAACTGTTGCATAATTGATATCTATGTTGTCAGCATGACCCAAGGAATATTTTGAGACCAGTTTCATTACAATAGGCTAATGCTATCTACAGTTATTAGCATTTTTGTTCATTTTAAAACTAATGGTTAATGAATGCTTCATTACTCTTGACCAATAGGTGGCGCTGCTACCAAATTGATGTGGTGTAATCAGTGTGAGGTGGTAATGCCACATACCAAATTTGGTGCAAATATCTCAAAGCTTTGCAGAGATACAGCCTCCGATGCGCTTTGGCATCTTACCTGCAAATTCGTTGATGCGTTAAATGAAAACGGTTTCGAATATCGACACGAAATCCATAACTTTTTGTCACCATGGTCTGAAGATGATCCGATTCAAATTTGGTGAAAATCCGACTAACAGTCTAGGAGGAGTTCGAAAAAGTAGGTTTTCTACATTCATCAAAATGGCGAACAGGAAGTTAGGCCAATTTTGGCATAATTGGTATCAATGTTCTCGGCCAGACCCAAGGAATATTTTGAGATCACTTTTATTACATTAAGCCATTTTTTTCAGAAGTTATTAGCATTTTTAGAAATTTCGTTATAACTTTTGACCACAAGGTGGCGCTGGCCCCAAAATTGGTATGTACATTCAGGGCATGGTGCCGAACATTTTTGTAATTATTGTCGAAACGATACGTTAATCTGTTCTCAAGATACAGCATTTTAAAGCTAAATTCAAAATGGCCGACACCCAAAATGGCTGACATGGGAAAATTGGATATGGTTCGACTCGGCATGCTCCTCCGAATCTAACGGGACCAGTTTCTAGATATTTGGCCAAAGCACTAAGAAGTTATAAGCAAAAATAGCCATTTTTCATATCTCCTGACCACTAGGTGGCACTGTGACGAAACACTGCAGGTAGCCTCAGGTCATGCTTGTTACAACACACACCAAGTTTGGTCTCAATAAGACAAACCGTTGCGGAGATATGGCCTCACATCCGTTTTTGCGCACTTTTCGTAGAATTAATTAGCGCGTTATTCGAGAACGGTTTGTCCAATCAACTTGAATTCCATAACTTTTTGCCTGCATGGTCTGAAGATGATCTGAGCCAATTTTGGTGAAAATCAGACAAACCGTCTAGGACGAGTTCGAAAAAGTAGGTTTTATAAACAAAAAATTATAGAAAAAAAACTAAACCTTAGGATTTTTGAAATTTGGTGTTCATTCGACTCGGCATCACCCAAGGATTCAGGGAAAATTGGAATTTTGATTTTATGGCTTACGGTTCAAAAGTTATTAGCAAAAAGAAAGTGAAAGTTTGGACAAGTGGTGGCGCTAGAGAGTTTGAGTTAGAGACTCCAAACTTGCTATGGTTAATGTTGAGTCGGCCCTCTATCAGTGTGCCAAATTATACAACTTTCCCGCAAGCGGTTCTATGGGCTGCCATAGACTTGCGGCGGAATAATAATAATAATAAATATAGCTGCAAGCAGCAATTACGGGGCCAAGCACTCAAAGCGGAAAATGAGGAGCTAAGGATGGCAGGAACAGCAGACCAACTGCAACAATAAGTAAAAAGAAGCCATTTTAGGATGATTTTAGTCAAAACGACAGAAAAGTGATGTAGAACGCCTACTGATATGATTTAATGGCTTATTACCTTTGACCAACAGGTGGCGCTGTTAATAGATCGATGTGGTGTGTTTAGTGTGAGGTGACAAACGTACACACAAAGTTTGGTGTCATTATGTCAAAATTTTCCAAAGATATAGCCTTAGAGTCATTTTCACATCAAGCCTAAAATTTGTAGAGGCGCTGTACGAAAACGGTTTCATCTATCATCATGAAATCCATAACTTTTTGTCAGCACAGTCTGAAGATGATCTGACTCGATTTTGGTGAAAATCGGACGAACGGTCTAGGACTAGTTCGAAAAAGTAGGTTTTCAACATAAATCAAAATGGCGGACAGGGAGTTTGGCCAACTGTTTCATAATTGGTATCTATGTTGTCGGCATGACCCAAGGAATATTTTGAGACCAGTTTCATTACAATAGGCTCATGCTATCTACAGTTACTAGCATTTTTGTTCATTTTAAAACTTATAGTTAATTAATGCTTCATTACTCTTGACCAATAGGTGGCGCTGCTACCAAATTGATGTGGTGTCATCAGTGTGAGGTGTTAATGCCACATACCAAATTTGGTGCAAATATCTCAAAGCTTTGCAGAGATACAGCTTCCGATGCGCTTTGGCATCTTACCTGCAAATTCGTTGATGCGCTAAATGAAAACGGTTTCGAATATCGACACGAAATCCATAACTTTTTGTCAGCATGGTCTGAAGATGATCCGAGTCAAATTTGGTGAAAATCTGACTAACGGTCTAGGAGGAGTTCGAAAAAGTAGGTTTTCTACATTAATCAAAATGGCGAACAGGAAGTTAGGCCAATTTTGGCATAATTGGTATCAATGTTCTCGGCCTGACCCAAGGAATATTTTGAGATCACTTTTATTACAATAAGCCATTTTTTTCAGAAGTTATTAGCATTTTTCTAAATTTCGTTATAACTTTTGACCACAAGGTGGCGCTGGCCCCAAAATTGGTATGTACATTCAGGGCATGGTGCCGAACATTTTTGTAATTATTGTCGAAACGATACGTTAATCCGTTCTCAAGATACAGCATTTTAAAGCTAAATTCAAAATGGCCGACACCCAAAATGGCTGACATGGGAAAATTGGATATGGTTCGACTCGGCATGATCCTCCGAATCTAATAAGACCACTTTTGAGATTTTTGGTCAAACCACTGAGAAGTTATAAGCAAAAATAGCCATTTTTCATATCTCCTGACCACTAGGAGTCACTGTGACGAAACACTGCAGGTAGCCTCAAGACATGCTTGTTACAACACACACCAAGTTTGGTCTCAATAAAACAAACCGTTGCGGAGATATGGCCTCACATCCGTTTTTGCGCACTTTTCGTAGAATTAATTAGCGCGTTATTCGAGAACGGTTTGTCCAATCAACTTGAATTCCATAACTTTTTGCCTGCATGGTCTGAAGATGATCTGACTCAAATTTGGTGAAAATCAGACAAACCGTCTAGGACGAGTTCCAAAAAGTAGGTTTTATAAACAAAAAATTATAGAAAAAAAACTAAACCTTAGGATTTTTGAAATTTGGTGTTCATTCGACTCGGCATGACCCAAGGATTCAGGGAAAATTGGAATTTTGATTTTATGGCTTACGGTTCAAAAGTTATTAGCAAAAAGAAAGTGAAAGTTTGGACAAGTGGTGGCGCTAGAGAGTTTGAATTAGAGACTCCAAACTTGCTATGGTTAATGTTGAGTCGGCCCTCTATCAGTGTGCCAAATTATACAACTTTCCCGCAAGCGGTTCTATGGGCTGCCATAGACTTGCGGCGGAATAATAATAATAATAATAATAATAATAATAATAATAAGAATTCTAACGGATACAATAGGTGCCTTCGCACCTTCGGTGCTTGGCCCCTAAATATAGCTGCAAGCAGCAATTACGGGGCCAAGCACTCAAAGCGGAAAATGAGGAGCTAACGATGGCAGGAACAACCGACCAACTGCAACAATAACGAAAAGGAAGCAATTTTAAGAGGATTTTAGTGAAAATTACAGAAAAATGGTGTAGAACGCATACTGATTTGATTTAATGCTTATTACGTTTGACCAACAGGTGGCGCTGTTCTCAAATCGATGTGGTGTGTTTAGTGTGAGGTGACAAACGTGCACACAAAGTTTGGTGTCATTATGTCAAAGTTTTCCAAAGATATAGCCTTAAAGTCATTTTCACATCAAGCCTAAAATTTATAGAGGCGCTGTACGAAAACGGTTTCATCTATAAACATGAAATCCATAACTTTTTGTCAGCACAGTCTGAAGATGATCTGACTCGATTTTGGTGAAAATCGGACGAACGGTCTAGGACTAGTTCGAAAAAGTAGGTTTTCAACATAAATCAAAATGGTGGACAGGAAGTTTGGCCAGCTGTTACATAATTGGTATCTATGTTGTCGGCATGACCCAAGGAATATTTTGAGACCAGTTTCATTACAATAGGCTAATGCTATCTACAGTTATTAGCATTTTTGTTCATTTAAAAACTGCTAGTTAATGAATGCTTCATTACTTTTGACCAATAGGTGGCGCTGCTACCAAATTTATGTGGTGTCATCAGTGTGAGGTGTTAATGCCACATACCAAATTTGGTGCAATTATCTCAAAGCTTTGCAGAGATAAAGCTTCTGATGCGCTTTGGCATCTTACCTGCAAATTCGTTGATGCGTTAAAGGAAAACGGTTTCGAATATCGACACGAAATCCATAACTTTTTGTCAGCATGGTCTGAAGATGATCCGAGTCAAATTTGGTGAAAATCCAACTAACGGTCTAGGAGGAGTTCGAAAAAGTAGGTTTTCTACATTCATCAAAATGGCGAACAGGAAGTTAGGCCAATTTTGGCATAATCGGTGTCAATGTTCTCGGCCTGACCCAAGGAATATTTTGAGATCACTTTTATTACAATAAGCCTTTTTTTTCAGAAGTTATTAGCATTTTTCGAAATTTCGTTATAACTTTTGACCACAAGGTGGCGCTGATCCCAAATTTCGTATGTACATTCAGGGCATGGTGCCGAACATTTTTGTAATTATTGTCGAAACGATACGTTAATCTGTTCTCAAGATACAGCATTTTAAAGCTAAATTCAAAATGGCCGACACCCAAAATGGCTGACATGGGAAAATTGGATATGGGTCGACTCGGCATGCTCCTCCGAATCTAACAAGACCAGTTTTGAGATTTTTGGTCAAACCACTGAGAAGTTATAAGCAAAAATAGCCATTTTACATAACTCCTGACCACTAGGTGGCACTGTGACGAAACACTGCAGGTAGCCTCAGGTCATGCTTGTTACAACACACACCAAGTTTGGTCTCAATATTCCAAATCGTTGCGGAGATATGGCCTCACTTCCATTTTTGAACGCTTTTCGTAGAATTAATTAGCGCGTTATTCGAGAACGGTTTGTCCAATCAACTTGAATTCCATAACTTTTTGCCTTCATGGTCTGAAGATGATCTGAGCCAATTTTGGTAAAAATCAAACAAACGGTCTAGGACTAGTTTGAAAAAGTAGGTTTTCAACATAAATCAAAATGGCGGATAGGGAGTTTGGTCAACTGTGGCATAATTGGTATCTATGTTGTCAGCATGACCCAAGGAATATTTTGAGACCAGTTTCATTACAATAGGCTAATGCTATCTACAGTTATTAGCATTTTTGTTCAATTTAAAACTAATGGTTAATGAATGCTTCATTACTCTTGACCAATAGGTGGCGCTGCTACCAAATTGATGTGGTGTCATCAGTGTGAGGTGGTAATGCCACATACCAAATTTGGTGCAAATATCTCAAAGCTTTGCAGAGATACAGCTTCCGATGCGCTTTGGCATCTTACCTGCAAATTCGTTGATGTGTTAAATGAAAACGGTTTCGAATATCGACACAAAATCCATAACTTTTTTTCAGCATGGTCTGAAGATGATCCGAGTCAAATTTGGTGAAAATCCGACTAACGGTCTAGGAGGAGTTCGAAAAAGTAGGTTTTCCACATTCATCAAAATGGCGAACAGGAAGTTTGGCCAATTTTGGCATAATCGGTGTCAATGTTCTCGGCCTGACCCAAGGAATATTTTGAGATCACTTTTATTACAATAAGCCATTTTCTTCAGAAGTTATTAGCATTTTTCGAAATTTCGTTATAACTTTTGACCACAAGGTGGCGCTGAACCCAAAATTGGTATGTACATTCAGGGCATGGTGCCGAACATTTTTGCAATTATTGTCGAAACGATACGTTAATCCGTTCTCAAGATACAGCATTTTAAAGCTAAATTCAAAATGGCCGACACCCAAAATGGCTGACATGGGAAAATTGGATATGGTTCGACTCGGCATGCTCCTCCAAATCTAACAAGACCAGTTTTGAGATTTTTGGTCAAACCACTGAGAAGTTATAAGCAAAAATAGCCATTTTTCATATCTCCTGACCACTAGGTGGCACTGTGACGAAACACTGCAGGTAGCCTCAGGTCATGCTTGTTATAAGACACACCAAGTTTGGTCTCAATATTCCAAAGCGTTCCGGAGATATTGCCTCACTTCCATTTTTGAACGCTTTTCGTAGAATTAATTAGCGCGTTATTCGAGAACGGTTTGTCCAATCAACTTGAATTCCATAACTTTTTGCCTGCATGGTCTGAAGATGATCTGAGCCAATTTTGGTGTAAATCAGAGAAACCGTCTAGGACGAGTTCGAAAAAGTAGGTTTTACAAACAATTAATTATATAAAAAAAACTAATCCTTACGATTTTTGAAATTTGGTGTTCATTCGACTCGGCATGACCCAAGGATTCAGGGAAAATTGGAATTTTGATTTTATGGCTTACGGTTCAAAAGTTATTAGCAAAAAAAAAGTGAAAGTTTGGACAAGTGGTGGCGCTAGAGAGTTTGAGTTAGAGACTCCAAACTTGCTATGGTTAATGTTGGGACGGTCAACTATCAGTGTGCCAAATTATACAACTTTCCCGCAAGCGGTTCTATGGGCTGCCATAGACTTGCGGCGGAAGAATAATAATAATAATAAATATAGCTGCAAGCAGCAATTACGGGGCCAAGCACTCAAAGCGGAAAATGAGGAGCTAAGGATGGCAAGAACAGCAGACCAACTGCAACAATAACGAAAAGGAAGCAATTTTGAGAGGATTTTAGTGAAAATTACAGAAAAATGGTGTAGAAAGCCTACTGATATGATTTAATGCTTATTACGTTTGACCAACAGGTGGCGCTGTTCTCAAATCCATGTGGTGTGTTTAGTGTGAGGTGACAAACGTGCACACAAAGTTTGGTGTCATTATCTCAAAGTTTTCCAAAGATATAGCCTTAGAGTCATTTTCACATCAAGCCTAAAATTTGTAGAGGCGCTATCCGAAAACGGTTTCATCTATCAACATGAAATCCATGACTTTTTGTCAGCACAGTCTGAAGATGATCTGACTCGATTTTGGTGAAAATCGGACGAACGGTCTAGGACTAGTTCGAAAAAGTAGGTTTTCAACATAGATCAAAATGGCGGACAGGGAGTTTGGCCAACTGTTGCATAATTGGTATCTATGTTGTCGGCATGACCCAAGGAATATTTTGAGACCAGTTTCATTACAATAGGCTAATGCTATCTACAGTTATTAGCATTTTTGTTCATTTTAAAACTAATGGTTAATGAATGCTTCATTACTCTTGACCAATAGGTGGCGCTGCTACCAAATTTATGTGGTGTAATCAGTGTGAGGTGGTAATGCCACATACCAAATTTGGTGCAAATATCTCAAAGCTTTGCAGAGATACAGCTTCCGATGCGCTTTGGCATCTTACCTGCAAATTCGTTGATGCGTTAAATGAAAACGGTTTCGAATATCGACACGAAATCCATAACTTTTTGTCAGCATGGTCTGAAGATGATCCGAGTCAAATTTGGTGATAATCAGACTAACGGTCTAGGAGGAGTTCGAAAAAGTAGGTTTTCTACATTAATCAAAATGGCGAACAGGAAGTTAGGCCAATTTTGGCATAATTGGTATCAATGTTCTCGGCCTGACCCAAGGAATATTTTGAGATCACTTTTATTACAATAAAACATTTTTCTCAGAAGTTATTAGCATTTTTCGAAATTTAGTTATAACTTTTGACCACAAGGTGGCGCTGGCCCCAAAATTGGTATGTACATTCAGGGCATGGTGCCGAACATTTTTGTAATTATTGTCGAAACGATACGTTAATCCGTTCTCAAGATACAGCATTTTAAAACTAAATTCAAAATGGCCGACACCCAAAATGGCTGACATGGGAAAATTGGATATGGTTCGACTCGGCATGCTCCTCCGAATCTAACAAGACTAGTTTTGAGATTTTTGGTCAAACCACTGAGAAGTTATAAGCAAAAATAGCCATTTTTCATATCTCCTGACCACTAGGTGGCACTGTGACGAAACACTGCAGGTAGCCTCAGGTCATGCTTGTTATAACACACACCAAGTTTGGTCTCAATACTCCAAAGCGTTGCGGAGATATGGCCTCACTTCCATTTTTGAACGCTTTTCGTAGAATTAATTAGTGCGTTATTCGAGAACGGTTTGTCCAATCAACTTGAATTCCATAACTTTTTGCCTGCATGGTCTGAAGATGATCTGAGCCAATTTTGGTGTAAATCAGACAAACCGTCTAGGACGAGTTCGAAAAAGTAGGTTTTACAAACAAAAAATTATATATAAAAAACTAAACCTTACGATTTTTGAAATTTGGTGTTCATTCGACTCGGCATGACCCAAGGATTCAGGGAAAATTGGAATCTTGATTTTGTGGCTTACGGTTCAAAAGTTATTAGCAAAAAGATAGTGAAAGTTTGGACAAATGGTGGCGCTAGAGAGTTTGAGTTAGAGACTCCAAAGTTGCTATGGTTAATATTGGTACGGTCCTCTATCAGTGTGCCAAATTATACAACTTTCCCGCAAGCGGTTCTATGGGCTGCCATAGACTTGCGGCGGAAGAATAATAATAATAATAATAATAAATATAGCTGCAAGCAGCAATTACGGGGCCAAGCACTCAAAGCGGAAAATGAGGAGCTAAGGATGGCAGGAACAGCAGACCAACTGCAACAATAAGTAAAAAGAAGCCATTTTAGGATGATTTTAGTCAAAACGACAGAAAAATGATGTAGAACACCTACTGATATGATTTAATGGCTTATTAGGTTTGACCAACAGGTGGCGCTGTTATCAAATCGATGTGGTGTGTTTAGTGTGAGGTGACAAACGTTCACACAAAGTTTGGTGTCATTATGTCAAAATTTTCCAAAGATATAGCCTTAGAGTCATTTTCACATCAAGCCTAAAATTTATAGAGGTGCTGTACGAAAACGGTTTCAACTATCAACTTGAAATCCATAACTTTTTGTCAGCACAGTCTGAAGATGATCTGACTCGATTTTGGTGAAAATCGGACAAACGGTCTAGGACTAGTTCGAAAAAGTAGGTTTTCAACATAAATCAAAATGGCGGACAGGGAGTTTGGCCAACTGTTGCATAATTGGTATCTATGTTGTCGGCATGACCCAAGGAATATTTTGAGACCAGTTTCATTACAATAGGCTAATGCTATCTACAGTTATTAGCATTTTTGTATATTTTAAAACTAATAGTTAATGAATGCTTCATTACTCTTGACCAATAGGTGGCGCTGCTACCAAATTGATGTGGTGTCATCAGTGTGAGGTGTTAATGCCACATACCAAATTTGGTGCAAATATCTCAAAGCTTTGCAGAGATACATCTTCCGATGCGCTTTGGCATCTTACCTGCAAATTCGTTGATGCGTTAAATGAAAACGGTTTCGAATATCGACACGAAATCCATAACTTTTTGTCAGCATGGTCTGAAGATGATCCGAGTCAAATTTGGTGAAAATCCGACTAACGGTCTAGGAGGAGTTCGAAAAAGTAGGTTTGCGACATTCATCAAAATGGCGAACAGGAAGTTAGGCCAATTTTGGCATAATTGGTATCAATGTTATCAGCCTGACTCAAGGAATATTTTGAGATCACTTTTATTACAATAAGCCATTTTTTTCAGAAGTTATTAGCATTTTTCGAAATTTCGTTATAACTTTTGACCACAAGGTGGCGCTGGCCCCAAAATTGGTATGTACATTCAGGGCATGGTGCCGAACATTTTTGTAATTATTGTCGAAACGATACGTTAATCCGTTCTCAAGATACAGCATTTTAAAGCTAAATTCAAAATGGCCGACACCCAAAATGGCTGACTTGGGAAAATTGGATATGGTTCGACTCGGCATGCTCCTCCGAATCTAACGGAATGAGTTTCGAGATTTTTGGCCAAATCACTGAGAAGTTATAAACAAAAATAGCCATTTTTCATATCTCCTGACCACTAGGTGGCACTGTGACGAAACACTGCAGGTAGCCTCAGGTCATGCTTTTTATAATACACACCAAGTTTGGTCTCAATATTCCAAAGCTTTGCGGAGATATGGCCTCACTTCCATTTTTGAACGCTTTTCGTAGAATTAATTAGCGCGTTATTCGAGAAAGGTTTGTCCAATCAACTTGAATTCCATAACTTTTTGCCTGCATGGTCTGAAGATGATCTGAGCCAATTTTGGTGAAAATCAGACAAACCGTCTAGGACGAGTTCGAAAAAGAAGGTTTTATAAACAAAAAATTATAGAAAAAAAACTAAACCTTAGGATTTTTGAAATGTGGTGTTCATTCGACTCGGCATGACCCAAGGATTCACAGAAAATTGGAATTTTGATTTTATGGCTTACGGTTCAAAAGTTATTAGCAAAAAGAAAGTGAAAGTTTGGACAAATGGTGGCGCTAGAGAGTTTGAGTTAGAGACTCCAAACTTGCTATGGTTAATGTTGAGTCGGCCCTCTATCAGTGTGCCAAATTATACAACTTTCCCGCAAGCGGTTCTATGGGCTGCCATAGACTTGCGGCGGAATAATAATAATAATAAGAATTCTAACGGATACAATAGGTGCCTTCGCACCTTCGGTGCTTGGCCCCTAATAAGAATTCTAACGAAAACAATAGGTGCCTTCGCACCTTCGGTGCTTGGCCCCTAATAAATATAGCTGCAAGCAGCAATTACGGGGCCAAGCATTCAAAGCGGAAAATGAGGAGCTAAGGATGGCAGGAACAGCAGACCAACTGCAACAATAAGTAAAAAGAAGCCATTTTAGGATGATTTTAGTCAAAAGGACAGAAAAATGATGTAGAACGCCTACTGATATGATTTAATGGCTTCTTAGGTTTGACCAACAGGTGGCGCTGTTATCAAATCGATGTGGTGTGTTTAGTGTGAGATGACAAACGTTCACGCAAAGTTTGGTGTCATTATGTCAAAGTTTTCCAAAGATATAGCCTTAGAGTCATTTTCACATCAAGCCTAAAATTTATAGAGGTGCTGTACGAAAACGGCTTCAACTATCAACATGAAATCCATAACTTTTTGTCAGCACAGTCTGAAGATGATCTGACTCGATTTTGGTGAAAATCGGACAAACGGTCTAGGACTAGTTCGAAAAAGTATTTTTTCAACATAAATCAAAATGGCGGACAGGGAGTTTGGCCAACTGTGGCATAATTGGTATCTATGTTGTCGGCATGACCCAAGGAATATTTTGAGACCAGTTTCATTACAATAGGCTCATGCTATCTACAGTTATTAGCATTTATGTTCATTCTAAAACTAATAGTTAATGAATACTTCATTACTCTTGACCAATAGGTGGCGCTGCTACCAAATTGATGTGGTGTCATCAGTGTGAGGTGGTAATGCCACATACCAAATTTGGTGCAAATATCTCAAAGCTTTGCAGAGATACAGCTTCCGATGCGCTTTGGCATCTTACCTGCAGTTTCGTTGATGCGTTAAATGAAAACGGTTTCGAATATCGACACGAAATCCATAACTTTTTGTCAGCATGGTCTGAAGATGATCCGAGTCAAATTTGGTGAAAATCCGACTAACGGTCTAGGAGGAGTTCGAAAAAGTAGGTTTTCTACATTCATCAAAATGGCGAACAGGAAGTTAGGCCAATTTTGGCATAATTGGTATCAATGTTCTCGGTCTGACCCAAGGAATATTTTGAGATCACTTTTATTACAATAAGCCATTTTTTTCAGAAGTTATTAGCATTTTTCGAAATTTCGTTATAACTTTTGTCCACAAGGTGGCGCTGGCCCCAAAATTGGTATGTACATTCAGGGCATGGTGCCGAACATTTTTGTAATTATTGTCGAAACGATACGTTAATCCGTTCTCAAGATACAGCATTTTAAAACTAAATTCAAAATGGCCTACACCCAAAATGGCTGACATGGGAAAATTGGATATGGGTCGACTCGGCATGCTCCTCCGAATCTAACAAGACCAGTTTTGAGATTTTTGGTCAAACCACTGAGAAGTTATAAGCAAAAATAGCCATTTTTCATATCTCCTGACCACTAGGTGGCACTGTGACGAAACACTGCAGGTAGCCTCAGGTCATGCTTGTTATAACACACACCAAGTTTGGTCTCAATATTCCAAAGCGTTCCGGAGATATTGCCTCACTTCCATTTTTGAACGCTTTTCGTAGAATTAATTAGCGCGTTATTCGAGAACGGTTTGTCCAATCAACTTGAATTCCATAACTTTTTGCCTGCATGGTCTGAAGATGATCTGAGCCAATTTTGGTGAAAATCAGACAAACCGTCTAGGACGAGTTCGAAAAAGTAGGTTTTGTAAACAAAAAATTATAGAAAAAAAACTAAACCTTAGGATTTTTGAAATTTGGTGTTCTTTCGACTCGGCATGACCCAAGGATTCAGGGAAAATTGGAATTTTGATTTTATGGCTTACGGTTCAAACGTTATTAGCAAAAAGAAAGTGAAAGTTTGGACAAGTGGTGGCGCTAGAGAGTTTGAATTAGAGACTCCAAACTTGCTATGGTTAATGTTGAGTCGGCCCTTTATCAGTGTGCCAAATTATACAACTTTCCCGCAAGCGGTTCTATGGGCTGCCATAGACTTGCGGCGGAAGAATAATAATAATAAATATAGCTGCAAGCAGCAATTACGGGGCCAAGCACTTAAAGCGGAAAATGAGGAGCTAAGGATGGCAGGAACAGCAGACCAACTGCAACAATAAGTAAAAAGAAGCCATTTTAGGATGATTTTAGTCAAAACGACAGAAAAATGATGTAGAACACCTACTGATATGATTTAATGGCTTATTAGGTTTGACCAACAGGTGGCGCTGTTATCAAATCGATGTGGTGTGTTTAGTGTGAGGTGACAAACGTTCACACAAAGTTTGGTGTCATTATGTCAAAGTTTTCCAAAGATATAGCCTTAGAGTCATTTTCACATCAAGCCTAAAATTTATAGAGGTGCTGTACGAAAACGGTTTCAACTATCAACATGAAATCCATAACTTTTTGTCAGCACAGTCTGAAGATGATCTGACTCGATTTTGGTGAAAATCGGACAAACGGTCTAGGACTAGTTCGAAAAAGTAGGTTTTCAACATAAATCAAAATGGCGGACAGGGAGTTTGGCCAAGTGTTGCATAATTGGTATCTATGTTGTCGGCATGACCCAAGGAATATTTCAAGACCAGGTTCATTACAATAGGCTAATGCTATCTACAGTTATTAGCATTTTTGTATATTTTAAAACTAATAGTTAATGAATGCTTCATTACTCTTGACCAATAGGTGGCGCTGCTACCAAATTGATGTGGTGTCATCAGTGTGAGGTGTTAATGCCACATACCAAATTTGGTGCAAATATCTCAAAGCTTTGCAGAGATACAGCTTCCGATGCGCTTTGGCATCTTACCTGCAAATTCGTTGATGCGTTAAATGAAAACGGTTTCGAATATCGACACGAAATCCATAAATTTTTCTCATCATGGTCTGAAGATGATCCGAGTCAAATTTGGTGAAAATCCGACTAACGGTCTAGGAGGAGTTCGAAAAAGTAGGTTTTCTACATTCATCAAAATGGCGAACAGGAAGTTAGGCCAATTTTGACATAATTGGTATCAATGTTCTCGGCCTGACCCAAGGAATATTTTGAGATCACTTTTATTACAATAAGCCATTTTTTTCAGAAGTTATTAGCATTTTTCGAAATTTAGTTATAACTTTTGACCACAAGGTGGCGCTGGCCCCAAAATGTTTTTGTACATTCAGGGCTTGGTGCCGAACATTTTTGTAATTATTGTCAAAACGATACGTTAATCCGTTCTCAAGATACAGCATTTTAAAGCTAAATTCAAAATGGCCGACACCCAAAATGGCTGACATGGGAAAATTGGATATGGTTCGACTCGGAATGCTCCTCCGAATCTAACAAGACCAGTTTTGAGATTTTTGGTCAAACCACTGAGAAGTTATAAGCAAAAATAGCCATTTTTCATATCTCCTGACCACTAGGTGTCACTATGACGAAACACTGCAGGTAGCCTCAGGTCATGCTTGTTACAACACACACCAAGTTTGGTCTCAATAAGACAAACCGTTGCGGAGATATGGCCTCACATCCATTTTTGCGCACTTTTCGTAGAATTAATTAGCGTGTTATTCGAGAACGGTTTGTCCAATCAACTTGAATTCCATAACTTTTTTCCTGCATGGTCTGAAGATGATCTGAGCCAATTTTGGTGAAAATCAGACAAACCGTCTAGGACGAGTTCGAAAAAGTAGGTTTTATAAACAAAAAATTATAGAAAAAAAACTAAACCTTACGATTTTTGAAATGTGGTGTTCATTCGACTCGGCATGACCCAAGGATTCAGCGAAAATTGGAATTTTGATTTTATGGCTTACGGTTCAAAAGTTATTAGCAAAAAGAAAGTGAAAGTTTGGACAAGTGGTGGCGCTAGAGAGTTTGAGTTAGAGACTCCAAACTTGCTATGGTTAATGTTGGGACGGTCCACTATCAGTGTGCCAAATTATACAACTTTCCCGCAAGCGGTTCTATGGGCTGCCATAGACTTGCGGCGGAAGAATAATAATAATAATAATAATAATAAGAATTCTAACGAAAACAATAGGTGCCTTCGCACCTTCGGTGCTTGGCCCCTAAATATAGCTGCAAGCAGCAATTACGGGGCCAAGCACTCAAAGCGGAAAATGAGGAGCTAACGATGGCAGGAACAGCAGACCAACTACAACAATAAGTAAAAAGAAGCCATTTTAGGATGATTTTAGTCAAAACGACAGAAAAATGATGTAGAACGCCTATTGATATGATTTAATGGCTTATTATGTTTGACCAACAGGTGGCGCTGTTATCAAATCGATGTGGTGTGTTTAGTGTGAGATGTCAAACGTTCACACAAAGTTTGGTGTCATTATGTCAAAGTTTTGCAAAGATATAGCCTTAGAGTCATTTTCACATCAAGCCTATAATTTATAGAGGTGCTGTACGAAAACGGTTTCAACTATCAACATGAAATCCATAACTATTTGTCAGCACAGTCTGATGATGATCTGACTCGATTTTGGTGAAAATCGGACAAACGGTCTAGGACTAGTTCGAAAAAGTAGGTTTTCAACATAATTCAAAATGGCGGACAGGGAGTTTGGCCAACTGTTGCATAATTGGTATCTATGTTGTCGGCATGACCCAAGGAATATTTTGAGACCAGTTTCATTATAATAGGCTAATACTATCTACAGTTATTAGCATTTTTGTTCATTTTAAAACTAATAGTTAATGAATGCTTCATTACTCTTGACCAATAGGTGGCACTGCTACCAAATTGATGTGGTGTCATCAGTGTGAGGTGTTAATGCCACATACCAAATTTGGTGCAAATATCTCAAAGCTTTGCAGAGATACAGCTTCCGATGCGCTTTGGCATCTTACCTGCAAATTCGTTGATGCGTTAAATGAAAACGGTTTCGAATATCGACACGAAATCCATAACTTTTTGTCAGCATGGTCTGAAGATGATCCGAGTCAAATTTGGTGAAAATCCGACTAACGGTCTAGGAGGAGTTCGAAAAAGTAGGTTTTCTACATTCATCAAGATGGCGAACAGGAAGTTAGGCCAATTTTGGCATAATTGGTATCAATGTTCTCGGCCTGACCCAAGGAATATTTTGAGATCACTTTTATTACAATAAGCCATTTTTTTCAGAAGTTATTAGCATTTTTCAAAATTTCGTTATAACTTTTGACCACAAGGTGGCGCTGGCTCCAAAATTGGTATGTACATTCAGGGCATGGTGCCGAACATTTTTGTAATTATTGTCGAAACGATACGTTAATCCGTTCTCAAGATACAGCATTTTAAAGCTAAATTCAAAATGGCCGACACCCAAAATGGCTGACATGGGAAAATTGGATATGGGTCGACTCGGCATGCTCCTCCGAATCTAACAAGACTAGTTTTGAGATTTTTGGTCAAACCACTGAGAAGTTATAAGCAAAAATAGCCATTTTTCATATCTCCTGACCACTAGGTGTCACTATGACGAAACACTGCAGGTAGCCTCAGGTCATGCTTGTTACAACAAACACCAAGTTTGGTCTCAATAAGACAAACCGTTGCGGAGATATGGCCTCACATCCGTTTTTGCGCACTTTTCGTAGAATTTATTAGCGCGTTATTCGAGAACGGTTTGTCCAATCAACTTGAATTCCATAACTTTTTGCCTGCATGGTCTGAAGATGATCTGAGCCAATTTTGGTGAAAATCAGACAAACCGTCTAGGACGAGTTCGAAAAAGTAGGTTTTACAAACAAAAAATTATAGAAAAAAAACTAAACCTTAGGATTTTTGAAATTTGGTGTTCATTCGACTCGGCATGACCCAAGGATTCAGGGAAAATTGGAATTTTGATTTTGTGGCTTACGGTTCAAAAGTTATTAGCAAAAAGAAAGTGAAAGTTTGGACAAATGGTGGCGCTAGAGAGTTTGAGTTAGAGACTCCAAACTTGCTATGGTTAATGTTGGGACGGTCCTCTATCAGTGTGCCAAATTATACAACTTTCCCGCAAGCGGTTCTATGGGCTGCCATAGACTTGCGGCGGAAGAATAATAATAATAATAAGAATTCTAACGGTTTCAATAGGTGCCTTCGCACCTTCGGTGCTTGGCCCCTAATAAATATAGCTGCAAGCAGCAATTACGGGGCCAAGCACTCAAAGCGGAAAATGAGTAGCTAAGGATGGCAGGAATAGCAGACCAACTGCAACAATAAGTTTAAAAAAAGCAATTTTAAGATGATTTTAGTCAAAACGACAGAAAAATGATGTAGAACGCCTACTGATATGATTTAATGGCTTATTAGGTTTGACCAACAGGTGGCGCTGTTATCAAATCGATGTGGTGTGTTTAGTGTGAGGTGACAAACGTTCACACAAAGTTTGGTGTCATTATGTCAAAGTTTTCCAAAGATATAGCCTTAGAGTCATTTTCACATCAAGCCTAAAACTTATAGAGGTGCTGTACGAAAACGGTTTCAACTATCAACATGAAATCCATAACTTTTTGTCAGCAGAGTCTGAAGATGATCTGACTCGATTTTGGTGAAAATCGGACAAACGGTCTAGGACTAGTTCGAAAAAGTAGGTTTTCAACATAAATCAAAATGGCGGACAGGGAGTTTGGCCAACTGTTGCATAATTGGTATCTATGTTGTCGGCATGACCCAAGGAATATTTTGAGACTAGTTTCATTACAATAGGCTAATGCTATCTACAGTTATTAGCATTTTTGTTCATTTTAAAACTAATGGTTAATGAATGCTTCATTACTCTTGACCAATAGGTGGCGCTGCTACCAAATTGATGTGGTGTAATCAGTGTCAGGTGGTAATGCCACATACCAAATTTGGTGCAAATATCTCAAAGCTTTGCAGAGATACAGCTTCCGATGCGCTTTGGCATCTTACCTGCAAATTCGTTGATGCGTTAAATGAAAACGGTTTCGAATATCGACACGAAATCCATAACTTTTCGTCAGCATGGTCTGAAGATGATCCAAGTCAAATTTGGTGAAAATCCGACTAACGGTCTAGGAGGAGTTCGAAAAAGTAGGTTTTCCACATTCATTAAAGTGGCGAACAGGAAGTTAGGCCACTTTTGGCATAATTGGTGTCAATGTTCTCGGCCTGACCCAAGGAATATTTTGAGATCACTTTTATTACAATAAGCCATTTTTTTCAGAAGTTATTAGCATTTTTCGAAATTTCGTTATAACTTTTGACCACAAGGTGGCGCTGATCACAAATTTCGCATGTACATTCAGGGCATGGTGCCGAACATTTTTGTAATTATTGTCGAAACGATACGTTAATCCGTTCTCAAGATACAGCATTTTAAAGCGAAATTCAAAATGGCCGACACCCAAAATGGCTGACATGGGAAAATTGGATATGGGTCGACTCGGCATGCTCCTCCGAATCTAACAAGACCAGTTTTGAGATTTTTGGTCAAACCACTGAGAAGTTATAAGCAAAAATAGCCATTTTTCATAACTCCTGACCACTAGGTGGCACTGTGACGAAACACTGCAGGTAGCCTCAGGTCATGCTTGCTACAACACCCACCAAGTTTGGTCTCAATATTCCAAAGCGTTGCGGAGATATGGCCTCACTTCCATTTTTGAACGCTTTTCGTAGAATTAATTAGCGCGTTATTCGAGAACGGTTTGTCCAATCAACTTGAATTCCATAACTTTTTGCCTGCATGGTCTGAAGATGATCTGAGCCAATTTTGGTGTAAATCAGACAAACCGTCTAGGACGAGTTCGAAAAGGTAGGTTTTACAAACAAATAATTTTAGAAAAAAAACGAAACCTTACGATTTTTGAAATTTGGTGTTCATTCGACTCGGCATGACCCAAGGATTCAGAGAAAATTGGAATTTTGATTTTGTGGCTTACGGTTCAAAAGTTATTAGCAAAAAGAAAGTGAAAGTTTGGACAAGTGGTGGCGCTAGAGAGTTTGAGTCAGAGACTCCAAACTTGCTATGGTTAATGTTGGGACGGTCCTCTATCAGTGTGCCAAATTATACAACTTTCCCGCAAGCGGTTCTATGGGCTGCCATAGACTTGCGGCGGAATAATAATAATAATAAGAATTCTAACGGTTTCAATAGGTGCCTTCGCACCTTCGGTGCTTGGCCCCTAATAATAATAAGAATTCTAACGGATACAATAGGTGCCTTCGCACCTTCGGTGCTTGGCCCCTAAATATAGCTGCAAGCAGCAATTACGGGGCCAAGCACTCAAAGCGGAAAATGAGGAGCTAACGATGGCAGGAACAACCGACCAACTGCAACAATAACGAAAAGGAACCAATTTTAAGAGGATTTTAGTGAAAATTACAGAAAAATGGTGTAGAACGCATACTGATTTGATTTAATGCTTATTACGTTTGACCAACAGGTGGCGCTGTTCTCAAATCCATGTGGTGTGTTTAGTGTGAGGTGACAAACGTGCACACAAAGTTTGGTGTCATTATGTCAAAATTTTCCAAAGATATAGCCTTAGAGTCATTTTCACATCAATCCTTAAATTTAGAGAGGCGCTATACGAAAACGGTTTCATCTATCATCATGAAATTCATAACTTTATGTCAGCACAGTCTGAAGATGATCTGACTCAATTTTGGTGAGAATCGGACGAACGGTCTAGGACTAGTTCTAAAAAGTTGGTTTTCAACATAGATCAAAATGGCGGAAAGGAAGTTTGGCCAACTGTGGCATAATTGGTATCTGTGTTGTCGGCATGACCCAAGGAATATTTTGAGACCAGTTTCATTACAATAGGCTAATGCTATCTACAGTTATTAGCATTTTTGTTCATTTTAAAACTAATGGTTAATGAATGCTTCATTACTCTTGACCAATAGGTGGCGCTGCTACCAAATTGATGTGGTGTAATCAGTGTGAGGTGGTAATGACACATACCAAATTTGGTGCAAATATCTCAAAGCTTTGCAGAGATACAGCTTCCGATGCGCTTTGGCATCTTACCTGCAAATTCGTTGATGCGTTAAATGAAAACGGTTTCGAATATCGACACGAAATCCATAACTTTTTGTCAGCATGGTCTGAAGATGATCCGAGTCAAATTTGGTGAAAATCCGACTAACGGTCTAGGAGGAGTTCGAAAAAGTAGGTTTTCTACATTCATCAAAATGGCGAACAGGAAGTTATGCCAATTTTGGCATAATGGGTATCAATATTCTCGGCCTGACCCAAGGAATATTTTGAGATAACTTTTATTACAATAAGCCATTTTTTTCAGAAGTTATTAGCATTTTTCGAAATTTCGTTATAACTTTTGACCACAAGGTGGCGCTGATCCCACATTTCGTATGTACATTCAGGGCATGGTGCCGAACATTTTTGTAATTATTGTCGAAACGATACGTTAATCCGTTCTCAAGATACAGCATTTTAAAGCGAAATTCAAAATGGCCGACACCCAAAATGGCTGACATGGGAAAATTGGATATGGGTCGACTCGGCATGCTCCTCCGAATCTAACAAGACCAGTTTTGAGATTTTTGGTCAAACCACTGAGAAGTTATAAGCAAAAATAGCCATTTTTCATAACTCCTGACCACTAGGTGGCACTGTGACGAAACACTGCAGGTAGCCTCAGGTCTTGCTTGTTACAACACACACCAAGTTTGGTCTCAATATTCCAAAGCGTTGCGGAGATATGGCCTCACTTCCATTTTTGAACGCTTTTCGTAGAATTAATTAGCGCGTTATTCGAGAACGGTTTGTCCAATCAACTTGAATTCCATAACTTTTTGCCTGCATGGTCTGAAGATGATCTGAGCCAATTTTGGTCAAAATCAGACAAACCGTCTAGGACGAGTTCGAAAAAGTAGGTTTTACAAACAAAAAATTATATAAAAAAAACGAAACCTTACGATTTTTGAAATTTGGTGTTCATTCGACTCGGCTTGACCCAAGGATTCAGGGAAAATTGGAATTTTGATTTTATGGCTTACGGTTCAAAAGTTATTAACAAAAAGAAGGTGAAAGTTTGGACAAGTGGTGGCGCTAGAGAGTTTGAGTTAGAGACTCCAAACTTGCTATGGTTAATGTTGAGTCGGCCCTCTATCAGTGTTCCAAATTATACAACTTTCCCGCAAGCGGTTCTATGGGCTGCCATAGACTTGCGGCGGAAGAATAATAATAATAAATATAGCTGCAAGCAGCAATTACGGGGCCAAGCACTCAAAGCGGAAAATGAGGAGCTAAGGATGGCAGGAACAGCAGACCAACTGCAAAAATAAGTAAAAAGAAGCCATTTTAGGATGATTTTAGTCAAAACGACAGAAAAATTATGTAGAACGCCTACTGATATGATTTAATGGCTTATTAGGTTTGACCAACAGGTGGCGCTGTTATCAAATCGATGAGGTGTGTTTAGTGTGAGGTGACAAACGTTCACACAAAGTTTGGTGTCATTATGTCAAAGTTCTCCAAAGATATAGCCTTAGAGTCATTTTCACATGAAGCCTTAAATTTATAGAGGCGCTATACGAAAACGGTTTCATCTATCATCATGAAATCCATAACTTTTTGTCAGCACAGTCTGAAGATGATCTGACTCGATTTTGGTGAAAATCGGACGAACGGTCTAGGACTAGTTCGAAAAAGTAGGTTTTCAACATAAATCAAAATGGCGGACAGGGAGTTTGGCCAACTGTGGCATAATTGGTATCTATGTTGTCGGCATGACCCAAGGAATATTTTAAGACCAGTTTCTTTAAAATAGGCTAATGCTATCTAGAGTTATTAGCATTTTTGATCATTTTAAAACTAATGGTTAATGAATGCTTCATTACTCTTGACCAATAGGTGGCGCTGCTACCAAATTTATGTGGTGTAATCAGTGTCAGGTGGTAATGCCACCTACCAAATTTGGTGCAAATATCTCAAAGCTTTGCAGAGATACAGCTTCCAATGCGCTTTGGCATCTTACCTGCTAATTCGTTGATGCGTTAAATGAAAACGGTTTCGAATATCGACACGAAATCCATAACTTTTTGTCAGCATGGTCTGAAGATGATCCGAGTCAAATTTGGTGAAAATCCGACTAACGGTCTAGGAGGAGTTTGAAAAAGTAGGTTTTCTACATTCATCAAAATGGCGAACAGGAAGTTAGGCCAATTTTGGCATAATTGGTATCAATGTTCTCGGCCTGACCCAAGGAATATTTTGAGATCACTTTTATAACAATAAGCCATTTTTTCAGAAGTTATTAGCATTTTTCGAAATTTCGTTATAACTTTTGACCACAAGGTGGCGCTGGCCCCAAAATTTGTATGTACATTCAGGGCATGGTGCCGAACATTTTTGTAATTATTGTCGAAACGATACGTTAATCCGTTCTCAAGATAAAGCATTTTAAAACTAAATTCAAAATGGCCGACACCCAAAATGGCTGACATGGGAAAATTGGATATGGGTCGACTCGGCATGCTCCTCCGAATCTAACAAGACCAGTTTTGAGATTTTTAGTCAAACCACTGAGAAGTTATAAGCAAAAATAGCCATTTTTCATATCTCCTGACCACTAGGTGGCACTGTGACGAAACACTGCAGGTAGCCTCAGATCATGCTTGTTATAACACACACCAAGTTTGGTCTCAATACTCCAAAGCGTCGCAGAGATATGGCCTCAATTCCATTTTTGAACGCTTTTCGTGGAATTAATTAGTGCGTTATTCGAGAACGGTTTGTCCAATCAACTTGAATTCCATAACTTTTAGCCAGCATGGTCTGAAGTTGATCTGAGCCAATTTTGGTGAAAATCAGACAAACCGTCTAGGACGAGTTCGAAAAAGTAGGTTTTATAAACAAAAAATTATAGAAAAAAAACTAAACCTTAGGATTTTTGAAATTTGGTGTTCATTCGACTCGGCATGACCCAAGGATTCAGGGAAAATTGGAATTTTGATTTTGTGGCTTACGGTTCAAAAGTTATAAGCAAAAAGAAAGTGAAAGTTTGGACAAATGGTGGCGCTAGAGAGTTTGAGTTAGAGACTCCAAACTTGCTATGGTTAATAGTGGGACTGTCCTCTATCAGTGTGCCAAATTATACAACTTTCCCGCAAGCGGTTCTATGGGCTGCCATAGACTTGCGGCGGAATAATAATAATAATAATAATAAATATAGCTGCAAGCAGCAATTACGGGGCCAAGCACTCAAAGCGGAAAATGAGGAGCTAAGGATGGCAGGAACAGCAGACCAACTGCAACAATAAGTAAAAAGAAGCCATTTTAGGTTGATTTTAGTCAAAACGACAGAAAAATTATGTACAACGCCTACTGATATGATTTAATGGCTTATTACCTTTGACCAACAGGTGGCGCTGTTATCAAATCGATGTGGTGTGTTTAGTGTGAGGTGACAAACGTACACACAAAGTTTGGTGTCTTTATGTCAAAGCTTTGCAGAGATAAAGCCTCAGAGTCATTTTGGCATCAAGCCTAAAATTTGTAGAGGCGCTGTACGAAAACGGTTTCATCTATAAACACGAAATCCATAACTTTTTGTCAGCACAGTCTGAAGATGATCTGACTTGATTTTGGTGAAAATCGGACAAACGGTCTAGGACTAGTTCGAAAAAGTAGGTTTTCAACATAAATCAAAATGGCGGACAGGGAGTTTGGCCAACTGTTGCATAATTGGTATCTATGTTGTCGGCATGACCCAAGGAATATTTTGAGACCAGTTTCATTACAATAGGCTAATGCTATCTACAGTTATTAGCATTTTTGTATATTTTAAAACTAATAGTTAATGAATGCTTCATTACTCTTGACCAATAGGAGGCGCTGCTACCAAATTGATGTGGTGTAATCAGTGTGAGGTGGTAATGCCACATACCAAATTTGGTGCAAATATCTCAAAGCTTTGCAGAGATACAGCTTCCGATGCGCTTTGGCATCTTACCTGCAAATTCATTGATGCGTTAAATGAAAACGGTTTCGAATATCGACACGAAATCCATAACTTTTTGTCAGCATGGTCTGAAGATGATCCGAGTCAAATTTGGTGAAAATCCGACTAACGGTCTAGGAGGAGTTCGAAAAAGTAGGTTTTCTACATTCATCAAAATGGCGAACAGGAAGTTAGGCCAATTTTGGCATAATTGGTATCAATGTTCTCGGCCTGACCCAAGGAATATTTTGAGATCACTTTTATTACAATAAGCCATTTTTTTCAGAAGTTATTAGCATTTTTCGAAATTTCGTTATAACTTTTGACCACAAGGTGGCGCTGGCCCCAAAAATTTTTTGTACATTCAGGGCTTGGTGCCGAACATTTTTGTAATTATTGTCAAAACGATACGTTAATCCGTTCTCAAGATACAGCATTTTAAAGCTAAATTCAAAATGGCCGACACCCAAAATGGCTGACATGGGAAAATTGGATATGGGTCGACTCGGCATGCTCCTCCGAATCTAACAAGACCAGTTTTGAGATTTTTGGTCAAACCACTGAGAAGTTATAAGCAAAAATAGCCATTTTTCATATCTCCTGACCACTAGGTGGCACTGTGACGAAACACTGCAGGTAGCCTCAGGTCATGCTTGTTATAACAGACACCAAGTTTGGTCTCAATATTCCAAAGCGTTCCGGAGATATTGCCTCACTTCCCTTTTTGAACGCTTTTCGTAGAATTAATTAGCGCGTTATTCGAGAACGGTTTGTCCAAACAACTTGAATTCCATAACTTTTTGCCTGCATGGTCTGAAGATGATCTGACTCAATTTTGGTGAAAATCAGACAAACCGTCTAGGACGAGTTCGAAAAAGTAGGTTTTATAAACAAAAAATTATAGAAAAAAAACTAAACCTTAGGATTTTTGAAATTTGGTGTTCATTCGACTTGGCATAACCCAAGGATTCAGGGAAAATTGGAATTTTGATTTTATGGCTTACGGTTCAAAAGTTATTAGCAAAAAGAAAGTGAAAGTTTGGACAAGTGGTGGCGCTAGAGAGTTTGAGTTAGAGACTCCAAACTTGCTACGGTTAATGTTGGGACGGTCCACTATCAGTGTGCCAAATTATACAACTTTCCCGCAAGCGGTTCTATGGGCTGCCATAGACTTGCGGCGGAAGAATAATAATAATAATAATAATAAATATAGCTGCAAGCAGCAATTACGGGGCCAAGCAATCAAAGCGGAAATGAGGAGCTAAGGATGGCAGGAACAGCAGACTAACTGCAACAATAACGAAAAGGAAGCAATTTTGAGAGGATTTTAGTGAAAAATACAGAAAAATGGTGTAGAAAGCCTACTGATATGATTTAATGCTTATTACGTTTGACCAACAGGTGGCGCTGTTCTCAAATCCATGTGGTGTGTTTAGTGTGAGGTGACAAACATGCACACAAAGTTTGGTGTCATTATGTCAAAGTTTTCCAAAGATATAGCCTTAGAGTCATTTTCACATCAAGCCTAAAATTTGTAGAGGCGCTATACGAAAACGGTTTCATCTATCAACATGAAATCCATAACAGTTTGTCAGCACAGTCTGAAGATGATCTGACCCAATTTTGGTGAGAATCGAACGAACGGTCTAGGACTAGTAATAAAAAGTAGGTTTTCAACATAGATCAAAATGGCGGACAGGGAGTTTGGCCAACTGTGGCATAATTGGTATCTATGTTGTCGGCATGACCCAAGGAATATTTTGAGACCAGTTTCATTACAATAGGCTAATGGTATCTACAGTTATTAGCATTTTTGTTCATTTTAAAACTAATGGTTAATGAATGCTTCATTACTCTTGACCAATAGGTGGCGCTGCTACCAAATTGATGTGGTGTCATCAGTGTGAGGTGATAATGCCACATACCAAATTTGGTGCAAATATCTCAAAGCTTTGCAGAGATACAGCTTCCGATGCGCATTGGCATCTTACCTGCAAATTCGTTGATGCGTTAAATGAAAACGGTTTCGAATATCGACACGAAATCCATAACTTTTTGTCAGCATGGTCTGAAGATGATCCGAGTCAAATTTGGTGAAAATCCGACTAACGGTCTAGGAGGAGTTCGAAAAAGTAGGTTTTCTACATGAATCAAAATGGTGAACAGGAAGTTAGGCCAATTTTGGCGTAATTGGTATCAATGTTCTCGGCCTGACACAAGGAATATTTTGAGATCACTTTTATTACAATAAGCCATTTTTTTTCAGAAGTTATTAGCATTTTTCGAAATTTCGCTATAACTTTTGACCACAAGGTGGCGCTGGCCCCAAAATTTGTATGTACATTCAGGGCATGGTGCCGAACATTTTTGTAATTATTGTCGAAACGATACGTTAATCCGTTCTCAAGATACAGCATTTTAAAGCTAAATTCAAAATGGCCGACACCCAAAATGGCTGACATGGGAAAATTGGATATGGTTCGACTCGGCATGCTCCTCCAAATCTAACAAGACCAGTTTTGAGATTTTTGGTCAAACCACTGAGAAGTTATAAGCAAAAATAGCCATTTTTCATATCTCCTGACCACTAGGTGGCACTGTGATGAAACACTGCAGGTAGCCTCAGGTCATGCTTGTTATAACACACACCAAGTTTGGTCTCAATATTCCAAAGCGTTCCGGAGATATTGCCTCACTTCCATTTTTGAACGCTTTTCGTAGAATTAATTAGCGCGTTAATTGGAGAACGGTTTGTCCAATCAACTTGAATTCCATAACTTTTTGCCTGCATGGTCTGAAGATGATCTGAGCCAATTTTGGTGTAAATCAGACAAACCGTCTAGGACGAGTTCGAAAAAGTAGGTTTTACAAACAATAAATTATAGAAAAAAAACTAATCCTTAGGATTTTTGAAATTTGGTGTTCATTCGACTCGGCATGACCCAAGGATTCAGGGAAAATTGGAATTTTGATTTTGTGGCTTACGGTTCAAAAGTTATTAGCAAAAAGAAAGTGAAAGTTTGGACAAATGGTGGCGCTAGAGAGTTTAAGTTAGAGACTCCAAACTTGCTATGTTTAATGTTGGGACGGTCCTCTATCAGTGTGCCAAATTATACAACTTTCCCGCAAGCGGTTCTATGGGCTGCCATAGACTTGCGGCGGAATAATAATAATAATAAGAATTCTAACGGATACAATAGGTGCCTTCGCACCTTCGGTGCTTGGCCCCTAATAAGAATTCTAACGAAAACAATAGGTGCCTTCGCACCTTCGGTGCTTGGCCCCTAATAATAAGAATTCTAACGGTTTCAATAGGTGCCTTCGCACCTTCGGTGCTTGGCCCCTAATAAGAATTCTAACGGTTTCAATAGGTGCCTTCGCACCTTCGGTGCTTGGCCCCTAATAATAATAGGAATTCTAATGGATACAATGGGTGACACGCCATTGGTGCTTGGCCCCTAATTAAGCATTTTAATGCTTTATATGTCACAGCTTAAAGTCACTTGTAAAGGCTTTTGAAACTACTATTTTGATACATCAGCATTGGACATGATGTTGTCAATGTATTTTTTCTGCTGCTTCAGAGTAACTATTTGCAATTAATGATGTAATTGTCTTTTCAGTTCATGTCACTAACAGTGTAAGCCTATTAAGAATTTATTCATGTTATACTTGAAATCATATAATAAAATAGACATGCGGTTTCTCTAAAGACTTTGATATATTTAAAATAGTATATAAAATGTTTTGGTCAAGTTTACACTGGAATCCAGATCACATGAATGTAATATGATACAATATTAGACAGGCTGGGCATATAAATAAATAAATGCCACGAAAACGAACAAAAATGCCCCATAAATTCAAGACAAAGGGGCAAAAAATGCCCCTGCACAATTAAACACTATTACTGCTATCATAATCAAAATTAAATGTGAAAATGAATGAAAATTGCAGAATTACATTTAGATTCGTACACACTGAATCAGTTTGCTTTTACTTGCTGTTTTGTGCAGCATTAAGTCTATAACCAATTAAATGCATTTCTGTTGAACTTAGGAATGCATTGACCAATCAGAGGCGCCTTGGTTAGTCAGCGCTGAAATCGCTGGAGCTGCTGATCAGTGCGCATGCTTGCATGATTATAACAGGAGTTTTTGCATAATTTGTGCTAGATTTGGCATGTCATGGACCGAAATGTTTGTCTTTGAAGCCAGAATGTGACATGCCCAAAATGACACAAAACCTTTTATATTGTTCTATATATGGATATTAGTAATCACTATTACAATATAAAGAGCGATAATCTACAATAATGATTTTTGTCATAATATTGCATCCCTATGAGCTCCTGTTTTTAGATAAGCTACAATTTTAAACAGTCTGTTATTGTCACCAATTTAAAATATTGATTAAAGTAATTGGGTAAATTTAAGTATTTGACATTAAAAACAACATAGTATGGCGATTATAATAAGGTGATTATAAAAACTGCTTTTACTAATGTAAAAAATGCCCCTGGAAATCAATACTGACCCTTAATGAAAAAGTGAATTTCTGACCTGCTGTATACAGTAAATCCTGAACAGTGCTCAGTAAGTAGTAAGCTTGTATTCCATTCCAAACATAGTCATGATGACAGCATTGACCACTTCATGACTTCTTGTAACACTGATATGCAGTCACTGCAGACTCGTCTGTTATATATTTAACGTAAGAAATACTATCGACACAAATGTAAGCCAGTTAGAAAAAAAAAAATCATTAAAAAGAGTTTTTGTACTTGATGGTGCTAACAATGATCCCTGTAGTGTTCGATCCTTCAAAATCCCACCTTTTAGTGGAGAAAAATAACTTGTAACTTGTCACCTGTAAAAGAAATAGTGCGAGTGATTAAAGTGTTTTCATCCACCTTGGAAGGTGAAAAAAAGTTGGGTGAGTTGGGTTCCTTCATCTGAAAAACACATCTGCGACTTTTGCAGTCTCACTTCAGGGGGTTGCAGTAATACTGAGTTTGAAAAATCCACTTTGAAGACAAAAAGGATCATCAGCAGCATTGGACATCGGGATGTCAGTTTCCAGAAGCATCACAGGGCACTCTCATACGTCACCGGTGTCCCCGATGCAGATAAAGCACCTTGACTGACAGCTACGATTCAGAAAGTGACAATTAACATAAACATACACATTTATTTTACACAATGAAGAATGAAGGTACCATGTGATTGTTAAAGAGATTTCAGTTACTTTTTACATCTATTTATGCTACTTATATACAGAGTATATACAAATATGAATCTACTGGTCTCTGAATCTGAAGCATTTTATGTGCTTTTTACCACATTAGCAAAGTGCAATAGCCAGCATTGTACAAACAATAAAGCAAACACACAGTGAAACAGGACAAATGGTGACCTGCCAGGATGCAAATTCACCAAGCTGTGGTGAAATTTCCATGTGCATCTCATGTCACATGTTTAAAAAAAACAGATTAGTTGCTATCCATATATTTTTAGTGGCAAGACAACTTCAGAAACCTACTTCAGTATAGCACAGCTATGCAATTTAGATCTGAACCAAACCCTCTTTGCGTGGTATCTAACCATCATGAACCATCAATGACTGATAATGATGTTTTTGGATAGCAACTTTACGCTCTTTCACGCATGCCACACAAATAGCACTTCTCATGTGAAGAGCAACTAACGTTCATGTTGCTAAGCTAATGACTAATGCTGTAATAAAAAGATTTACTGCAAACATATGCATATTGTACATTGTCTCACCCCATTCAGGGTTCTTTGGTTTCTGCAGGAGTCGAGGGCCGAGCAGGCTGATGAGGAGTGCTCCAATAGGAGCGGTGATGATAATAGACAGCACAGCCACAGTTAGGACATCCATGCCGTACCTCTGCAGCTCTAGGTCATTCTTGGAGCGCGCCATGTCCAGAGCTGTAGAGCCTATGGCAGCCTGAAAACAATCGCACATAAGCATTCATAAGTATGGAAGCCAGTTTTTGCCACTGAATAAAAAAATAAAAAAGGTAACAGACATTCATCTCTCAATTCTGACTTTTTTTTCTCGAAATTGCGAGTTTACATCTCAGAATTGCGTCATATAAACTTGCACTTCTGACTTTTTTCTCAGAAATATGAGATGTAAACTCGCAATTGCGAGTTATAAAGACCAATTCTGAGGGGGGAAAAAGACTGATATATGTTCACAGAATTACAAGTTTCTATTTTACAATTCTGACTTAACTCACAATTGTGACTTTATATCACACAATTATGACTTAATTTCTCAGAATTGCTAGATTATATCACACAATTCCGACTTAATTTCTCAGAATTGCAAGTTTATATCACATAATTCTGACTTAATTTCTCAGAATTGTGTGATAAGTCACAATAACCTTTTTTTTATTTCTTCAGTAGTGGAAACAGGCTTCTGTACATAAGGAATCTCACGTGTGCATTAGATTTTTTTGTCATGTAGCTTACACTTTCTCTAAGAAAAAACCTAAAAGGCACAATAAAACAGAGGCTATATTTGTTCGACTTGGCAAGTATACCTGTACTGTGGCTTTAGGCATCCAGGCTAGAGCGATGAAGACTTTCTCTTTCAGGTTAAAGCCAGCTCGCAGTACCACAACAAAAGTGATAAGCAGGCGTACCGTGAGTGCGATGAACAGGGCTGCTATACCCAGAACTGAGAACACATTACATTAGAGTTGACTTAAAATATTACACGTGTAACACCAGTTTACTTTAGGTGTTTTGGAATCAGCTGAAATCAGTTTTGTGGAAATTATAACAGAGAACTGCCAAACTAGGAGTATGACACTCACAAACAGTCGTGACCTCCAAAGAAGTAATGATAACCTCAGCACCGATGAGACCAAAGAGAAGAGGTTGGAACACATGCCAAAACCTTTCCACAACCGCTTCCACTGGAGCCTGAAACGCACAGACACAATAAAATTATACACTGGATCTGAGAAAACGGGGAGAAAGACCTATTAGTGCTGAAGCAAAACAAAATTGCAAATAAAAATATGTAAACAATTCCAATTAACATAAACTAGCTTAAGCAGTACTGTTTAGTCAACTAGTCTCGCACATCCTTAGTGTGTTTGGAAGAAGAGATTTAGACCTTAGATTTCCCCCAGCCAAGTCCAGCCACGAACGTCAGCACTAGCGTACATAGTCCTCCTGCGCCAGGAATCCCGGCCACGTTACTGCCAAACAAAGCAAACACGGCCAGCCCCAATACTAGGAAGGAACGCTTCAGCACAATGTTTCCCTGTGTGGCAGAACAAAAGACAAATCATCAATAACCATCAAACCTGTTAACCTGACAACAACAATTTATATATATCATAAAGTTGTAGTTCACGTACCTGGTCTCTGCTGGGGAAGAAACGTAGAAAGTACCCCAAGGCCACACCAGCGACTGCACCACCTATTACCTCCAGTGGTCCCCTCAGAATATTTAACCACACAGTGCCTGCAGCGGGTGAAAGAGAAAACACTAATACAGTGGCATGCGAAAGTTTGACCCCTTGCAGAATCTTTGAATAGTTTTAACAAAGTAAGAGAGTGTGCATTTTTTTTATTATTTAATACTGTCCTGAGTAAGATATTTTACATAAGTTGTTTACATATAGTCCTTAAGACCAAAAAATAGCTGAAATTATTAAAATAACCCCCATTCAAAGTTTGGGAACCCTTGGTTCTTAATACTGTGTGTGGTTACCTGGATGACCTACGACTGGTTTTGTTTTGTTTTGTGATGGCTGTTCATGAGTCCCTTGTTTGTTCTGAACAGTTAAACTGAGCACTATTCTTCAGAAAAATCCTCCAGGTCCTGCAGATTCTTCAATTTTCCAGCATCTTTTGCATATTTGAACCGTTTCTAGCAGTGACTGTATGATTTTGAGATCCATCTTTACGCACAGAGCACAACTGAGGGACATAAACACAGCTATTAAAAAAGGTTTAAACATTTACTGATGCTCCAGAAGGAAACACAATGCATTAAGCCTGATTTAAGAACTGGGGGGGGGACTTTTTGAATTTGTAGAAGGTAAATTGTACTTAATTTGTCTTCCAGAAAACATACAAGTATCTTCTGTTGCTTAAGAAGTACAGTACTAAATGTAAAAAAAATCATATTTTCTTTTTGTTCAAAAGTTTTCACTCTTTTTTTAATAGTTGTGTTTGATGGATCTCAAAATCATACAGTCACTGCTGGAAAGAGTTTAAATTTGCAAAAGATGCTGGAAAACTGAAGAATCTGCAGGACCTGGAGGATTTTTTTGAAGAACGGTGTTCAGTTTAACTGTTCAGAACAAACAAAACAAAACAAAAAAGCCATACATCAACCAGGTAACCACACACAGTATTAAATACCAAGGGTTCCCAAACTTTTGAAGGGGGTTATTTTAATAATTTCAGCTATTTTTTTGTCTTGTGGACTTTTATGTAAACATATTTTATGTGAAATATCTTACTCAGGACAGTACTAAACAAAAAAATAACATGCACTTTAACTTTTGCATGCCACTGTATAAAACGGGACCACTAACACCAAGGAAGTCCATAGAGAAAAGAATCCTACAAAAAATCTAAAATGTCATAATCTATTATCACAATTAAAATGAGTGCTGAATCAAATGTCAGCTGACTTGGCACCCATGTTGGCACCGTTCATGTTCAAAATCTCTCATTTATTACATTCTTTTAGCAATACACTAAATGTATTCACTACATTTCATATATGTTTTGGCATACCTGTGGCGAAAGCTATACCCAAGCAGGTGGTGAAGCACGTAATGGCAATGATGTCATCAACACTGCATGCTGCCATGAGAAGAGTAGGTATACCCTGCTCCAAACCGTATCCTTCCTTTTGCAGAAGCAGCATAGATGGAACCACAACAGCAGGAGAAACGGCCCCTAGAACAAACCTAGCAAGCAGAAAATGGCAGCAATTACATTAGTAGCAGCAGACATTTTAGAGAAGTTCCTATCTTATCAAAATCAGTGGTTTACCCTAAAATAAAACCCCAGATCCATGGAAGACCCAATATTAAATAGGAGACCACAGCCATAGTGGATGCCTCGCAGGTGAGAGGGATCATGGACAAACGCAAACACACGGCTTTCAGCTTTTTCAGAGCCTGAAACACACATAAAGGTATTTATATTAGGAGAAAACTATTTACTGAAACTAATTTTTCATACTTCACAATCTTTAGTAAAATGAAAAGCCACAGTGAAATGAAAATGGATATCAACAAACAATGTTTCTGGTGTAACTCTACAGGGGCCGGTGGAGTTTCATACCTTGCCGTCTAATTCCAGCCCACCCTTGACCAGAATGACACCCAGTGCAATGTTCCTCAGAGAAGCAGACCATCTAACATCAATGTAAACTGCATCTGTCACCACAGGGATGTTTCTGAGGATAAACCCTGCCAGCAGCATGCCTGCGGACACACGCAGAGAAAACCACAGAAGTGAATAACACAAGCAGAAACCCCATAGATATTCATTACAGTTCTCACACTGACAATGAAACTGACCACTCTGAGAAAAAAAGAAAAATGAATGAAGAAATAACACAGGCAGTTTATCTTAGCGCTGTGGGGAAAACTGAATTATACTTTATTGAACCACTGATGTCACATGGACTATTTTAATGATGCTCTGTTTTAACACAACATTTCTGGTTCTAGGAACATTTCAGTTACATTGCTCTCTATGCTTGCGGATGTCATCAAAAATATCTTAATTTGTGTCCTGAAGATGAACAAAGGTCTTATGGGTTTGGAAAGACAAGAGGGTGAGTAATCAATGACAGAATTTTCATTTTTGAGTAAACTATCCTTTTAACACAACCCTTATTTTTTTTAAGGTGAGCTCACATTTCCCATTTTACTGAAATTTCATGGGCGATAGTGATCAAAAATGTTCCACATGCAGATTTACGCTCATGTTAGAGTTAGTCACATGAGTCGCCATGTTGACCAAGAGAAAACTGTGCTGTGTGCAAGTGTTGCTTTATGAATCACTACCATACTACACAACAGACAAGAACACTTTTTTGCACTCAAAATGTAAACACATTATTGTTTACAGAAATTGCTCATACCAAGTAGTGGAGGTAAAGGTGGCATGTTGGGGAAGCGTATGCGTCCAAACAGCTTTCCCCCGGCTACAGAACAAATAAACAACGTCACAATGCCAAAGAGGTTCCCGCCAGGAAGACATTCCTTCTCTGTTATAGACCACACCACCCCAAAGAGCACTCCGGCCATGGACACTACAAAGGGGACAAGAACAAACACAAACTGTGTTCACAGGAATAAATTACATTTAAACAAATATTAGGATATAAACAGCTGTTTTAAATTGTAATAACATATCATAATATTACTGTATTTATGATCAAATAAAAGACTTCTTTTGAAAATCAAAAATCTCTTTCTGACCCCTAACTTTTGAAAGGTAGTTGTAAATGCTATCTCTATCATCATGGCTAACCTTTGGTAATAATGGTAGCCAGCAGGCCTCTGGGTGGGCACGGGCACAGTCTGCGCAGCCATGGGCAGCATTCATACGGAGGGTCTGTGTTAGTACAAGCATCAACTGAAGACACAGGTCGAGGGACATAAATTGTCTCTTCGGTCAAACTTGGATTGGGGCTCTCTGAGCGTTTCGGAACCACCAGGACTGTCTGGCTGACAGCAAGGTGATGCTGTTGGAGAGTCAAGAGACAAGCAATGATATTAGCAGCAAAATATACATTTGTGACCCTGGACCACAAAACCAGTCGTAGGTAGAATGGGTTTATTTGTAGCTCTAGCCAAAAATACATGTTATGGGTCAAAATTATGGATTTTTCTTTTATGCCAAAAATCATTAGGAAAGATTTGTTTGATTAATAGAAAGTTCAGAAGAACAGCATTTATCTAAAATAGAAATATTTGTAACATTTTAAATGTCTTTATCATCACTTTTAATCAATTTAAAGCATTCTTGCTGAATAAAAGTATTCATTTCTATCATTTCTTTCCCAAAGGAAAAAAAAATAATACTGACTCCAAGCTTTTGGATGGTATAGTGTATAATTATTTCAGATAAATGCTGAACTTTGGATCTTTCTATTCATCAAAGAATCCTGAAAAAAAAACTCAACTGTTTTAAAAATGTATACTAACAATAATAATTATAAATGTTTCTTGAGCTGCAAATTAGCATATTAGAATGATTTCTGAAGAATCAAGTGACACTGAAGAGTAATGATGCTGAAAAACTTAGCTTTGATCACAGGAATAAATTACATTTTAAAATATATTCAAATAAAAAGCAGTTATTTTTAATGGTAAAAATATTTAACAATGTTGCAGCTTTTGTTGTATTTGGATCAAATAAATGCAGGCTTGGTGAGCAGAATAAACTTATAAAAAAAATAATAAATCTTACTGTTCAAAAACTTTTGACTAGTAGTGTATATAAATAAACAAACATATAAATACAAACAAAGCATTCTGAAAAAAGAAAGAAATGAATTTACAAATAAAGTATTAAAATAATTTTCTAAGGATCATGACACTGAAGACTGGAGTATCAGATGCTGTAAATTCAGCTTTGCCATCACAAAAAATATATTAAAATAGATAGTTATTTTAAATCTTTATTAATGGACATTAATAATCATTATTACATCACCAAGAGCAATAATCAACATTGTATTGTTGTTTTCATTGTTTTGCAGCCTATTTTTTAAGAGTCTTTTTCAATGTATCGATGATTTAAATTTTTTGTACAAATTTACAAGTTTTGTGTAAACACATGTACATAAGCAGCATTAAACAGACTGTGAATAAACATAAATGCCTTGTCAGATACAGATTCTGTTCCACCTTTGCAGTGTACGCATGGCTTTGATTGACTGGTAGCAGTCTATAGTATGGTGAATGACTGCACAACAAAAAGTTTGAATGAGAAGTTGCACGTAATAAACATTTTTGTAGTAAAATAAAGAATGCACATGTACTACTATTCTATAAAGCATTAAATATTTGTTAATTGTATAAATTAGGGTTATTACAAAGTGTTGAACCTTTCATATTGTCCATCAAGCTTTGAGATCGTTTTGTAACTTCAGTAAAGCCACCTGTCCCATTTTAAAGAGCCAGTACTGATATAATAAAGACAAAACAGCATGAAGTGTGGAATTCTGACTAATAACCTACTTCAGCATGATTTCCCAAGGCGGAGGCTGCATCTTCAGTCCTCTGTGAGTATGTGGAGTGGGCTGAATGGGGTCTGGACTGGGCATCCTCCATGGCACTGTAGTTCTGCTCTATCCTTGCTCGACTCTTCTAGCCATTGCAACTGCTTATGACCGGCTCCTGTCCATCAATCAACATCTGTGTACAAATAAATCGCGATTACAGCCTGTCCCTATCGATGAAGCCCGAGCTGTTATCAAATAACTTTATAGAGGAAACAACACGAGTAGTAGAAAAGAAACCGACCGGTTTATTCAACAGGTTAATCGGATTGTGACCGGACTAAACGCGACGCCTGGGCCATATGGTGCTTTTTCAGACTGAAGAGTGTGTGGCATATGGTCTGTTTATAAGACTGTAGTAAACAACTCACTGAACATCACTAACGTTACTGACATTACAGTGTTCTTAGTCCAGCCAGGTGTTCTTATTTACAGCATCTTCAAATAATCATCTATTTTTGTGACGATTGTGCTGTTGTTTTGCGTGATGAAGACACTGCCTTTTCTCTGTGATCAATATGTTTGTTATGATACATCAATTACCTGACATGAAACATTGAAACCAAACCATCGTGGCTTTAAACCTTAATACCATCAAATCAAATCTCATGCGGAAGTATCAATGTTTTGCAAGTGATTAAGCGACATGTGCTAAGGTCTACACAAGACAATACTGAAAATATACGCGCTTCATCCCAGAACGAGTGGATAGATTTAAAAGGTTAATCTTTTACCCGGTTGAGGCATCCGGAAGTGTGAGTGACAGCTGAAAGGTAATAATAGCTAATAAAACGGTCCAATCCTGTCCAGGCTGTGCTATTTCTACAACCCCTTTTCTGACAAGTCCCACCTCCTGTACAGTTTGATTGGCTAGAGCTAACAGCAGCTGACCAATCACAAGACGTCGTCAAGAGACTTGTGTGTTTACCATGATGCCATAACCATGCGACACCCACGATGTTTTATGCCGTATGATTCATTTTTAACATATATAAATGACTCATATAGTTGAGCAAAAGCCAGGAAATGAATAAAATAAACACCATTTTCAAAGCTCATAAATTAGTAATTGTTTTTAATGATACGCAAAAACATTGATTACTATTGTCAACCTTTTTATTAATTGGAAATTTGTCTAATAGAAAACATTGGCATATTATAATTATTTAAACTTCAAGCTATTCATCTTTAAAAATAAAGCTGAAGATTAAATGACATGTTCTGCAATTGGCTTGGCATCGAGAACAATTTCATTCATATTCAGTTTAATCGATTGCAGCATAGTAGCATTAATGTTTAAAAGAAAAGGAAAATCAGTGACTACTTCTCTGGAAGTCAAATTGCATGTGTGTTAAAGGTTGATTAGTAACTCTAACAAAATATCCTCAGAGTCTCCATCCTCCATCAATGATGGCTTCTGTTCCTGTTACGTAGGCAGACTGCAGGAATAAAAAAAATCCTTTGATTATTTTGAAACATCCAAAAAGATTTTTCATTTAAGTGAACTGTTGGAAACACCACTTTTTGCTAATTACATGGTGTTTCTTACATCATATAGAAAAATATACATAAGAATTGATGAAGACTCACCTCATCTGAGGCCAAGTACACGCAAAGATGTGCCACTTCTTCTGCAGTGCACATTCTACCAGTTTTCTGTCTGGCCATAAAGTCTTTAAAAGCCTGAGAGATGAAAGACAGAAATTCTATGACAGGGAGAATGACAGACTGGACTGTGTTTAGTATGCCGTCAAAAAAACCCATCTATTGTTCTAAAGGGCTTTCAGTAAGGTGCTAATGGTAAAAAATATCACCTATTGCGAGGAAAATTATTTTCACAGAAGCTTCACTGAAGCACTGTAAATGTTCATACATGACAATTCACATTAGGTTTCAAAAAGCTGATTTTATTCTGCTGACTGTTGGAACACAGATTTCGGATTTTTGGTGTAAAAAGGGTTCACAAGTACGATGTTTTATAAAAGACAATTTAATAAAAAATAATAATAGTTGAATTTATAAAAATGGCCCCGTTCAAAAGTTTACATGCGCTTGATTCTTAATACTGTGTTGTTTCTGAATGATCCATAGCTGTGTTTTTTTAGTGATAGTTGTTCATGAGTTTCCCTCATTTGTCCTGAACAGTTAAACTGCCTGCCGTTGTTTAGAAAAATCCTTCAGGTTTTTCAGCATTTTTGTGTATTTAAACCCAATGACTGTATGATTTTGAGATCCTGATGACGGATCACTGATGATTCAGAAGGAAAAATTATGCATTAAGAGCCAGGGGTGTAAACTTTTTAACAGAATGAAAATGTGTACATTTTTTTTTTTTTCAAATTAAAAAGGTTTTTACCCCCCAGCTCTTAATGCAACACAATTGTGTTTCCTTCTGGAGCATCAGTGAGCTTTTGAACCTTCTGTAATAGTTGCATATGAGTCCCTCAGTTGTCCTCAGTGTGAAAAGATGAATATCAAAATCATACAGTCATTGTTGGAAAGGGTTCAAATACACAAAAATGCTGAAAAACCAAAGAATTTGTGGGACCTAAATTATTTTACTGAAGAACAGCAGGCAGTTTAACTGTTCAGGACAAACAAGGGACTCATGAACAACTATTACTAAACAAAAAAACACAGCTGTGGATCATTCAGGTAACAACACAGTATTAAGGGTCAAGTGTATGTAAACTTTTGAACAGGGTCATTTTCATAAATTCAACTATATGTAAACAACGTCCATTATGTGAAATATCTTATTCAGGTCAGTAGTAAATAAAAAGTAACATGCATTTTATCTGATCCCTCTTATTTTGGTAAAATTTTGCTGATTCTGCAAAGTGTATGTAAAAATTTGAATTTTTAAAATGTTATATATTTTATCAATTTAATGCATCTTTGCTGAATAAAAGTATTCAGTTCTTTTCTTATTGAAAACCTTTGAATGGTAGAGTATTATGGTGTTTACAGATATTAAGCAGCAAAAAAAAACAAATATATAGATTGATAATAGTGTGTGAAGACAATGTAAATTGTTGTAATGGGTTTGGAAAATTCAGATTTTCATTATAAGAATAAATTACATTTTAAAATATACAAACACAGAAATAGTTTTAAATTGTAATATTTCACAATTAACCAGTAGTGTATATTTATGTTAAGTTTCTCATTTTGGATTTGCTTCTGCTGTGTGTAAAAAATGAGCTTCGAGCCTCATTAACTTTCACTCAGAGAAGCCAGAGCTTGTCTCTATAATTGCCCAAGTGTATCATCATCAAAAGTTAGTTTATAAGAAGTTGCTGGCATGTTTCATGAGTGAAACATCTCTGGCTGCGCTTCAGTTGGCTGTTAGTTAACTTTCCTGAGAGTTCTAAAAGAGTTTTGCATTTTGAAAGAGAATGAAAAATTATGCAAACAGCTTCAGATTACTGTGTTTCTTGGTTGCATAGCACATTGTCTTGATAATGAAAGCAGTACCTGCTCTGGATCAGGTCTGTCCTGAATTCTCTGTCGTAATGAAGGTGTATCTACAGTTCCTGTAAATGACAAAGGAAGCTAAATGACTGATGTTTCTGTATGATACAGGGACTTAAGTTAATATAGGAAACCAGTCAATAAAATAACATACCAGGGCAGACACAATTGCAGCGGATTCCTTGTTCTAGGAAATCAGCTGCCACTGATTTGGTCAGTCCAATGACAGCAGCTTTAGACGTGCTGTAGACACATCTGTTCGCAACTCCTGGACATGCAATTAAGGATGAGCGATTAGGAGAGGGCAAACTTCACCTGACCTGGCATTTATCCAATTTCACCACCAGCCAAACTGGAGATAATGGGGGGAAGATAACATGCCAGGAGCTACATGGAACAATGTCAATCATCACATATAATTAAGAGCAAAGGGCCAAATCTTGATATAGAACATGATGTATTACAGCAGACCATTTATAATTCAGCATCAAAATGCTAATAGGTTGCAACAGAATATAAGTATTACCTTTGATACTAGATGCCACAGATGCCATATTGATGATATTACCAGATTTACGAGCCAGCATCTAAATGGGAGATGGATAAGGGAAAATCAGTTTAAACTGGCTGACTGTTTAAAGTAATATGCTTGAAATCAGATGACAGGAGTATTGCATTTGTGTGGATATCATGGATCAAAATTTCTTTCTTTTTTTTAAAGAAATTAATATATTTTTTTTCAGCAAGGGTGCATTAAATTGATCAACAGTGACAGTAAAGACATTTATAATGTTACAAATGACTTATATTCATTTTTTTCTTTTTTTTTTCTTTTTTACATTAGTAATAGTAATTCAAATGTTACTTGAGCACCAAATCAACATATTAAAATTCAGCTTTGCAGCACAGGAATAAATTACATTTTAAAATGCATTCATATTATTGAATTCAATACAGTCATGGTAAATTGTAATAATATTTCACAATATGACTGTTTTTACTGTATTTTTTACTGATCAAATAAATAAAGCCATTTCAAATTGTAAAAAATATTGTACTCATTTGTCAGATGTCTATATTTCATAAACAAAAAAAATGTCTGGGTAACAGTTTGAGCACATATACACTGCTATTTAAAAGCTTGGGATCAATAAGATTTTAAATGTTTTTAAAAGAAATTTATGCTGTTGTTTATTTGATACAAAAATACAAAAAAAATAATAATTGTGAAATATTATTCAAATGTAAAATAAATTAATATACATTAAAATCTAATTTATTCCTGTGATCAAAGCTGAACTTTCAGCATCATTACTCCAGTATTCAGTGTCACATGATCCTTCAGAAATCATTCTAATATGCTGATTTATTATCAATGCTGGAAACCCTAAAACCCTAACCCTAAAATTTTTTGGAACCCATGATATTTTTTTTTCCCCAAGATTCTCTGATGAATAAAAACTTAAAAAGAACTGCATTTATTTAAAATAGACAGATTTTCTATCAATATACACTACCGTTCAAAAGTTAAGAGACTTTTTTTGAAAGAATTTAATACTTTTATTCACCAAGGATGTGTTAAATTGATAAAAAGTGATAAAAAAATGGTTTATATTTAGAATAAATGCTGTTCTTTTTAACTTTTAATTAATCAAAGAATCCTAAAAAAAAGTATTGCAGGCTCCAAAAAAACATTTGGCAATTGTTGCCAAAATACATAATTCTAATAAATAAATCAGCATATTAGAATGATTTCTAAAGGATACAGTAATGGCTGAGGAAAATTCAGCTTTGCATCAAAGGAATAAATTATATTTTAAAGTATATTCAAATAGAAATCATTTTTTTATATTGTAATACCATTTCAAAATATTACTGTTTTTTTTCTCTGTATTTTTATTCAAATTAATGCAGCCTTGATGAGCATAAGAGACTTTAAAAAAAAAACATTACAAGTCTTACTGATCCCAAACTTTTGAACGGCAGTGTATACAAACTGTTTTGTACCCTTAACCCAAAGACCAAATGAGATGGGGATGAAAACATAATCTTTAAATATGTAGGTTTTTTCCAGGGATAATGGGGGAGAAAAGAAGAGGTAGTATGAGGTGTTCTGGTATAATCCTAGAGAGGGGAAGGACAAGACGACCTTAGGCAGGAAGGCCTTGATCATCAGGTACATGCTACGGACATTCACATTCATAGTGAAGTCCCAATCCGATTCCTCACACTCTAATATTGAGCCATGATGGACAAATCTGTGGCAAAAAAAAAAGAAGAATGAGAAACTGTTTGCACATCAAAAGAACAGTTTTTTCCAAAAATATAATATTTGTATCATTCCTGAAAGGTGGTGGTATATTCTAGCCAGGATAGGATACAACTAGAAACTACATATAATATTTTTTCTCTATATAGTTTAAAAGTTAACTAATGGATTATTTACTCTTTTTGAAGAAAAATACAAACCCAGCAACATTGAAGAGCACATCCACATAGTCAAAGTCCTTTGCCAGGGCCTCCACTTGGTCTTTCTTGGTGACATCAACAACTTTGGTTTTGATCCCTAAAAAAGGCAAGGGAATAAAAGAAGATTCCTGGAATCAGAAGAGCATACAAGAGCCTGGCAGGAGAAGCACCCTTAAACTAAAGCAATTTGTTTCCAACATAATGGGATTATGTGGCAAAGCAGAGCAGTATGAAAAGGGGGGGGGGGGGTCTAAAAAAGGCCCACCAGCCTTTGAAATCCCTTATTGGAGAAAAGTCTTACATAGACATGCTCAAAGATCAAACATAATGCTTGAGCAAATTAAAAAACACACAGACCAGATGTCCAGCACTAAAGTTAGGATTTGAGAGTTTTTAAGACAGTTCAGATAATAACAATTAAATAAAAATAAATAAATAAATGAAAATGATTTTGAAAACACAAACATAACTTAACAGTGACAGTAAAGACATTATGTTACAAAAGATTTCTGTTCTAAATAAATGTTCATAAAAGAATCCTGAAAGAAATTGTATCACAGTTTCCACAAAAATATTGGAAAAACATTGGAATTATTTCTGAAGGATCATGTGGCACTGACGTCTGAAGTAATGGCTGCGGAAATCCAGTTTTGCCATTAATAATAGAAATAATTAACATTTTAAAAGAGAAAATAGTTATTTTGAATTGTAATAACAAATGACTTCATTTTTGGTGAAATAACTGCAGCCTTCGTTAAAAAACTGTAAAAAAAAAAAAAAAACAAAAAAAAAAAAAGTTGAGCACTAGTGTACAAGCTAGCTTTCACATAGTATATCACATTGTATATATAAAAATAAAATTGACAGAAATTTAATTTCATAATTTAAAGTCATCCAAAAAGCATCTTGGGATCCTTTCAGAAAGATTTTACAGCATATGTTGTAAATCATACTAAATTATGTAAAATTGAGCAAATTTGCATTAACCCAGTGTCAAAAATTGGAAAAATTTCCAAAAATCAGAGTTGATATCTTAAGTATGAGATTACAAAAATTGAATAAATACCTGGGAAATCACAGATAATGATCATGTCTATGTTTATAAAAGTTTTTGTTTCACATATTCCCACTAGGTGGCAATATACAGCCAGTCAATGAGTTACCTGGAATACCATCCAGCTCTTTAAGTTTCTCTCCATTGATATCTGTAGCAGTGACTTGGGCACCTTCCTTGGCGAAAGCCTGTTTTAATTATGAAGACAATGCAGGTAAAGTCAGCAGACAACAATATGCATGATTAACATGATTAATTACTAAAGAATCACAAGATGTGTTAACTTCCTCAACATCTGAAACTGGTTCAAGCTTTTACAATAAGATGCAACATTTTCGTCAAATCAGTTTAATCAAATCCATTTCTCCTGATAACAGATATTTAATAGCTCAGATCGAGCAGGGTCAGTGCTCACAGCAAGCTGGGCTGATATAAAATCATGCCAGATCTAGACTTCCAATATAACTCCACTGGTGAGATTTCATTTGATGACAATTCGAGCAATGGCATGTGTTCCCTCCATGTGATCTGCCAACTGGCTCAGGGCTACTGTATTTCCTCAATCTGTAGTTTCTCTCGTTTAATACCCATTTGAATATTCACTTGATATGGAAATGTATTCACCTAGCAGGTGTGCGTTTTAACCACCCCCAGTGCTCTACTGATAACGTGCTGTTGACTCAGAGAATTTGCCTAAATGATCTGAGACATTTTTGTTCTTTCCCCTAATGATTAATTATATAATTTTCATATTAGAAATCCTCGCAAAAATAGGAAATAGGTTGCAAAGGCTAGAAACATTCTACCCTCAAGCTGGTTTCAGCATCCTTCACTATGTCCAAGAATTCTGCATCTACACTTGACAGCCTCAAAATGTCATGTTGACAGCCCTTGCATGACAAGCTTTTATTTAAAAGGAAAACACATAGCAATTGTAAACCCTCCGAGTAAATCCATTTATTGTACTCATCAAAGTGGCACGCAGGGCTGTCAAAGCCACAGCTGAGTGCAGAAAACTTATTCAGCCTTAAGGAGGAAGTGAAATCTTTGGAATGGATGTAAAATGAATGGTTACTATAGCAGAAGCTTTTCCAATTCCTTGTGCTGCTGCAGAAAGGACTATCACTTTCCCATCCAAACGGCCCATTGTCTTCAATAACAACCTAAACGTGGAGAAAAGGCGTAAAACGAAAGGCTCATTTGTTTGACTAAATTGAATGCTATGAAAGGTAAAACATTTACACTTTTAAAGTCATACTAAACAGTTCGAAAACTCGTCTGCAGCAAACAAATAACCTGATAATCTTTTGATGGGTAATTGTAGGTGATGAACACGCAGCTATGTACGATTAATCCACAGCATATAGATATATCATGCATTATGCGACGTTAATTTTTATTATGCACTGCAACTGTGTCACGTGACGAGTGTAAAGGTAATTCAGTGCAGCAGTAAGTTTTATGAATGACTGTAAACATAAAAATAAAAAACGCAGTTCACGTTCAAGTGCTATTAATACTTCACAGCTAGTCAGTGGAAAAAATGTCAGAGGTTGTTTATAAAAATGACGAACAGTGGAGAAACTTACTGACAACTTCTGCACTTTCTGACAACTTCTGTGTTCCAGAAAAACACACGTGACGGACCAATGTCCGTGTAGTTCTGGTTTCAGCTTTCTATCAAAATAAAAGTCATGTAAAGTTTAATAAATATACGAATGAACGTAAAACATCAAATGTGATCAGTTATTGTAGAGCAAATACGGCTACTAACAATAACTATAATAATAGAAACATAAAATAAAACAACAACAGTATGATTATCTTGATTATGATGATAATAATATTAGCTTTACTGTGATAATAGCTCTATTCAGAATAAAACAATGGGCAATAATCATTCCACTCAAAGAAAATACATTAGCTCACATTCAGATTGATTCATCTCAGCTGGATTTATTAGGAAACTGCTAGAACATTCATAAATCATATTTACATTGTTTTTGCGGTAAGAGCAGGTGCGGCCATTTTGTAAAATGTATGGGTGTATGGGCTTCCGGTCTCATTGCACCATCTGCTGTACAAAACAGCTTGTTTTGCCGATTGTTATTGCAAATTGCTGTATTTAACTACATTATTTTAAAGAGTTATCCTAATTATGAACACACTGGTTTTATGCAAATAGTTTTACTGTTTACTGCATGTTGTTATTCTTATTGTTGAGTCTCGCCAATAAGCATACTTCCGCATTAAAGAATAAGGTGGGTACAAGAAATATTTAGACAATAGTGATTTCTGTATGAGAAAGAAAATAGGACTGGTTTTATACTCTGGCAAAATATGACAAATTGAATATTTCTAAAGCACTAGGGAAGACTAGATGTTAATTTCAGTGCTGCATGAAGTTGCAAGAAGGTTGTGTAACACAACAGCGTGATGTGTAATGGCTGGGTAATAGAAAACTATAGGGATGCCGCAGATAATATCCCAGACAGCAAGCCAACATTGAATAAACATAGTTTTTCCATCTGAATCATCATTATGGTTGATGTTGAAATTTAAATGCAAAATAAATGTTGAATCACCATTACCATATCGATGAAAACCCGATGTTATTAATGTTGATGGCAACAATATTGCAACAACATTGATCTATAGTTATCTTTGTGATTGATTAAACATTGATATTTGGTTTATCGGGCGATCGCTGAATGTGTTGAAAAGTCATTGATTTATAGTTGACCGGGAAACGACGCTGTTGTTGAAGAGTCATCGGCATATAGTTGACCGGGAAATATGATTGAAAATGCATCGATATATAGTTGACCGGGAAATTTTATTGAAAATCCATCGATTTTTGGTTGACTGGGAGATCAACACCAATGTACTGCACCGGACACAACTCATTTCTGGACCTTGGCACAAGCGTACAGGTAAGCTTGCTTAATGTTCGATATGAATGAATTGTACCAAATCAAATACTGTTAGGTTTATCGTTATGATCGTTAATGTAGTAACCGACGCAGTGCTGCAGTCGCTGAAATAGATTTTTGTTTTACCAATGTATCAAAATATTCCAAAAGTATTGTGGTTCTCTTCTAGCTTATAAAGTTAGCAAAACCTTATTGATGGATTCTGGGAGAACTTTAGGGTTGTTTCGTATGTGTTATGCCTTATTTACTGTATATGTAGCCTACGTGTTTTAGTGTAGTGTGATTACCATTTTAATTCTACCCCGTGTGTGACCCTTCGTGTTTGGGTGGCTGCGTCCACCCCTGTGTGTGTAGCGTGTCGTGTGTGTGTATTTGACTTTCCTATGTGTACTGTGTTCGTGCCATGTTCTGCTCCCAATCCTTGACGACAACTTGATTGAACAAATCATTGACTAAATAACAGTAACATAATTTTACTTGTATTCTAGACGCCTTGACTCAACGTCTTACAACGGCAAACACCTATGGCTTCACTCAAGCGGTACAGAAGTGGCTGCGCTACGCCCCAGACCGAGCGGGAGGAGCTGGAAGAAAGACGCTGCAGGAGTCAGCACTTTAAAAAAAAATGAAATAATACAATAAAAATTGTTTAATTTTTAAAGAATGCGTGGTGTGTCATTTGTGCTAGTCTAGGTTATTGCCTAAAGGTATAGTTTCTATTTTCTATATTTTGCTAGCCCATCCTGGCTGTCGATAAAGCAGGATTACAGCCTATTAATAATGTTTTTAATATTATATTAAAATTACAGACCTTCAGATTCAACCTGTGGTATACTAAAACACCATTGAAGTTTTGTTGATATGCTGGGATTTCAACATTGTTTCAATATCCATTGTAATCGAAATACCATTGAAATTCTGTTGATCTCTAGGTATGATTTAAACATTGTTTCAATGATAATAGAGGGTGCAACATGATGAAGAATCAACATCAGAGTTCGACGTTGATTCAATGATTTTATCGTTGACAGCGGGATGTTGATTTAACATCGTTTCAATTACTATTTGCTAGGCTTTTATTTTGAAACAAACCTTAACTGACATAAGGTTTTGGTTAAAAAATCTCAGAACTGCTTGAGGTAGGCTACAAGGGTCAGCTACCCCCACACCATTTTATTCATATTTTAGTAGAGAGAGAGAGAGAGAGAAAGAGAGAGAGAGAGAGATATTTCAGAATCAGAATGAGCTTTATTGCCAGGTATGTTTTTAGTGACAGAAGCTCCACAATGCTACAGCATGACAGTGACAAGACGATACATTATAAAAAGAACAATATACAAGTATACAAGACAGACAATGTGCAAAAATAGCAAAGACATTTGAATGGAAGTAAGAATGTGCGTTAAATAAATAACTGAAAAATGACTAAAGAGTGTATAGTGTTGTGTTCCACGATCAAGTGTTCATGAGATGGATTGCCTGAGGAAAGAAACTGTTTCGGTGTCTGGTCGTTCTAGTGCTCAGTGCTCTGTTGTGCCGACCAGATGGTAACAGTTCAAAAAGCGAGTGTGCTGGATGTGAGGGGTCCAGAGTAATTTTGGCAGCCTTTTTTCGTACTCTGGATAAGTACAGATCTTGAAGGGTAGGGAGGGTTGTACCAATGATTCGTTCAGCAGTCCGGAATATTCGACGTAGTCTTCTGAGATCAGAATTGGTAGCTGAGCTGAACCAGATGGTAATTGAAGTGCAGAGGACGGACTCAATGATGGCAGAGTAAAACTGTTTCAGCAGTTCCTGTGGCAGGTTGAGCTTCCTCAGCTGGTTGAGGAAGTACAGCCTCTGCTGGGCCTTTTTAGCAATGGAGTCTATGTGAATGTCCCACTTCAGGTCCTGCGAGATGGTGTTGCCAAGGAACCAGCAATGGAGTCTATGTGAATGTCCCACTTCAGGTCCTGCGAGATGGTGTTGCCAAGGAACCAGCAATGGAGTCTATGTGAATGTCCCACTTCAGGTCCTGCGAGATGGTGTTGCCAAGGAACCTGAATGACTCCACTGTGTTTACAGTGCTGTTCATGATGGTGAGTGGGGGGAGAGCGGGGGGGGGGGTCCTGCAGTCCATGATCATCTCCACAGTTTTGAGCATGTTGAGCTCCAGGTTGTTATGACTGCACCAGACAGCCAGCTCTTTTACCTCCTGTCTGTAAGCAGACTCGTCACCGTCCTGAATGAGGCCGATAAGTGTTGTGTCATCTACAAACTTCAGGAGCTTGACAGAGGGGTCCCTTTGTCCACTGCAAAGAATGCTTTTCTTAGTTAGATTTTTTGTCTTGTTTCCAGCCAAAATACCTACAAATTCTTAAATCAAGGAGGATTTTCTAGACAAGTAAAAATAATTTTCTTGTTTTCAGAAAAAAAAAAACAAGTAAAAATTAAGTGAGTTTTTGCTTAGAACATGCAAACTAATAATCTTATTTCAAAGAGAAAACAAGTTAATTTTTCTTACCCCATTGGCAGATAATTTTGTTTGTTTCAAGCAAAAATGCACTTAATTTTGACTAGTTTTTTTCTGAAAACCCTCACCGATTTAAAATTTTTTAGATATTTTGGCTGGAAACAAGACAAAAAAAATCTAAGAAAAGCATTTTTTGCAGTGTTTAAATTATATTTTATGTACTCATTTTTTTTAAAAAAAAAAAAAAAAGTATAAAAGTGTTGTTTATAAGTTATATAGAGGGTTTGCACTTACGTCACAATTTGGTTAGTTACCCAGATGTGCAGCCATATAGGTGATACTCGGATATAAGCAACAACATGGATTGCACAGTTAATACTAAATACGTATAGTTCTGCTAATTTATGCTGTCTAAACCAGTTGCTTAATCAGAAGGACTGCAGAAATTCTTGCCCTGGAAATCTTGGTTCAGTTTGGCCGGCCACAAACACCTTTTGTTCCTCTGCTTTTTGCACTCTTCTCCTTGATTTGTTATCATTTTGGCAGTCTATAGTACTCTAAATGTTTTTCCTGGTCCGACCGATTAGTACAGCCCAGAACATGAAACAATTGATCATTTTCATCAGCAATAATTAGCAAAATATGCACGTTTTGTTCAGTTCCGTGGCATTGTTTATGATCAGTGCCACCAATGTGGATGATTGATGGCGCGTTGTGAAAATACTCCATTAAGAGCACATCAAAATTTGACACAAGTCATCTTGTTTTTTTTTTTTTTTGAAACATTAATAATTTGTAAAGAATGAAGACACCACTTGACATGATTCAGTATGTTTGTCTTTGCTCAAGCACACCACTTGGGTCATGATGGTCTAATCAAAAAGCTAAAGGGAAAATGACTTCGCTTAAAGACTCCATTCTGTGTTTACTGTCAAGAGGTGCTAGGACCTAAATCCAATCTAAGGTCACCGCTTGGTCAATGCAGTACAAAACATGAATGGATTGTTTCACTCTTAATACTTTGATGTTGAATCTGTCCCCATCATCCAATTCACTGAGTTGAAATTAGTGCTTTGTGAGCTTACAGGCATGAGAATAAGCACAGTGCTGCGGTGAGATACATATAGAGGGTCTGTGTGTAGCTCAGTGGATGTCTTATTAAGGCTGTAGGAAACCTTTAATGGCTTATCGATCCTGCAAAAAGTGGAGGTAAATAAGGTTTTTATGCCTGGGGCTTCACTTTCTTTTTACATCACAAGCTTGCCATTAAGCCATTAATTTCTTTGATTAAAACACATTAATAGATTTATTTATACATGAGCACATGTTACACAAGAAGAAAAACGTGAATAGTGCAGTAGTGGATAAATAAAAATAGAGATTGAAAATACTGGTAACTGATTAAAATAGTGGTTAAACCATTATTAAAGCAATTAAATCATTATAATTAAATTATAATTATAAAACATTAAACATTTTTGCTTACCCTTTTTAATTATTTTTTAGAAATGTATATTTATAAATTTTGTCATAAATTAACTAATTGTAGGAATTCTTTTCAAAGAATTAAAATTGTGCCAAACCAAACTCATTCTTCCCTATATGTCTATGAGGACATACATAATTTGTCAGCTGCAGTGTCATTTTAGATGTAATATGCATTGACACACAGTCAAGCCCGAAACCCTTATTCATACATTGGGCACCAGTGGACATTTCAGCACAACAATGACCCAAAACACACAGCAAAAGTGGTGAAGAAACGGTTAGCAGACAAAATATTAACGTTTTGCAGTGGCCCAGCCAGAGTCCTGACTCAGTTCCAACTGAGAATCTGTGGAGGGAGCTAAAGATCAGGGTGATGGCAAGGAGCCCCTTCAACCTGAAAGAGTTGGAGCTCATTGCTAAAGATGAATGGGCAAAAATACCAGTGGAGACATGCAAAAAGCTGGTCAGCAATTATAGGAAGTGTTTGATTGCTGTAAGTAAGGGATAATGTACAGGCAGCCGGTAGTTATCGCAGAAATAAGCCCCGACAGTGTGATCAGGTCTTGTATCACACTGAAGGGGCTTATCAGATGTTATAAGAACTGAAAGAAGAAATTGCCTACTTTATTTTATTTATTTTTTATTTATTTGATGTGGCACTTTGTTGGAGGTACAAGCAAGAATTGCAAAAGAAATCACTTTAATAATGAAACAGCACAGCAAATGTTCTGGAGAAATGAGAGTTCTATATTTTATATTACATAAAATATAATACAATATTCTTTCAGTGCACAACTGTCTTTCATCACTGTTATGACTGGAATCCTGATGACTAATTTGTCACTTTGCACAAAAGCTTTAAACACTGTCTGCACGAGATTAATAAAATCCTCATTGCCAGTGTTAGATTTAATTCTGTGAATCAAGTTTTAGACTGAAAGAACATACAACAAATAAAATGAAAGAAAAAATAATTCAGGCTTCTGCAGCTTACTGATTCATTCATTTCACCCCACGCTGCATAACCAACACATCAATTGATTCCAGACCCCATAGACAGATAAGTAATTATCGAAGTAGAGTGCTTTAAAAAATGCATGGACACACAAACATCCGTAAAGTCTGTAGTATTGTTAATTAGCATCTTGACACGTTAAATGGAAAGGGCGCTCCTTAGAAGACTGGATAATTGATTTCTTATTGTTTTCTTATTACTGTAATAAGGCATATCATTAATCAAGTACCCTTAATTAGTCTGAGCTGCAGAGAGAGTAAGAGTAATGCAACTGTCTGATTCGTCCTGAGGGAACATAACTTTCATGTGAAGATTTATCTTACTTTCTTTCCACAAATAGGCTTGACTATTTCCATTTATCCCAAGTGATAAGTGAGTAAAGTCCTTGTCTTTTCAAATCTACTTTTAATAGATTTCACTGTAGATGAAACCATTCTCTAGTAATGAGTCTGAACAGAACAATATTTTAAGGAAAGAGACCCACCGCTGAACTGTAGGCTATTTCTCACCATGCAGTGATTTACAACTTTGACATTTACAACATTAGCAGATTACCCATGAGTTTAGACACTCTTCCTCACTCTAACGCTTCGAAACATCAAACGATCAATACGTGTCCTGAGACAGATCCTACTTTTCCCTCTGGTTTATTTGTACATTTTCAGCAGACACACACACACACACACACCTTTGAAAAAACATTTTATTTTACATTTTAGCATGTTGTTAGCATTTATAACAAATTGCTAGCATGTTTAAGCACATTGCTAGCATTTTACCACATTGCTAGCATTTACTACATTGCTAGCATCATGTTGCAAGCATGTTTTATGTTTCTAGCATTTTTAGCATGTTGCTAGCATGTTTAAGCACATTGCTGACATTTTAAAACATTGCTAGCATTTACCACATTGTTAGAATCATGTTGCAAGCATGTTTCTAGCATTTTTAGCATGTTGTTAGCATTTGTAACACATTGCTTGCATGTTTAAACACATTGCTAGCATTTTTAACACATTGCTAGCATCATGTTGCAAGCATGTTTTATGTTTCCAGCCAATTTTAGCATGTTGTTAGCATTTATAATGCATTGCTAGCATGTTTAAGCACATTGCTAGCATTTTAACACATTGCTAACATCATGTTGCAAGCATGTTTTATGTTTCTAGCATTTTTAGCATGTTGTTAGCATTTGTAACACATTGCTTGCATGTTTAAACACATTGCTAGCATTTTAACACATTGCTAGCATCGTGTTGCAAGCATGTTTTATGTTTCTAGCATATTTTAGCATGTTGCTAGCATTTATAACAGATTGCTAGCATTTTTAAGCACATTGCTAGCATCGTGTTACAAGCATGTTTTATGTTTCTAGCATATTTTAGCATGTTGCTAGCATTTATAACAGATTGCTAGCATTTTTAAGCACATTGCTAGCATCATGTTGCAAGCATGTTTTATGTTTCTAGCATTTTTTAGCATGTTAGCATTTTTAACACATTGCTAGCATGTTTACGCACATTGCTAGTATGTTTACGCACATTGCTAACATTTTAACATGTTGTTAGCATTTTATAAAACATTGCTAACATGTTGTAGCACATTGTTAGCATTTTTAACACATTGCTTGCATGTTTTAGCACATTGCTAGCATTTGTAACGCATTGCTAGCATGTTTAAGCACATTGCTAGCATTTTAACACATTGCTCGCATCGTGTTGCAAGCATGTTTTATGTTTCTAGCATATTTTAGCATGTTGCTAGCATTTATAACAAATTGCTAACATGTTTAAGCACATTGCTAGCATCATGTTGCAAGCATGTTTTGTTTCTAGCATTTTTAGCATGTTAGCATTTTTAACACATTGCTAGCATGTTTACACACATTGCTAACATTTTAACATGTTGTTAGCATTTTATAAAACATTGCTAACATGTTGTAGCACATTGTTAGCATTTTTAACACATTGCTTGCATGTTTTAGCACATTGCTAGCATTTGTAACACATTGCTAGCATCGTGTTGCAAGCATGTTTTGTTTCTAGCAAATTTTAGCATGTTGTTAGCATTTATAATGCATTGCTAGCATGTTTAAGCACATTTCTAGCATTTTTAACACATTGCTAGCATCATGTTGCAAGAATGTTTTATGTTTCTAGCATTTTTTAGCATGTTGTTAGCATTTATAATGAATTGCTAGCATGTTTAAACACATTGCTAGCATTTTTAACACATTGCTAGCATCATGTTGCAAGCATGTTTTGTTTCTAGCAAATTTTAGCATGTTGTTAGCATTTATAATGCATTGCTAGCATGTTTAAGCACATTGCTAGCATTTTAACACATTGCTCGCATCGTGTTGCAAGCATGTTTTATGTTTCTAGCATTTTTAGCATGTTGTTAGCATTTTTAGCACATTGCTAGCATGTTTACGCACAATGCTAGCATTTTAACACGTTGTTAGCATTTTATAAAACCTTGCTAACATGTTGTAGCACATTTTAAACACATTGTTAGCATGTTTAAGCACATTGCTAGCATGTTGTTAACATTTTTAACACATTGCTAGCATTTTAACACACTGCTAGCATGTTTTAGCATATTGTTAACATTTTAAGAAACAGAATGTTGTACTGTAGCATGTTGCTAGCATTTTTAGCACATTGTTAATGTTTTCAAACATTGCTAGTATGTTTAACACATTGCTATGCTAACATGTTTTAACATGTTAAATGTCATGCTAGCATTATTCAGCATGTTTCTAACATTTTAACATGTTGTTAGCTTGGCAGGCTAGTTGTTAGACTTTGCTAATAATAGACAGGCACACTAATATAAATCATGACATTTGATACATAGACAGACATATCTAGTTTAAATACTCTCTGTAAGAGAATGTCTGATCAGCTAGAGAAAATCCACCATACATATTTTTGGTAGTTTTAATCCAAACTTTTTTCAAAACCAATCATTTTTATACACGTTTGAAATTACTTTCTTGAAATCCTGTTTGACAACATGTCAAATATAGGCTCTTAAAATGATCTTCATGTTCACTTCACCATAGCCCATCACCATCTGCAATCTATATTCATGGCACACCATTGAACTGAATCAGGCAGCATTCGGTTTTAAATTCCTTACCTGGTGGAAGCTTTCCATCGAGTGCTGTTGAAATTGCAATTGGACGCTAATTGCAGGGACAGTTTCCCTCGAGCTATCAGGGTTAAGAGCTATTTACTCAATGTGAACATGGAGGATTGTTGACCCAAAAGGTGCACTGGAATGAGTCATAAGAACAGGAACAAGTGCAAATAGAAAAAACAGCTGATTACAAGATACTGATACTTGTACTGATACACTGTTAAATATATAGTGTGTCTAAAGTACTTTATATACAACCTCACTATTTTTTTTTTTCTGCTAAACGTCTGTATTTTACAACTTCCCCAATTCATATGAATGACCTACACCTAACCCTGCCCCTAAACCTACCCATCACTGGGGTTTAGACAAATTGTACAAAATTGTACAAGTGAGGTCTTACAAATACATACGAATTGGTCGTGAGATAATGTTGGACAGATCCATTCTTTACCTGCTTTACCAAAATAATAATAATCCAGTAAACACCAAGGCATGTTTGGAGGTGATAAACCAAACTGTAATGGATTTAAACTGCAAGATATTTTTAATCAATAACAACAGTTATAGAATCAGCATCTCTAGCAATGCCCTTCTTAACAGTTAAACTGCAGCTGTGGCGATTTCACTAATCCAGCTACTGAATAGGACAAATAAACCGAATGCTCTATTCCTCTCTTAGCCCCAGTTTGTGAACAAACTTCCATCATTCTCCACGGCAATGATTAAGTCTCCAGCATCAGCTGTAATAAACAGCTCCACTGGAGATTCTTTCAGCTCCATCCTCTGCGCTGCATGAGAACCAGCACAGCTGAATGTGGCTTTGCTTCATTTTGCTGCTCTCACCCAGCATCTCCTGCTACGACAGATAACATGTACAAGGAAGGTTTTTTTTTCCAAAAGGGCCAATAAATGCAATGTCATTTTTTTTAAATGAAAAGTGAACAATGTCATTCAAATGTTGAAAAGAAAGTGTCCCCCAAGCACACAGTCATTTGTGAGATTACATGCGCTAATAGATTTGTTATGCAACACCCTTGATGAATTTTCAAGAAATCCATTCTTTATTGCATTTTCCCAGTTTATTCAGCAATTATTCAGATATTGCATACAAGAGAATTTTTGTTAAATAGACTCTGCCAATTCTATAACCTTCGGGTTTTAAACAAACGACTGTACGCATATGAGCATATGAGCATCATTTCCATAATGTTGCTGCGCTGTAATATGTAGATTTCCATCAACTAATTGCAGAACATTGTGAAACACAATCTATCTCCGACTGCAGTTATTTGAAGGCTCCCAGCAGCCCTAAATGTGATTCTTCCTAAAGCTATCCTAAATTTAATAATGAGTGACACAGCCACAATGGCATCGCATATAAAGACGCCCAATCCTGTTTCAACAGGCTTCAAGTGACAATTACGGAAAGAATGAACTGCTCTAGCTTCTACCAATTAAAGCAGCTTCATTACACATGCAGTTTCAATTAAATTCAGCATTTAGATCATAAACCAAGGCAGAAGGCTATAGTTTATCACAGCCTCAGAGAATTCTCTACCATTACCACTCTCTCCCTTCAGAAAAGAAAAAAAACTAGTTGGATATTACAAATCCTCCTCAATAAGATGCTTTTAGATTGCAGGTAAATCAATTAAAAGATAAAGACAAGATGTGCTTGTGGGATACTCCTGAAAAACTCTCTCTCTCTCATCTCTTTTCGACTTCATTGAGTTTCTCACTAAACAGTTCACACTTTGAATCACTAATGCAAAATAACTGCAGGGAAACACTGATGAAAACGGATAGTTCTCTCCAAAATGCAAATTCTGTCTCATTTAGTCACCTTCATTTTGTTCTGACCCCATATGCTGTTACTTTTTCTGAGTAGAAACACTGACAACAACAGTGCTCAGAGAAAAAGGTACAAAGCTGTCACTGATACCCTAAGGTACATCTTTCAACCTTATTTACCCCTAAATGTTATCTAAGGCGCCTAAAGTGTACATATTAGTACCTTTCGAAAAGATACCTTTAAAAAAATGACAGTTTTGTATCTTTTTTTCAAAATGTGTATATCTAGGGGCTGTCAAAATGCACCACAAAGGCATATAACTTGCATTCAATGTCAGCTAAAGCAATTCAGTGGCTTTAGTTGTGAAATGTATGTAATTATTCACCGATCTTGCTGTCGCACAAAGCTCATATCTAGCACACATTCTTCTTTGATTAATACTAGTCACAATCTAACTGGAAACAACACCACTTGATTTATATAGCTAAAAGGAAGAGCAAATCTGATCATGAAGATGAATGATGAGCCTTACAGTAGATAAAAAAAGGCATTGCTTAGAATTTTGCCCTGTTTTTAGTGTTCTATTGTTCTGTTTGCTGCTGTGATTTGGACTTTTTTCTTCTTTGACAGATAGACACCCTGTTGAAAAAAACAGCATATGCTGTTTAGATATGTTTTGAAGCATAGCAGCTGGTTTAAGATGGTTCTTATTTACAGTTTTTCTCAATTGCTTAAACACATTTCTTGAAATTATGCCTCTTATTTGCGAAACTCTAAACACAAATCCACAACTCCTAACTCAATTCCCCAAACTTCTTATATTGAGGTCAAAATGAAGCTCTCCACTCAAAACAACACAATCTTGCTGAAAAACCAAACTTTGCTCTCAGACATGACACACAAATTCTCAAAAACACACACACTACAACACAGTTTTACACACTGATGAGATCAATTCAAAACAATACAACCAAAACAATCCAAATAAAAAACTTTTCACATGATGAAAACAACAAATCTATGCCTTTGCAAGTGTTTTATTCCTTAATTTAATGTACTGTAGAGTACAGTACAAAACAGCAAACAACAACAAAATATAATTTTTCTGCCCAGAATCCTGTCTTTGGTCTGGGACAGGCCAAAGAACCTCTTCAGCATCACAGGCTAAATTAGCCCTGGCCAGGCAGCAGGGGTCAAATCCTCTTGCATGCCTGATCCAACCCTGGCACTCATCAACTAAAATATATGAGACTGCTTGTTTTCTCGCCCTTGCCCTTCCTCTGTCTCTTCCACGTTGTCGTTGTCATCCACCTTCTTCTCCTCCTCTTCCTCTTTCACCTCCTACTCTTCCTCTTCAAAATTACACATTACTGTATGTGGGATACTGATTGAAAAAGACTGGATAGGATTCACAGTTACACTTGTACTGTACTAGTGGTCTGAGGAAAAAAATAAAAATGCATTACAGTGTCATTGTGAAACAGCAAAGAAAAAGAAATACGGGCACAAAGGTAAAAATACAAATTCGAAAGTCTACTGTCAGATTTTGTAACTCCTGCGTTGTCCTCTGTCTATATACAGTATGCTTTCCAATTGAAGGTTCAAGAGATGTACCTTTGTGCTATTTCAGAGAACTGCTTTATCATTGGTTGATATACATTATCTTCATTAGTGAAAGTAAAGATTCACTTGAATAATTCATGGCAAATTTACAAAAAGTCTAATAGAAATGTGTAGAATATATGATTGACAGTTTATAACAACTAGATCAAAAATTTTGCATTTAGGTAATGACTTATACGATGAGCTAATGACTTGATGTTTTGAGGGGTCAAACTATTGCACAGAGAACTATATCATACATTTTGAGCAACATGACAATAGCAACTGATAATGTGGGAAACCGCAGACAAATGTATCTAATCAGTTGTATGAATGTACCAAAGCAATCACAACTTGAACAGAAGAATGAGAAGCTTTTTATGATGTGCACAAGAGACTAGATGATGTGGATGTTGAACAAGTAGTTTTGACAATTTCATTTCTGATCTGAGAAATGCACCAAAGTGACTGAGAAAAACTGTAAGCTGACTTTGGCTTCTTTTAGGTTCTGATTTGTGTGTGCTAAATTTTGACTCCTAGTGTTTCCACTTGGATAATTGTGTGCTAATTGAGCTCAAACTTCACAGATTGAGTGAACAATTTTGAATGCTTGTGCTTTCTAAATGACCACATGGTGTAAGCACTGAGAAATGTAGGGGTTTGTGTGTAGAGTTTTGCAGTAGCAGTTCACCAAATATAACTCATGTGTCAAAGCAGGGAATAGTGTTTATTGTTTAGGGAAATGGGTGTGCTTCTTCAAAAATGGCGTTATAGTTTTGAAATTTTAGTTCAAAAGACTGGTTATAGTGTTTTAGCAATTGAGAAAAACTGTAATCCTGAGCTGGGTATAAGCTGGTTTAAGACCCTGCTCTGGACCTCATAACCAGCTTTTAACCAGCTCAGGACCAGCTTAAACTAGCTCATGACCAACTGGTTTGTTTAACAGGGTAGTATTCATTTCTACAGCACATCATGCTTCTGTCTTCATATTAGGTGTGAAACCCATCTGTTAAATAAAGCAAAAATCACTTCAGCTGTGCTCTAGAAGTAATGTGATGTCACACTGAGAAAATTTTACTCCATTATTACAACCATCCCAACACTAAAATCCTGTCAAAGGCATAATTGTGATATTAGCACAGTTAATGATCAGCCAAATCTGACGGGTGATTTAACATCTTTTTACTTTGCCCAACTCACAGTAATTGCCAGTTTAACACTGCCCCAAAATCACTATTCATCTTCAAAGAGAGATTCCTATTATAAATTGATAAATCTTCACTATGTAGATTAGTATATTTATCTTTCAGAATTTAAGGATATGAATTGACCAAATATGTATGCTAATATGCTTACTGATCTTGTCGTCCAGTAGTATTTCCAGTGACATATATCTAAATATGTAAATGCTCACAAAGGAAAACCTTCCCCTCTCTTATTCACCAGATTCAATTATTGCTATTGAAACAATAAATTCCACATTTAGGATCACATAGGATCATTTACAACACAGTATGTACTGCTGTATGTGGTTCCTCTGAAAGCATGTTGTAGGCGTTCGATTCACAGCTGGTATTTTAGCAGAGGAACCAGACCGAGAAAAAGAACTGCTACAGAGATTCGCCTGGTAGGTCAGAACACTAATGGCCAATAACAGATGCTTTTCAAGATATATGAGGATCAAGACCACTTTCATCTCAGTCATTTTAAACGCATTTGTATGGCAGTGGACTGAGGGTCACGACTCACGACTAACTTGTAATCATTTCCTTTTTCAGTTTCTAAAACTAAATGCTGTTCTTTAAAACTCCTCATTGCCTTTCAAAAAATCCTGCTCAGTTTAAAAATGACTGTCCTTTTTTGGTTCGTTGTGCAGTATAATCATTTATAGAACAGGTATAGAGAAGGAACATACTGTGGATGGCTAAGATGATGTCTCAACCAACCAAAGTCCACTTTTTTGGGAAAGCTTTCTGTTAAAAACGGATTGTAAGTGTAACATATAAAATATATCAAGACACTCACTTGTCACCACTTACTTGGCTTTCTGCTTGGTTCAATAGGGGCTTTCAACCTGGAGGAACCTTTTTATAGTTCTTAGAACTATTGGTGGAAGTACCCGCTTTTTGACATGTTCGCACCACAGGCAACGGTTTTAGTTCTAGGAGCTCCATTTGGGGAAACTGAACTGTGACCCTAGACAACAAAACCAGTCATAAGTGTCTTTCATAAGTGTCATCTGAAAGCTGAATAAATAAGCTTTCCATTGATGTACACTACCTTTCAAAAGTTTGGGGTCAGTAAGACTTGTAATAGTCTTTAAAGAAGTCTCTTATGCTCATCAAGGCTGCATTTATTTGTTTAAAAATACAAAAAAAACAGTAATATTGCAAAATGTTTTTACAATATAAAATAATGTTTTTTTTTTTATTTTAACATACTTTAAAATAGAATTTATTCCTGTGATGAAAAGCTGAATTTTTATCAGCTGTTACTCCAGTCTTAAGTGTCACATGATCCTTCAGAAATCATTCTAATATGCTGATTTATTATTAGAATGATCAATGATGGATAATATCAACAGTTGTGCTGCCAAATATTTTTTGGAACCTGTGATTTTTTTTTTTTTCAGGATTCTTTCATGAATAACAAGTTTAAAAAGTAAATTTATTTATAACAATGTAAATTATTTATTATTAACTTTTAATAAACTTTTAATTATTAACTTAATACATCCTTGGTGTATAAAAGTATTAATTTCTAAAAAAAAAAAAAAAAAATGATAGGACAATATTTGGCCGAGATACAACTATCTGAAAATCTGTAATCTGAAGGTGCAAAAAAAATCTAAATGCTGAGAAAATCGCCTTTAAAGTAATCCAAATATAGTTCTTGGTAATGAACATTACTAATCAAAAACTAAGTTTTAATATATTTACGGTAGAAAATTTACAAAATATTTTAATGGAACAAGATCGTTACTTATTATCCAAATGATTTTTTATGTAGAAGAAAAATCGATAATTTTGACCCATACAAAGTATTTTTGGATATTGCTACAAATATACGCATGGTACTCAAGTTTCGTTTTATGGTCCAGGGTCACAATTAGCTCCTACAGAGTAAGGGAACTACCAGTAACGTAAGTGTTAGTTGATTGGCCAAATGCATACAAAACACTGGCTACCCGGGATTTTTAAAAAAGTCATGTAACAATATTTACTCCAGGAACATGAAAAACAGCAATAATGGCATTTAGCTACCTGTTGTCTGAAGCACATTGTTCTTTTCCCAGCATCTATAGTTTGTAACACAGCAAGTTGTCATAGGAGTTTTAGTCAGATTTTTCAATTGTGTGAATTCTGTGTTTACATTCCATCTCCGTTATCATGAAACCCACGACACACAACAAAATCAGCTCCGATCACAGCGAGTTTTATTGCTTGCTGTTGTTCAGGTTTTCTTACAACAACCAACTTTTCCCACTTGCAAATATTGACAGGCATTGAGTACTGTTGAGCACTGTGAGGCACCAAACTATTGTACATTTTCTGATATCTGAAATTTTTAATGAAAGCATCCATAGTTCTCCATATAAAAATGGAAAAAAGAAATATGCTACAAACAGAAGCAGACATGTTTTTAAGGTATTCTAATGTAAGAAATTCTGCCCTGAAAGATACTCCTTTCACATGAGTCACCGAAAGATTTCTGCGAGAACTGGAATGGAATATAAAATGGCAATATTAATATAGAAAAGGTTTATTGGGGGAAAGCTATCGAGCACACATGAATGTTTATTCTTACTCTAATGTTAGATATATATTTTTTCATAATTTTTCCTCACATTTCAAGTGATACACAAATGCAGTAATCATGTAGAGGTATATTTGTCATTTTGTCATACCTATAAGAGGAAATCAATTTGTACTGGTGTTGTTGTCTGTATTTTTGGATTCTAGTTCTGAGTCATTTTCACGTTTCAGCCATGAATCTGCTAAATTAATAATTCACTCATCACCACAGAAGAACAGATACCAACCAAACAGCTTGTGCCTACACATATGTGGCAGAAACTGAAACCAATAACCAGACAAAATCTGAGAAATAATTCAAGTAAGAATTCTTGATTATCAGAAATTTTACTTGAAGATTCTAGGTTCGATGCCAAGCCATTGGAGCTCAGCTACAGCAGAAGCTAGAGAGTCTGAGGGGATGAATCCAGAAGATTGAGATTCTTGCCCTATGGGAAATTCACCCATGCTTAAAAGAGATTTTCATTACATGGACTTTGATTCTTTCTCTAGTGACCAGAAAGAAAATAAGCAAGCATGAGTTTTCATTCCATCATGCATCTGAATCAAATTTATGGCATATGTAAGTCCTGTCTGGAGATTTGTCAACTCAGAAAGTAAATATTGTATGTAACAAGCAAATAACAAAATCTTCCACATCTCTCTTTGAATTCTTCACTCCTCATGTATCATTCCCTTATATATAAAGATTTGATTTCTTGCTCGACTTAGCAAACTTAAATAGAATAGGTTACATCTGAGCATGCCTTATGCCTCGAGGAGTCTGTTCAGAGATATCTGGCCCTTGATCATGACATGTAGCCGGTTTGAAAAGACCAGTGAACTAAGAAGCACCATCATGCTCATTTCATCTTGTTAAATAGTAAAAGCCTCTTAAACTAAGCTTGCCATAGCTACCTTCACTTAAAGTATGCCGAAGTACAATGTCTGTTGTATTCAGACACAGAATAAAGCTAATTAAAGGTTATTAAATACTGGCTTATATACAGTATAAGGGGTGGGAAATATAACCAAAGTTTTTATTTATTTTACAGTAACGATATATATTAATATATAGGTATTTTTGCTTTAAATACGGTCACTATGATAGCAAAATTTTTTGACACTATAGAAATTTCATAATTCTTGTCAGTTTCACAAAAAAACTAATACTAGCATAAAAGAAAACTCAATCACACTGAAGACAAGTAAACAGTTAGCAATTAAATAAGAAAAAGAAACTAATTACAAGCAATAGAGAAAAACTACAGTAGAACAAATAAATAGGAAATGCTACATACATTGCATAAAGTAATTAAATGTATAAAAACACTGCATATTCTTCACTGTGTAAATGTATATTTCTTTTTATTCAAGTTACAAAAGTGCTTTAGTTAAGAGCAGTGAGAGATTTTCTCTCTTTTCTTGTTTGATTAACATGAATGACAGACAGCAGGAATATTAGACTGCTGTCACTTTAGGAGCTGCCTGGATCCAATACTGTATCACGTGTTTTCTTTCTCAGCTGTTTGCTTTCACTTAAGACATAAATAACTGTGTTTACAAGGATGCTTGCAAAGTCGGGCATTTTGACAGATACAAGTACGTGTATTTAACTGTTCAAGGCCTTTAAAGCATCAAAAATAACCTAGTTCAATACTCCCGCGCTCTAGGAGCAGACAGCGCGCATATAGCGAAAGTTCTCTTTCGTTGCTTATTGCGCTTTAGTGTCTTAAAATCACTTGTTTTTAATGCAATGCTTAAAAATGCATGCAAGCAATATGTTTTTCTGACCATGTAGCACAGCAATGTAGTCATTTAACTGCGATAGAGACGATAGTACAAAATCTCTACTAGCTGACAGATTTCTGGTTAATCGTGTCTACTGGGTTATTGGACACATATAAAAATCATTAGAAAAACTAACTGAAATGAACACATGTGGCGGTTAAACAGTGAGCACTTTAATCATTTTTGTACACACTTACAGTATGATTATAGCTCCATATTTGGATTAAGGATGTGGAATCCTTGGGTACAAATCCCATCAAAAACATGACTCATGATGAAAGATCTGAAAGATGAAAGGTCAAAAAACAATGTAAAACGGCATGCTTGCGATTGAGTTTTTATGCCACATTTGCTTTATTAGTTCATACTATCAGTAGGTTTAGATGTAGTGCAGATGGTACGTTATTTTAAAACGTCACAGAGAATTAGAGTTACAACACCACTCAATGGACATTTCAAGACAGAACTGCGGTGACACATACAAAACCAATGTCACATAAAACGTGCCATAGGTTTCAGATATGTTTCAGATGAAAAAAACAACACTCTCTTAGCACCACTCAGTGGACATTTGACATTGTATATGTCACGAAAACTACATATTTTGCGTCTTGTGAAAAAGTTCCCACAGGTACGTTTTTGTCATGAGATCAGGTTGCTACCATCTATCAGTATCTATAGAGCCTCATGTGTGACATTCTTGAATTACTGAATTTCACCTATTCCAATACCAGTATTGAACACTCATCCCAAACAGCCTGGTTTTGTCTCCTTTGCCAGTTATCCTTCATTCTGTAATTTCAATCTGTCAATCTACTTTAATTCATCTTTTTTTCTGGTTTCTTTCTGGAGGACTACTCACGGAAAGATTCTGTGGAGGCTCCACATGCCTGGTTAGCCAGAGGCAGTATGCGATGAAAACAGGGGCACAGCTATCTGCTGCAGCTTAGAGACAACGCTTTATCTTGAAACATTTTATAGTGCGAGACGATTTCTTGGGGGTTTCCCAAAAGCACTGTTTGAAAAAGTTTGAAAAAGATGCTTTTCTTCTTAGCAGGGACGGCCGGATCTGAAATGAAACTTTTGGATCTAACACAAATCAAAACAGACATCTAATTTTTCTTAAATTCAACATGAAATGTTGTGAGACATAATTTTATCCATTTGAAATTAACGCCAATAATGCACATCCTAGAGTAAGCAGAAGGCAATTGGCTTTTTTCATCATTTACTCAACCACAGGTACAGTGGTGTGAAAAAGTAACATTGACCTTAACTGAGGCAAGAGAGGTCTGCAGTTCTTTAGATGTTGTTGTGGGGTCTTTTGTGACCTCTTGGATGAGTCGTCGCTGTGCTTTTGGGATAATTTTGGTCGGCCGGCCACTCCTGGGAAGGTTCACCACTGTTCCATGTTTTCGCCATTTGTGGGTAATGGCTCTCACTGTGTCCCAAAGCTTTATAAATGACTTTATAACCTTTTCCAGACTGATAGATCTCAATGACTTTCTTTCTCATTTGTTCCTGAATTTCTTCAGATCTTAACATGATGTGTAGCTTTTGAGGATCTTTTGGACTACTTCACTTTGTCAGGCAGGTCCCATTTAAGTGATTTATTGATTGCGAACAGGTGTGGCAGTAATCGGGGGCAGTAAAAAAAAATCTGTGGCAGTAAAAAACTTTTCATTTAAAAACTGCATGTTGTATTTACTTGTGTTATATTTGATTCATATTTAAATTTGTTTGATGATCTGAAACATTCAAGTGTGAAAAACATAAAAAAAAAAAATCAGGAAGGGGCCAACACTTTTTCACACCACTGTACCTGTGGTTGAGTAAATGATGAAAAAATCCAATTGCCTTATGCTTACTCTAGGATGTGCATTATTGGCTTTAATTTCAAATGGATAAAATTATGTCTCGCAACAATTCATGTTGAATTTAAGAAAAATTAGATGTCTGTTTTGATTTGTGTTAGATCTAAAAGTTTCATCTCAGATCCGGCCGTCCCTGCTAAGAAGAAAAGCATCTTTTTCAAACTTTTTCAAACAGTGCTTTTGGGAAACCCCCAAGAAATCGTCTCGCACTATAAAATGTTTCAAGATAAAGCGTTGTCTCTAAGCTGCAGCAGATAGCTGTGCCCCTGTTTTCATCGCATACTGCCTCTGGCTAACCAGGCATGTGGAGCCTCCACAGAATCTTTCTGTGAGTAGTCCTCCAGAAAGAAACCAGAAAAAAAAATGAATTAAAGTAGATTGACAGATTGAAATTACAGAATGAAGGATAACTGGCAAAGGAGACAAAACCAGGCTGTTTGGGATGAGTGTTCAATACTGGTATTGGAATAGGTGAAATTCAGTAATTCAAGAATGTCACACATGAGGCTCTATAGATACTGATAGATGGTAGCAACCTGATCTCATGACAAAAACGTACCTGTGGGAACTTTTTCACAAGACGCAAAATATGTAGTTTTCGTGACATATTCAATGTCAAATGTCCACTGAGTGGTGCTAAAAGAGTGTTGTTTTTTTCATCTGAAACATATCTGAAACCTACATATGGCACGTTTTATGTGACATTGGTTTTGTATGTGTCACCGCAGTTCTGTCTTGAAATGTCCATTGAGTGGTGTTGTAACTCTAATTCTCTGTGACGTTTTAAAATAACGTACCATCTGCACTACATCTAAACCTACTGATAGTATGAACTAATAAAGCAAATGTGGCATAAAAACTCAATCGCAAGCATGCCGTTTTACATTGTTTTTTGACCTTTCATCTTTCAGATCTTTCATCATGAGTCATGTTTTTGATGGGATTTGTACCCAAGGATTCCACATCCTAAATCCAAATATGGAGCTATAATCATAAGTGTGTACAAAAATGATTAAAGTGCTCACTGTGCACCACATGTGTTCATTTCAGTTAGTTTTTCTAATGATTTTTATGTGTCCAATAACCCAGTAGACACGATTAACCAGTAGAAATCTGTCAGCTAGTAGAGATTTTGTACTATCGTCTCTATCGCAGTTAAATGATCACATTGCTGTGCTACATGGTCAGAAAAACATATTGCTTGCATGCATTTTTAAGCATTGCATTAAAAACAAGTGATTTTAAGACACTAAAGCGCAATAAGCAACGAAAGAGAACTTCCGCTATATGCGCGCTGTCTGCTCCTAGAGCGCGGGAGTATTGAACTAGGTTATTTTTGATGCTTTAAAGGCCTTGAACAGTTAAATACATGTACTTGTATCTGACAAAATGCCCGACTTTGCAAGCATCCTTGTAAACACAGTTATTTTTGTCTTAAGTGAAAGCTCTGCATGGCAGAGTTCCAAGATGAAAACTGCTGCTGAGCAAAAAGAACATAAAGGCTCATCTCAGTTTTGCCAGAAAACATCTTGATTATGCCCAAGACTTGACGAAACAAAAGTTGAACTTTTTGGAAGGTGTGTGTCCCATTACATCTGGCATAAAAGTAACACAGCATTTCAGAAAAAGAACATCATACCAACAGCAAAATATAGTGGTGGTAGTGGTCTGAAGCTATTTTGCTGTTTCTAGACCTGGAAGACTTGCTGTGATAAATGGAACCATGAATTCTGCTGTCTACCAAAAAATCCTGAAGGACAATGTCCGGCTAAACTCACCAGCAAAACCACCTCTGTATGGCTGAAGAAAAACAAAATGAAGACTTTGGAGTGGCCTAGTCAAAGTCTTGACCTGAATCCTATTAAGATGCTCTGGCATGACCTTAAAAAGGCGGTTCATGCTTGAAAACCCTCCAATGTGGCTGAATTACAACAATTGCCAAGATGAGTGGGCCAAAATTCCCGCACAGTACTCTAACAGACTCACTGCAAGTTATCACAAACGCTTGATTGCAGTTGTTGCTGCTAAGGGTGGCCCAACCAGACTTTCAGATCATGGACAAAGATACATTAAATATTCTGCAGAGGAAAAAGTCATACAGTTTAAAAAAAACAATATATGAGGACAGAATTTGTATCTGAGCTATTCCTTTAACATCCATTCCTACAGAAACCAAATTGAGTCATATTTCTGAGTGGTCAATATCATCCCCTTATTCCACCTTGGAATCATCCAATCAACATTAGCAAAATAAGAGAATGGCTTGATTAGAAAGAAAATTAATTGATAGACACACAAAGGCCTGGTCTTTTTCACTACAGTAATCCACATTGTATTGAACTAGCTTCTGCCTTTAAGATAGAAACAAAAAGACGGCCAATTCTTCAAAAAGATGCAGTAATCAGAATCCCAGCATGGCTCATTGACATGATTGCATAAGTGAGAAGCCCATTCATCTGATTAGTATTGTTATAAACATATTAAGAATGGACTATCTGCAGATGTGAGAAGAATGGTGATAACGTCAGTTAGGCATGTAAATCATACTTATTTATTTATTTATTTATTTTTAATTTAACAGCCTATTTTTTTGATCCATTTCAAGGAAATGAAAACAAATCAAGTGGCAGATCCATAATGATAACAAGCACACTGGGATGCTAGTTAAGAGATTTCATTTTGACTTTGAATTTTATTCCCCAAATGGGATACGCAAAGCACCTTCACAATATTGTTATGCCACAATCACTCAAAGCTATTATTCAAAAGTTATATTTTGAAGGCAGTTACAAGGATAGTTCACCCAAAAATGAAAAAGGTGACTGGGACGCCATTTCCAAATGTCCCTTCTGGGTATTCACTGACTTCACATCATTTGTACCCCTTTCCTTAAGCCAGAACTGAGGTCTCCTTGACATTTTCAAAGAGGCTTGCGGATGCCAGCCCCCTTTGGCGCACAATTTAACATTACATAGAGGTGAGAAAGCAAAATCACTGGAGTACATCACTGGCCCCTATAGCATTTGTTTGCCAGATGCATATATTTTTGTGATTTGCTGGACTATGAGAGAGTGAGACCCAAATCAAGCCCTATGAAGGTGAAGCACCACATCAACTTGATGAAAAAGTGCCTCGGTCCCTGATTTCTCCATAGGGGGCTGTAAGGACAAGCTCCGCGGAGATCGTATCTCTGTGAGAGAAAATGAAAAGCCAAATGGTCCAATTCAGTAATGTCTTCTTTGAGACGTCTGGACAGATGCAATCTTATGAAAACAGTACAAGACAGTCAACAAGCAATTGTTTATTGTGGCTCCATGAGACAAACATTTGTAGTCAAAAGTTTTTACACACCTTGTGAATCTGCAAAATGTTAATTATTTTACCACAATAAGAGGGATCATGCAAAATGGATGTTATTTTTTATTTAGTACTGACCTGAATAAGATATTTCACATAAAAGACATTTACATAATAGTCCACAAAAGAAAATAATAGCTGAATTTATAAAAAAAAAAAAAAAACCCTGTTCAAAAGTTTACATACACTTGATTCTTAATAAAGTGTTGTTACCTGAATGATCCACGGCTGTGTTTTTTTTTTTTTTTTTTTTTTTTTTTTTTTTAGTGATAGTTGTTCATGAGTACCTTGTTTTTTAAACAATTAAACTTTCCTCAGGTCTCACAGATTCTTTGGTGTTTTTTTTTTTTTTTTGCTTTTTTTTTTTAGCAATTTTGAACCCTTTCCAACAATGGCCGTATGATTTTGAGATCCATCTTTTCACACTGAGGACAACTGAGGGACTCATATGCAACTATTATTAGGTTCAAACACTCACTGATGCTTCAGAATGAAAAAAATGATGCATTAAGAGCCGGGGGTGAAAACTTTCGAACGATGTGTACATTTTTCTTATTTTGCCTAAATATCTTTTTTTATTTTTTTTTATTTAGTACTGCCCTTCAGAAGTTTTGTTACTATTTACATGTTCCCCAGAAGACAAAATAAGTTATTCTTCATTGTTTTTCCTTCTGGAGCATCATTGAGCATTTGAACCTTCTGAAATAGTTGCATATGAGTCCCTCAGTGTGAAAAGATGGCTCTCAAAATCATACAGTCATTGTTGAAAAGGGTTCAAGTACACAAAAAATGCTGATAAACCAATACATTTGTGGGACCTGAAGGATTTTTCTGAAGAACAGCAGGCAGTTTAACTGTTCAGGACAAACAAGAAACTTATGAACAACTAGCAGGAAAAAAACAGCTGTAACAACACAGTATTAACTATATAAGTGTATGTAAACTTTTGAACAAGGTTATTTAAATAAAAAGTAACATGCATTTTGCATGATCCCTCCTATTTTTGTTAAATAATGAACATTTTGCAGATTCTGCAAGGTGTATGTAAACTTTTGACTTTAACTCTATGTTTATAGCATCATGACCATGGATATGCTTATGGTAGGTAGGACAAAAGAGAAACAATTTACAACAACTCAGCCTTGAAACACCACAGTTTAAACACAAATTTGTGCATGACAACCCATCCCTCGAATTCATGATATGTTATCATCTCATATGTAGAGTAACATTATATTATTCAGACAAATGCTAAACATTCATAATATCATAATTTTAAATGCCTCCCAGAAGATCAGCAGCTCCATATCAATATAAGTCTCCTGCCATGTTTAACAGCAGGCAACAGACAGATTGTGGGTTAGGATCCTGTGGCTTTCTTCAAACATGAACAACACATATGCGGATGTTGGAAATAGAGTGGCTGATGACTCATCAGACCCTCTTGCTTTTTTTTTTTTTGCTAAAAATCGCCTCAAATATTCAAGGCATGTTTCCTAATGCATCATATCATGAGAAAGATTATATACACTGAAATCACCAACTCTCCTGCAAACCCAGTAGGCATACTTACCAAAAATTTCCAGAGATGGGGCATTTTTATGCACAAAACGTATAGCGAGGGAATGAAAGCAGAGAAATACGATGAAGGTAAATGGGGCACGGAGTCACAGAGAATCAGGTGCTCCCGTTGAGAAATGCCTTGTGGGAGTGTTTCACTCACACACTGGTGCTCCTTTGTACATTCCTCCATTGATTAGTAGCATCCCTCACGCAGTACAGATAAGGCATCTCTATTTGTTGTGTCTCAATGGCTGGTGTCCAAGGCAAAGCTGACGCATCCGCAGTCTTATCGCACCAGGCATGTTCAGAAAGTATAATGCTGTAAATCAATTCTGGCCTAAGGACAAATTGATTGAGCTGTTGTAAAGTGTCTAAGTTGGAGATCAAACAGCTCAGGCACTCAGCAAGATGAACCTTCTATTTGTAGTGGCCCTTGAGAATTTAAATGCTTTACTCTATTGTGTCTTGCAGCAAATGCATTTCCTAGTATTACATGAGCATCGTCCAGCTATTAGTATTGTTCTGTGCTTGTCACAAGAGTGGATGAGTTTCATGCACCAGTGAGTATCTTCTGACTACCTCACATATCTATTTTTGTTGTTTCTATATTCATATTCCACTGTTTTTTTTAGAATATTTCTCTGCCAAAGCCAGCTCCTGCCATGTGCGCTGTGGTACTCTTGTGGACGCATGTTGAAAACTGACACAAAAGAGCACACAAATATTCTCATAGCTTCATAAGATTACAGCTGAACCACTGATGTCGCATGGACTATTTGATTGATGTCCTTCCTACCTTTCTGGGCCTTGAACATGTCAGTTGCATTTTTGTCTATGCAGGATCAGAAAGCTCTTGGATTTCATCAAAAATATTTTAATTTGTGTTCATAAGATGAACAAAGGTCCTAAGGGTTTGGAACTACACCATTTTTGGGTGAACCATCCTTCTAAAATCTGTTAGTAAAAACAGATAAGACAGATAAGGCATACAAAGTATTTTTGACTTAAAACCAGGTTAGAATAAAACCTTTTTGAACCACATGAAACATATTTTAGGTTGCCTGACAAAACATTTTTCACAGTGTAAAGTCTTCTTTCTGTTTGAGCAATTTGTAAGTGAAATTCAGGTCAAGACACCAGTAATGAATCATTAGCTCCTGGTTCTGCCTCTCAGACACTTCAGCAGCACTATAGCACATTTATCGGTGAATAAGAATATGATATAAATTGGTCAGGGATCAACTGAGTGCATCAATTAAATTCTGCCAGCTCATTTAGTTTATTTTGGAGGGTTTTGAACTATGCTGCATATTCTGCACTGAGCATTTTCCAACCTGATCTCATGACGAAAACGTACCTGTGGGAATTTTTTTTGCAAGACGCAAAATACTACTATGTATGTTTTATGACATATTCGATGTGAAATGTCCACTAAGTGTTCGTTGTTTTTTTCGGAACAGATGAACGTTCATATGGTACGTTTTATGTGACATTGATTTTGTATGCATCACCACAGGTGCTATAACTTTTATGCTATGTGTTGTTTACCATTTGCACTACACCTAAATTTACCCGATAGTATGAACAAAAGCAAATGTGATGTAAAAATGCAATTGTAAGCATGCTGTTTTAGCTCGATTTTCGATCTCTCATCTTTTAGCTCTTTCATCATGAGTCAAGTTTTTCACAGGATTTGTACCTAAGGATTCCACATCCTAAGACCAATTCTATGCCGGCTGGATACCGAGCAAGCTTGTTACATCAGGAAATCGAAACATATAGAGCTTTAATCATAACTGTGTATGAAAACTATTACAAGTCCTTGCTGTTTTACTGCCTCTAGTGTTTATGTCACGGTTCATGGATCTGCCGAGTTCTCTCGTCTCGTGATTTGTCGGTTTGTCATGTGATCGTGTGTGCTCGCTCAGCTGAGAGCTAATCAGTCCGGCACAGGTGTTTTCCATTACCTTCAGCCCATAAATACTCATCTCTCTCTCTCTCTTCCCTCGTCCGATAGTTCAACTGGATGTCACAGTGTTGGGTCTGTCTTCGTGTGTGCTGCTCGTCTGCGTGGATTACTGTCTTGCTGGATTTCGTCATGTCTTCGTTGTTATCACCAGGGATTCTCCACCACGGGACTCACGCCACTTCACTGTCTGCCATCTAACCCCTGCCTCACCCAGCCGGGAAGGCTACATCATTGACTGTGTTTCACTTCTGTTTCATCAATAAATATTCTGTTCACCTGCAATTGCTTCCTCCATCTTTTCAGTATCGTCACAGAACTATCGGACCACGATGGAAGCAGCAGGCACCCCACAACACACCTTGGAGGATTACGTTCAGGACTGTCTCTCTCGGCTGGAGAAACAGGAGAAGAGCACGAGCGATGTTGGTTCCGCTATTCGTGCTCTTGTGGGGCAGGTGTCCGAGCTAACCCAGCGTATGCAACAGCTGCAACTTCCCGCTGCGCCAGTCACGCCACCCACGCCGCCCGCTCCCCTCGCTTCGATCGGATCATCTGCTGCGGCTCTACCACCCGAGCCCCGCCTTCCCCCGCCTGAGGTCTATAATGGTGAGCCGAATTTCTGCCGAGCTTTCCTCACTAAATGCTCTATGCATTTCGCACTCCAACCGCGTACATTCCTTAGTGAGGAAAGCAAGGTGGCATTCGTGCTCACCCTATTGACGGGGAGGACGGCACTTTGGGGTACGCGGTCAGCCAATACGACGAACACGAGCCCATGCAGGTGGGTCGAGCTCGGCTTTCTCGGGAGGAGAAGGAGAGGCGGAGATCCCAAGGTCTTTGCCTTTACTGCGGTGCAGGTGGACATTTTGTGTTTAATTGCCCGGTAAAAGGGCCAGCCCGACAGTAAATCTGAGGCTACTGTCGGGTGGGATCTCCGCTAAGAAGACCTCATCCAGCTCGACCTCCACGCTCCTCCCGGTTAGGTTAAGATGGCAGAATTTTTATCATCACTGCACTGCACTTCTGGACTCTGGGGCTGAAGGTAATTTTATGGACTACAGTTTTGCTCTTCATAATCATGTTCCTCTCTGTCCCCTCACTAATACCATCGCCGTCTCCGCACTCAATGGCCAGACTCTACCCAGGATCACTCACTCTACGGAACCCATCACTCTCACTGTGTCTGGCAACCACAGTGAGAGTATCCCCTTTTACATACTGGACTCCCCTCATGCACCTGTCGTTCTGGGACACCCCTGGCTAGTCAAACACAACCCCCGGATTGATAGGCAGCTTAAGTCTGTGTCTGAGTGGAGCATTAAATGTCATGAGTCATGTCTTGTGTCTGCCTGTCCCTCTGTTTCTACCTCTATGTTTCAGGAGAAGGCGGTGGATCTGTGTAACGTGCCCGTAGAGTATCTCGACCTGAAGGAAGTGTTCAGTAAGTCTCGGGCTGCTTCTCTTCCTCCTCATCGTCCCTATGACTGTGCCATAGAGTTACTGCCAGGTACGTCTCCGCCTAAGGGCAAATTATATTCGCTCTCTATTCCTGAGCGAGAGGCTATGGAGAAATACATTTCTGATTCTCTAGCAGACGGGTTCATTCGACCCTCCTCTTCTCCAGCGGGGGCGGGGTTCTTTTTTGTGGGGAAGAAAGACGGATCTCTGCGACCTTGCATTGATTACCGAGGGCTGATTAATATCACGGTAAAAAATACCTATCCTTTGCCGTTGATATCTTCAGCTTTCGAGAGGTTGCAGGGAGCGTCAGTCTTCACTGAATTGGACTTAAGAAACGCATATCATTTGGTTCGCATCAGGAGGGGAGATGAATGGAAGACCGCCTTTAATACCCCCAGGGGGCACTTTGAATACTTGGTCATGCCCTTCGGCTTGTCCAACTCCCCAGGGGTCTTTCAGGCACTCGTCAATGACGTGCTGCGAGACATGGTCGATCAGTTCATATATGTCTACCTGGATGACATATTGATTTTTTGATCATATTGATCTCTCCAGGAACATGTGCAGCACGTTCGGCGAGTGCTTCAGAGGCTGCTAGAGAATGGGCTTTTTGTTAAGGCGGAGAAATGCGTTTTTTATGCACAGTCTGTTCCTTTTTTAGGGTACATCTTGTCGGCTGAGGGAGTTCGTGTGGATCCAGAGAAAGTTAAGGCTGTGGTGGATTGGCCAACTCCAGATTCCCGTAAGGCCCTACAGAGGTTTCTGGGCTTTGCCAATTTCTACCGGCGCTTTGTTCGCAACTTCAGCCAACTAGCCTCGCCTCTGACCGCCTTGACCTCCCCCAGAACTACGTTCAGGTGGTCAGACGCAGTGGAAGCTGCGTTTGCCAAACTGAAGAGCCGCTTCGTTTCGGCCCCCTTTCTTGTAACCCCTGATCCATCACGTCAGTTCGTGGTGGAGGTTGACGTGTCAGAGGTGGGGGTAGGTGCAGTTCTGTCCCAGCGTTCGGCCACGGACGACAAGATGCATCCTTGCGCGTTTTATTCCCATCGTCTGTCACCTGCTGAGTCAAATTATGATATTGGTAATCGAGAGTTGTTGGCAGTCAAATTGGCATTGGAAGAATGGCGTCACTGGTTAGAGGGGTCGGGGGTACCTTTCATAGTATGGACCGATCATAAAAACCTTGAATATATCAGAACTGCTAAAAGATTGAACTCTAGGCAGGCTCAGTGGGCATTGTTTTTCGGACGTTTTAACTTTACTCTTTCGTACCGCCCGGGTTCAAAAAATGTCAAACCCGATTCATTATCGCGAATTTTTGACCACTCCGATCGCCCGTCCACTCCCGAGAGTATTTTTCCAGAGACGCTTATCGTCTCGACTCTCACATGGGAGGTCGAAACGAAGGTTAAGTCGGCCTTAGAAGGGGTAACGCCTCCGGTCGCTTGTCCACCGAACCGTTTATTTGTGCCAGAGGAATTATGGTCCGAGGTTATTCAGTGGGGACATTGTTCTAATGTGGTTTGTCACCCAGGGGTTAATCGAACCTTACATATGGTCAAGCAACGATTTTGGTGGCCTCTCATGGCTCGTGATGTTCGCAGTTTTGTCTTGGCTTGCTCAGTTTTTTGCCATTGGTAAGACTTCTAACAGACCTCCTGATGGGCTCCTTCAACCACTGCCGGTCCCTTCGAGACCCTGGTCCCATATCGCTCTAGATTTTGTCACCGCCCTCCCGCCCTCTCAGGGCAACACGGTAGTTTTGACCGTGGTGGACCGGTTCTCGAAGGCGGCCCATTTCATTCCCTTGCCCAAATTACCCTCAGCCAAGGAGACAGCGGTGACTGTAGTTGACCACGTTTTTCGGTTACATGGCCTCCCGACGGACGTGGTCTCCGACAGGGGACCCCAATTTGTGTCCAAATTTTGGCAAGAATTTTGTAAATTATTGGGGGCAACTGTTAGTCTCTCTTCGGGGTTCCATCCTCAAAGCAATGGTCAAACTGAGAGAGCCAACCAAGATTTGAAGAATGTTGCGATGTATGGTCACTAGAAATCCTTCCTCCTGGAGCCAACAACTCTCAATGGTGGAGTATGCCCACAATTCATTACCAGTATCATCCACGGGCCTATCACCATTTGAATGTAGTTTAGGGTACCAGCCACCAATTTTTCCTAGTCTGGAACCCGAAGTCGCGGTCCCCTCTGCCCACGCCTTTGTTCAGAGGTGTCATCGCACTTGGACTAGAGCCCGCGAAACTCTACTCCAAGTGGGAGCGCGCACCAAGGCCAAAGCTGATCGCCACCGGTCGAGGCCTCCCGTATACGTCGTCGGTTCTAAAGTGTGGCTTTGTACTAAAAACATTCCGCTCCGATCCATCTCGAATAAACTTGCTCCTAAATTCATTGGCCCATTTCCTGTCACCAAAATCATTAGTCCGGTGGCAGTCCGCCTCAAACTTCCTCCAGTATACAGGAGGATTCATCCCGTCTTTCATGTCTCCAAAATTAAACCCATGTTTTTTGCACGTATTAATCCGCCTACCCCGGTTCCCCCACCGCCGCGACTCATAGACGGGGAGACCACCTATTCGGTCAATCGCATTCTGGATTCTAGGCGGAGGGGACGCGGATACCAGTACTTGGTGGACTGGGAAGGTTACGGTCCGGAGGAGAGAAGTTGGGTACCTGCCAGGGGAGGGGGTACTGTCACGGTTCATGGATCTGCCGTGTTCTCTCGTCTCGTGATTTGTCGGTTTGTCATGTGATCGTGTGTGCTCGCTCAGCTGAGCTGCTAATCAGTCCGGCACAGGTGTTTTCCATTACCTTCAGCCCATAAATACTCATCTCTCTCTCTCTTCCCTCGTCCGATAGTTCAACTGGATGTCACAGTGTTGGGTCTGTCTTCGTGTGTGCTGCTCGTCTGCGTGGATTACTGTCTTGCTGGATTTCGTCGTGTCTTCGTTGTTATCACCAGGGATTCTCCACCACGGGACTCACGCCACTTCACTGTCTGCCATCTAACCCCTGCCTCACCCAGCCGGGAAGACTACATCATTGACTGTGTTTCACTTCTGTTTCATAAATAAATATTCTGTTCACCTGCAATTGCTTCCTCCATCTTTTCAGTATCGTCACAGTTTATTTCTGTTGGAAACTTCAGTGGAATGTACTTATTGGTATGTATTTTGCATCTTGTTTCGTCATGAGATCAGGTAGGCATTTCCATTTTATCTTTGCTTAACTCGCTCTTTTTACTTTTTTTAAGTTGTGCTCTCATATAGGGATATATGATAGAGATTGAAACATTGTGCTAAGATTTAACCTGAGTATTCATAACCACCTCCAGGGCCTTTTGAAATTGAGCATCATAGATTAGCCAGTAACCAACACGTATACATTTCTTGTCGTTCGTGATGGTACACTGTGTTAAATCATCTTGGCTTGAAGGTGTTTTAAGCTCACTATTTGGTGAGCACTAGTAAACTCTCATCATTTTAGTGTGGAGACATTCCTTTTCAAATAGAGCAAGTCAGCGGGGAGTATCTCAGAGTGGGAAAAGAGATACACCTCAAGTGTTATCAAGGGGGTTAGGGATTAGTCTCATTTGAGTAACACCGGATTTAACAGAAATCCCGTTCACACATGACTGATGCTGAACTATTCTTAAAAAGTACTCCATCTAGTCCTCTGAGTGCCTCAAGATGAGTGTAGATCAGTGGTTCAGAAACTACCCCATCTGCTACAACACAAACACAAATCACAAACATACTGAGTCCAGAGGGGATTTTAGTTTACATTGCTCAGCTGACCCTATTTCAACGAACAGCAGTAGCAATTATTTATTTTCAAAACAGTGTTTCGACAGGGCTGTCAATCGATGGAGACCGGAATCTCACATTTGTCATTTTAAAAGCCTTTGAACACATTTATTTTCATCAATCACAGTTTGGCAATTACAATACTTGTACTAGAGTCAGAATAGCTAACAAAAACATTGGCAGTACAGAGCTTTCCAAACACATTCAACTAAAGAAAGAAAGAAAGAAAGAAAGTTAAGGATCACAGTAAACATTACACTAATTTATAAACGTCTATCATGTGCAAGATCAGACAACACTGTTATCAAAAAAGCTAGTCATTTGTAAATCCTTTTGTAAATCTGAGGCATTGTTTTATCCTTTCTTAAAGAAACAGTTCACTCACATATGAAAATGTGCTGAAAATGTTCTCACCCTTAGGCCATCTAGGATGTAGATGAGTTTGTTTTTTCTTTGGTACAGATTTGGATATATTTAGCATTATATCACTTGCTCACCAATGGATCCACTGCAGTGAATGGGTGCCATCAGAATGAGAGTCCAAACAGCTGATAAAAACATCACAATAATTCACAAGTAATCCACAGTTGATAAAATAACATCTTGTGAAGCTAAATGTGTCATGTTTATAATAAATTTTAACCATTGCTTCTGACTAAAATACAGGTGCTCTATTCATAATATTGCTTTCTCCAGCGAAATCTTGTCTGAATCAGGAGATAAATGTGACCCTAGATCACAAAACCAGTCACATGGGTCAATTTTTCAAAATTGAGATATATACATAATCTGAAATCTGAATAAACAAGCTTTTATTGGTGTATGATTTATTAGGATAGGACAATATTTTGAAATCTGGAATCTGAGGGTGCAAAAAATATATATATTGGAAAAAAAATGGGTAACACTTTCTATGAAGCCTGTATTTATAATACATTATAAGGGTATTCTTAAGGCATTATAATACATTAATAATACATTATAAAAAAAACTTATAATATGTTGTATCATCTTATGAGTATTCATAAGAACAGTCTTAATGTATTATAATGTTTTACTTATTTGTGGTTATAGCTTTTAACAGTATGATTACCTCCTCCATAGTTATAACATATTATAAGTCTCATATCTTGCCATGTTTCTCATGTCACTTTACTTAAAGCATACAAAGACCACTTATAAGTAATTATAATAATATTTTTCAAAGAACCATAAGATCAGGTATTAGATGAGATAAATGTGTAATATGACACATTAGTATTATCAGTTTGATTATTTTGATGGTACCCTTTAGACAGCTGTTTATAAGTAACTCTGCAACTGCATGTCAGCTAACAGTAATTTTTATGTAATAATTTTTAAATTAGTATGCAAAATATATGCTAACACTGTATATACTATAACAACTGATTATAAGTAACTTTGCAAGCATGTAAACCTTCTACTACCTAGCCTAACCTTAACCTAAGTCTACTAATACTCTAAGGAGTGTTAGTTGACATGTAGTTGAAAAGTTGCGTATAGTCAATAGACCATCAAAATAAAATATAATATAAATGAAAAAAATAAATGTAATATGATATAGTCCATTGTAAATTAGGTAGAATAAATATGTGTGTTATAAATAATCATAATCTTAAAAGTTATAACCTCAAATACCCAAGTATTATAATGTATTATAATTGTTGTTATGAGTATTTATGAGATAATATAACATATTATAAGGTTTATTATAATGCATTATGCATTCATTATAATGCCTTAGAAATACCCTCATAATGTATTATAAATAGGGGCTTCATAGAAAGTGTTACCAAAAAATGCCTTTAAAGTTATCAAAATAAAGTTCTTAGCAATACATATTGCCAATCAAAAATTTTTTTTTGATATATTTTATACCAGTTTTGATATATTTACAGTAGGAAATTAACAAAATATCTCCATGGAACATGATCTTAATTAATACTTAATATCCTAATGATTTTTGGCATTAAAGAAAAATCGAATAATTTTGACCCATACAATGCAGTGTTGTTTTTGACAACCATCTTAGATTTAGTCTTAGTCTTAGTCTTTTGGACTAAAATGCTTCTTAGTTTTAGTCAAATTTTAGTCACTTCTATATGTGATAGTTTTAGTCCAATTTTAGTCGACGAAAAGTCAAAAAGGTTTTAGTCTAGTTTTAGTCGACGAAAAGTCAAAAAGGTTTTAGTCTAGTTTTAGTCAAAAAAAGGGAAAAAGGTAGTCTTTTAACAAATTAATGTAGGTCAGTAAGTATTTTGCTGTTGGGTAGTGTCACTTATAAGTTCTGAAAATAGCAGATCTATAGTTCAACACAATGTGAGCTTCCGGATCGACAATTTTCACCAATAATTACAATAATGAAGGTATGTTTTAGAACATAAAAGACAAACAAGGATGGAATGCTAAAACGGCTTGCCATACTAGTATAGCAAAGAGTATTTAATGCTAAAACGGCTTGCCATAGCGTCAGATACTTTTTAAGTTTTAATTGGCATGCACAATAAGCGGAAATGTCATGCATTTTAAACGTCTGACGGACCACACTGTAAAAAATGACCGTGAATTTAACGGTAAAAAACTGTAAAAAGGCTACGGTAAAAACCTGTGATATGGTTAACGGTAAGTTCCCCTTCTATATACGGTGAAAAACTGTGTTGGACATTGCATGTAATTTTACGGCAGTATACCGTTTTTTGAAGTGAAAAAGAAGGTAAAATTTACAGTGAATAACCGTAAACTGACATTCCCAGAATTCCCTGTGTTTAATTTTTTTTATTTGAAGTTTTTTGTGGAAATAACTTTTTCTTCTTAGATTTTTCTTGCCAGTTTTGTACATTAGGGTTATATGTTACATATAATGCTGTTAAATTAATGTTTTTTGCATTAAATCAGTTTTATGTGTGTTACCATGATGGTGTTTAGTGTTTGTGTGAATGACACTGTGCACCTTCTATATATGTTATTATTTAAAACCTCCTTGTGATGGGCTTTGGTTCATCATGTGATGTTGTCATCACCACCTGCTTTTGGTGGTTATCAGTGTATTGCAAAGGTACAAAACAGATTTCAGTACTTCAAAAGGTTGGTAAATCACCATTATATCAGTTAAAAAAAAAATCAGAAATTACAGTATTTACCTGTATATTTAAGTGAAAACCGTAAAATGTAAAACATTGCTACCGTATTTTTTTACAGTAAAACTCTGGTAACCACAGCTGCCAGGGTTTTCCCGTAAATTTTACGGCTTTTTTTTTTTACAGTGCACCCACTAACATTTTCGTCTATTCTCGTCTCGTCAACGAAAACTCACACACGTCTCGTCATGTTTTAGTCATCAACGAGCCATTTTTATCTCGTCGTCGTCTCGTTATCGTCATGGAAAAAAGTGGCGTCAACGAAATGATTTCGTCATCGTCATCGTTGACGAAAACAACACTGATACAATGTATTTTTGGCTATTGCTACAAATATATCCGTGCTACTTAAAATTGATTTTGTGGTCCATGGTCACAAATATGCACAGATTGAGCACCATTTACAAGTGAAAACAGTTCAGGATGCATTATTATGAATAATGGAGTCATATTTTAGCCAGTGGTTTGAAGTTAAAACACTTCAACGGTAACGTCAATTTATTTCTTACAAATATGCACTTTTTCAATTCACAAGAAGTGAGTCATGTATTGTGGAGTCATATTGTGATGTATTTATCAGCTGTTATACTCTCATTCTGACGGCACCCATTCACTGCAGAGGATCCATTGGTGAGCAACTGATGTAAATTTCTGCAAATCTATTTTGATGAAGAATCTGTCAGCGAATCTTTATTTTTGGGTGAACTATTTCTTTAAAACTGTAAATGCTTGTAAACCATTATAGTCATTTAGCCTGGAAAAATGACAAGTTTGCTTGTTTGTACTTTAAGACTTTAAAAGAAAACCATAGCTGAAACATTCATTTAAAAAGGCTATCACAAGCTATCAATAAAGCACACCAATATCTGAGCTTACAGTTATAAGTTATAGTCTGATGATTATACAATCATTTTTGAGATTTTTCAAATCTCAAAGCTCATCTAATTAAATATAATAATACTGTTTTATATAATACATGTACGAACCTGCACAAATGTCCACAAGTACAGAGTGTTATGCTTAAATAACTACAGTATACACAGTAAATCAAATGTCCTTGTGTTAAATTATAATAGGAATGGCTCACAGAGAGCCTCACAATTAAACATTTGGCAATGTATGTCTCTTCAAACTGTACATACCGGAATCAACAAAATACATGAAAACTATAACATACAGATGCTGAAAGCATCCATTTAGGATACATGGGGTCTCTTTAACATAAAAACACACATGAATTTCAGAAACAGTGATAAGGCAAAAAGGACATGCTCTGATGCTTTGACATGTATACATTCACAAGTGTTCTCTCAGACAGATGGGAGGTGATAATGGTGTGATCATTCATTCATAGTCTATTTGCAATTCTAGGAATGTACGACACTGTCAACACACGTCCATGATGTATTCTACATTCATGGTTAATACTTTCAAATGGTCTCAGCACATTCACTAGGCAGGTGCATTAACCTATTTACAAGAACAGCGGTTGTAGGCTTTTCTAAAACAGCAATGCAGCTATGCGTAATTTAAAGGTTATTGATATGCAAGATCTTGAACATCAACAAAAGTATCACTGAAACAAAACCCTTAGGTTTTGCAAGAAAAAAAGGTTAAAAAAGTCAAGGAAAGTCATGGTCAAGGATACAGGGGGGAAAGCTGATATGAGTCAAGAAACCAGGCATAAAATGCCAGACGTGCTTTGTTTAAATAACATCAAAGGACGAAGTTGATGTTCTTTGATACTGTCGCTTTGTCTATGTGAGATTCATTAACCTATAGGTTATTAAGTCCATGTTCATAAAGGTAAAACCATGATTAATTATTAAATTGATGATTCTATAAATATATACAGCGAAATGTACACTTCCATTCAAAAGTCTGAGGTCGGTAATTTTTTTTTAAAGCTGCATTTATTTTATTAACAATACAGTAAAAACAATAAAACTGGTAAATATTATTACATTTTAAAAAAATATAATTTATTTTGTGGTGGTAAAGCCGAATTTTCAGCATCATTACTCAGCCTTAAGTGTCAGATGATCTTTCAGAAATCATTTTAATACGCTGATTTGGTGCTTAAGAAATATTTATTATCATTATCAATGTTAAAAACAGTTTTCACAAAGCTTAACTGTGAATTTTTTTCAGGATTCTTTGATGAATAGTAAATATTTTGTAACATTGTCATAATTTTTTAGTCAATTAATTGATCCTTGATGAATAAAAGTATTATTTTCTATATTGAATATTATATTTAAAAAAAATATTACTGACCACAAACTTTTAAACAGTATTGTATATGAACATAAAGGCTTTTAAAGATACTTTTTTATTTTTTTTTACAATTTTTAATCCATTCTTAATCTTGTTATCTAGAATATTTACAGGGATTCAGATAATAATAATAGTAATAATAATAATAGTTGAGTTAACATTATGTTTCTCCTTAAAGAAACATAATGTTTCTTTAACCCACATTAGTCTAACTCATACAGACACAAAGTGACAATAAAAACAAACATATATAAAAAAAAACTTTAAAATTATACAAAAACAAACACTGTATTATGATGAATATGTGACCCTGGACCACAAAACCAGTCTTAAGTAGCACAGGTATATTTGTAGCAATAGCCAAAAATACATTGTATGGGTCAAAATTTTCGATTTTTCTTTTATGCCAAAAATCATTTGCATATTAAGTAAAGATCATGTTCCATGAAGATATTTTGTAAATTTTCTACCATAAATATATAAAAAAAACTTGATTTTTGATTAGTATTATGCATTGCTAAGAACTACATTTGGACAACTTTTAAGGCGATTTTCTCAATATTTAGATTTTTTTCCACCCTCAGATTCCAGGTTTTCAAATAGTTGTATCTCTGCCAAACGTTGTGCTATTTTAACAAACAATATATTGATGGAAAGCTTATTTACTCAGCTTTCAGATGACGTAAGAATCTCAATTTCAACAAATTTACACTTATGACTGGTTTTGTGGTCCTGGGTCACATATGTGCTGTATGCATGTATTCATGCATACATGTTTGGGTGCACATGTGTGCACAAACAGTTAGCACAAACCGTTTTTATCTGAGTGGCCACAGCTGGCTTTCCTCACCTGGAAAAAATCCATTAAACTTGCAATTGGTGGTGCAGTGAGGGCGAGCATACCAAGGCCTCCAGACATGCTTTCTGAGGAACAACTTAAGAGTCAAGTTTGTGGCCAGCTCTCCTCAGGCTTAACCAATCGATGCCTAAGGCTAAGCCAGCTATAGATCTTGTCTTGCATTTATTAGTGATGGATTACCTCATAATTGCTTCTAAATAAGCAAAATGAACAGAATTGAGAAAAACAATATATACTCTGCTGGAGAAACATCCACTGGGAGTGTGATCTGTGCAAATATATAATAATAAACAGCAAGCTTATAGGGACCATATAAGGATCATTTTCTCATCTTATGTTGTAGCAAACATTCTTTTTTGTCTGTTTTTTTTTTTTTTTACCACATAAAAAAAGAAATCCTTACAGGTTTGAAACGACATGAAGGTGAGTAAATGACAGAATTTTAATTTTGGGGGTGAAAACTATTAACCTGTTTAAATATATGAGATCTCTAGAGTATATTCCCATAACACAGAGCTTAAGATAAAGACAAAAAGCAAAACATAGACTTGGAGCATATCATGAGAGTCAAGTACAAACTCTGGAAAACAACCTAAGGACAAGATAAGAGAGAAATTTAAAAGGGGCACTTGCATCACTCTGAGGCTGAACAAGGTTAAGAGTCCATCCAGGTATAGCAATTATTTCTCTCCTTTTAAGCAAAACCTTTTATCTTTAACCTCATTCTTTTGGGTTTGTTTGCTTGTTTTTTTGTTTGTTTTTGACAAGACAAAAAATGAGTTATGACAATAGCAATAATTTATGATTATTAAATCGTTATACCGTAACTGTTTGTATTTACTTTATTTACATTTACACAAGCAGTCAAACGTTTTTTGAACAGTAAGATTGTTTGTTTTTTAAAGAAGTCTCTTCTGCTCACCAAATCGGCATTTATTTGATCCAAAGTACAGCAAAAACACTACAATTTAAAAATATTTTTTTTCTATTTCAAGTAACTGTTTTCTATTGAATATGTTTTAAAATGTAAATGATTTCAAAGCTGAATTTTTAGCATCATTATTTCAGTCACATGATCCCTCAGATATTCTGATTTGCTGTTAAAAAAACATGTATTATTATTATTATATTGAAAACAGCTGAGAAGATTTTTTTCAAGTTTCCTTGGTGAATAGAAAAGTTCAGAAAAACAGTGTTTATCTGAAAGAGAAATCTTTCGTAACATTATAAATGCCTTTATCATCACTCTTGATCAATTTAAAGCATCCTTACTGTTTTAAATATGATATTAATAATAATAAAAATGTTTCTTGAACAGCAAATCAGCATATTAGAATGATTTCTGAAGGATCATGTGACACTGAAGACTGGAGTAATGATGCTGAAAATGTTGCTTTAATCACACGATTTAATTACAATTTAAAATATATTCAAATAGAAAGCTTAGTTTAAATAGATAAACATATTTCAAAATTTTACTGTTTTTGCTGTACTTTCAATTAAATAAATGCAGGCTTGGTGAGCAGAAGAGACTTATTTAAACTAACATTAAAACACTTTTGACTAAAGTGTATATTTACTTCATTAAATTTTTACTTCCGATACATTACTCCAATCGTTTGTTACATAAATTAAGAAACCATTCTAATGTGCTGTAGTGCTCAAGAAACCTTTCTTATTATTATCGCGGCTAAGTGTGGAAAACATTTTCTGAAAGTATATTTGTCATATTTAGTTTTAGAAATGATCAGACAAACATTTTTTTCACTCATTCATTCGAGAGATGAAGGCTGTTCTATGACTACAGTCTTTAAAGAAGAAAGCAAACTAGATCTAACAGGACAGAATGTGGACGGCCCGGTGATCAACAACAAGAGGGTAAATACATCACAGTCTTTAGTTTGAGAAACAGACCCCTCACCGCTGCTCAGCTGGAAACTTCTTTGAACAGTACAAACGAAAAACCCGAGCTTTCAAAGAAATCTGACAAATAAGAAGTAAAAGATAAAATGGACAAAAGAACTCAGAGATTGGGAGGTAAATGATTACAAAACAATATGAGGTGTTGATCTGTTGTGGAAACACTATAATCATCACTATAACATTCAGTTATAGCCAGTACCAAAGAGTCTGAGTTGGCAGATAAGCAAGTAATTACACCAGCATTGCTCCCAGAATATGGGTGCCAGCTGCAAAATGGTGACTGCTTTCCATTCAAAGTAATGATGCAATGGCAACGAAATCAAACGGACCAGATAAATCACACTAGTTTCAGTCTCAGTGGTTTACCTGATTTAGGTAAACCAAAAATAGCACCTATTTTTCTTTGCAGAAAAACATCACACGAAAAACACAGAATGTGTCTACACTAATTTGAACACATCTTTTTCTCTGTTTTAGGCTTCTGTCTTCACTGAGATGCCATTTTTGTCCTAAGAAAACACAGCTTACTGAAGATGCTCTCCCAAAAGGGTGAACAGAGTTCAAAACACAGTTTTTGCTTTGTGAAAACAAGTATGATGAGATACAATATCTATTATGTGTCTGTTATGTGCTATTCCTTTTTACAGGGTTGCTGAAACATGCTACTGCGGACAGAAAGGGTTTTGAAATTAACCACCAGCATATTCTATACTAGTCAGTTGAACTGATTCATTTGCTGATAGTAGGCATCTGCTGATTACCTTAGCCGATTAAAGGATTAGTTCACTCCAAAATTAAAATTTCCTGATAATTTACTCACCCCCATGTCATCCAAGATGACTTTCTTTTTTCAGTCGATAAGAAATTAAGGTTTTTAAGGAAAACATTCCAGGATTTTTCTCCATGTAGTGGACTTCAATGGGGATCAGCAGGGTAAAGGTCCAAATTGCAGTTTCAACACAACTTTAAAGGCCTCTACATGTTCCTAGTCGAGAAAAAAGGGTCTTATCTAGCAAAATGATCAGTTGTTTTCTAAAAAAAACATTACATTTGTATACTTTTTAACCACAAATGCTTGTCTTGCACTAGCTTTGCATCCACAACTTCGCACATTACAGTAGGTGGATATCCAAAATGATACTTACCGCTGTGTGTACTGCCGCCGCAGGGCGCAAAGGGACATTTTGCAAACTGACTGGAATTATATATATTTTTTGTAAATGGAGATCAAATAACAAAATACCCATGAATTAAGAAATTGGTCACTTTGAGTCGTTCCTTTGTATTAATTACAATGTGTTTAAATAATAATTAAACCATATCTTAAAATAATAATAATTATTATTATTATACAGTTTATACAGAGTTTTGGCGTGCGGGAGATCGGGAATCCATAAAATGTAAAAAACCTAAAATAGTTGTTTTGTTTTTAATTGCAAAGTTATATTTCTTATTGTTTCGTTATTAATTAATTTAGAAAATTGTTTGGAAATTTTTTTTGTGTTAAATTCTAGATTTCTTTTTTAAGTGACGACCAAGCGGATGGCAGACAGCTGAGTTGATCATCAATTTAGCCTTCTCAAATCATCACTACTTGCTTAAAATAACATTGGAAATTCACATGTGATGTAGGCAGTACCAACCCAGTGTTTACAAACCGAACGTGCAAAGAAAGTCAAACGCCCTTTACACAAAAAAAGTAAAACAGTGATATCAGATGATTTTGAAGTTGGAGGAAAAAATGAGATGAGTTTTTCACCTTACCCTACCTTTTTGAACCGAAATACACTACGAAGAACTAACCACAAATGACCTTACCAATGTGATTACATAATGCGTGTGTCACATGGACGGTCTGAGACGTGCGGATCCATTCGCAGCATTTTATTGGAACAGACAAACACACAGGGGCAGGCAGAAATCGTAGTCAAAACACAGGCAGAAAGGTCGGGGCTGGCAGCGAGAATCAAACACGGGAGGGAGTCCAGGAATCAAACAAGGGAAAACAACCACGGGAAGAAACGCTCAGAAATGCAGCCGGGGCAATACAAGACTTCACGAAGAAGCTGTGTGTGTGAGTGGCTTATAAGCATGTGTGTGAATGAGGAACAGATGTGTGCAGCAATCAGTGCAGTGGGTCACGAGGAGCAGGTGTGAGCAGTGATTGGTGCAGTGGCTTGTGGGGGCTGAAGTCCATGATGTGTAGTGCAAGAGTTTGTGGTGACAGGACGACTCAATTCGTGACAGCGTGAAATCAAAGGCGCGCATCCCAGAGCTAGTGCAAGATGAGCATTTGTGGTTAAAAAGTATATACATTTTTATTTTTTAAGACAATGACAGATTGTTTTGATAGATAAGACCCTTAATCCTCGGCTGGGATCGTGTAAAGCACTTTGAAGCTTTACTGAAACTGCAATTTGGACCTTCAAATCATTGACTCCCACTGAAGTCAACTATATGGAGAAAAATCCTGGAATGTTTTCCTTAAAAACATAATTTTTTTTTAACTAAAGACAAAAAGACATGAACATCTTGGATGACATGGAGTTGAGCAAATTATCAGGAAATTTTTAGGAGTAAACTAATGCTTTAACAGGTTTACAGCCTTGTCAATGGATAATATACAACTAGCTTTTTATTATTATTTAACTTATGTGCCAGCATACTACTTGCAAGTGTAAAATTGAAGTATATTATGTACACTATAAAACGTTGAGGTTAGAAATTAATAGGAATTAAAGTGGTCAAAACAACAGTAAGACATTTCTTATGTTACACCAGACTTCAAATAAATGCAGTTCTTTTGAAGTATCCATTAAAGTATCCTTAAAAAATGGATCACGGTTTCTACAGAAAAATCAGCAACACAACCATTTTCAACTGTAATAGTTTCTTGAGCATCAAATCAGCATATTAGAATGATTTCTGAAGGATCATATGACACTGAAGGCTGGAGTAATGATGCTGAACATTCAGCTTTGCCATCGCAGGAACAAATCCTAATATTTCATGTACTGTATTTTGGCCCAATCGAATGCACAACACTGTATGCACTCTATATCATATAGTATGTGCAACAGTCCACATTATGCAAACATTTCAAACAGTTTTGTGCTACATTGTTTGACAAGACCTTGCTCTGTGCATGTTTAATCCAGCATACAGCATCTAGTTATTGCAGAAACAATAAAAATTTGATCAGCAGGCCAATGAAACAATGTAACCACAAAGAAAACAGCTAGTTCTTTCATTGCATTGGAAATGAAAGGTAATGAAAAATAATATGCATTGCACTGGATACAGTATCCCACACAGTGCTCTCTGCCAATTTAACAAGTCATCCAGTTACCCCATGCAAACAAAAAATCTGCATACTGCAGTAGTAACAATATGCTAGTAAGCTATTCCAAACATACTCTGTCAAGGTCAAATTTCAAAATTGATCTTTGCTATGCTAATATGGTGATGCACAATTGGTTTACCATCTCATCAATTACATTACATGTTTTAGATTAAACAGGAGAGAATATGAAGCTAACAAATTTCCCTACACGATTCAGCTGAGCAGCTCGTGTGCTGGAAACACACCTATTCATTTAGCAGCCCAGGATGTAGAACCTTTTCAAACATCGGGCATTTTAACAAGAATTGAGCGTTCAGCTCCTGGGAGAAATCAAAACTTGGCCATTCAGGTAGCATGCTTACCTTGCTAACCACATGATGAAAGAGAAGAGCACCTTATTGGCATCAAAGGGCAACCGCTATCTACAATTTCGGCTATGGACAAAGTGCTCCTCAGATGTTGGACAATATTGGTCTTTGTGATGATGAGTGCTGGGGGTGATTCAAACAGGACATGCTCCGTAAAAATTATCAGGATGCTGTTTATGTGTTATACAGTAGCATATTCAATTAATGATATGACAAAATGAGGCTTTGTTAAAATGGCTGGCTGTGCTTGATACTTCAGTGTAAATCTTACGTCAAAGTCCATCTCAGCAGAATTCCTCCTTCAGGTCGCTCTGCATGTATGTTACTTCTTTGATCTTGGTCGGGTTGGAGCAGCCGTTGTGCTGGTGGCTGTGAAGGCTCTTCCGGCCTGGGTGGCCACTTGGCTCTAAGGGGTCACACACGGCTACGACGGTGGTCTCTATTCGTGAGAGTGTGTACATGCTGCTCTGGCGTGCTACTTTATGCCGCATGGCCCGGAGCTCAAGCTCGTCGTAGTCTGACACCCGCACAAACGGGCACCAGCGGAAAACACGTTTAAAGCCAGCCCGAAACCTGAGCACAGATAAGAACATATACAAAACCAGATGAAAAACACAATATTATATGTACATTTATGCATGATCTGATATATTTAATTTACGGACTCATTTTCATAATATACAGTGCCTTGCGAAAGTATTCATTTTTTCATGTTTTCAATTTAACTGTTTTAAATTACCTTTTTCCACATCAATCTACATCCCTTACACCATAACGCCAAAGCAAAACACAGGTTTTTAATATTATTGCAAATTTATTACAAATAAAAAATGATTCCATTGCATAAGAATTCACACCCTTATCTGGTACAGTTGAACTTTAGCTCAGGAGCATTCATATTTCTAGAAGATGTTACTACACTTTAAGTGAAGTTAACCAGTGGCAAACTCAATTGAATGGGTATGATTTGGAAAGGCACACACATCTTAATAAAAGGTCTAACAGCTGAAATCATATCAAAGCAAAAACCAAGCCCTGAGGTAAAAAAAAAATCCTGCCTGTAGAGCTAGGAAAAAGGATTGCGTCAAGCCACATATCTAGGGAAGAGTTCACCAAAAATTCTGCTGCATTGAAGGTTCACAGAGGCATATAGTTTCTGTTAGCCTTAATAGATGAAGTTTGAAACAACCAGGACTCTTCCAAGATTGATGAAGAAGAGCTTTGGTTAGAGTGGTGACCAAGAACCTGATGCTCACTCTAGTTGAGTGCCATAATCAAATGTGGAGATAGGAGAAACATACAAAAGGACAAACATCACTGCAACACTCCACCGATCTGGGTTTATGGCGGTGTGACCAAACTCAATCCTCTCCTAAGTTAAGACACATGAAAACACCTTGGAATTTGCAAACACACTTGGAATTTGCAAAAAAGCACTTAAAGGACCCTCAAACTGTGAGAAACAAGATTCTCCGGTCTGATGAACCTCAATTCCAAGCATCATGTTTAAAGGAAACCAGGTACTGCTCATCACCTGCACAGTAGCATCCCAACAGTAAAGTGTGGTGGTAGCAGCCTCATGCTGTGGGTCTGTTTTTCAGTGGCAGGGACTGAAGGACTGGTCAGAGTAGAAGGAAAACTCAACAGCAAAGTATTAAGATAGCCTTAATGAAAACCCAGTCCAGAGCATTCAGAACCTCAGTCTGGGCAGAAGCTTCACCTTCCAACAGGACAAAGAACCTTAGCACACAACACGAGCTGCTTATAGACAACACTGTGACTGTCCTTGAGTGGCTCAACAACAGCCTGGGCTTGAACGCAATGAAATATTTCTGGAGAAACCTGAAAATGTGCACCTGCCCCCATCCAACCTGACAGAGCTTGAGAGGTGAACAGGTAAGGAGAAGAATGGCACATAATTGCCAAATGCTGACGTGCAAAACTTGTCACATGATGTTGAAGCACCTTTACAACCTCAAGTTTTTTATGGGTATGATGTGACTCACATCATACCCATAAAAAACTTGAGGTTGTAAAGGTGCTTCAACTAAGTACTGTAAGTACTTAATACATTTAGGAAGTTGTGACAATTCTGTTTTTGCTTTGTCATTATGGTGTATGGAGTGAAGGGGTATAAATACTTTCGCAAGGCACTGTATGTTGCAACTACAAATTTCTCAAAGTGTTTCTAACCTAAACGTTTATTTTACAATTACCAATTACCTTTTATGAAAGTCTTAAACAGGCTTTCATAATAATGAGAATGGAAAGAAAAATCTTTGCAAATGGCCAAAAGCCATTAAACACAATCAATTTGTCAAGTCCAAGTGACTACACAGGACAAAGAGAAAACCAACATCACCGGTTAGATGTCAGAGGCTACTGCTAACATAACAACCCTGCGCTATGTATTTTTAATAATCAAAAACTGCCAGGTACATTAAATGGCAGCTGTGTTTTTTTCTGTTGTATTCAACACCTTGATAATGATTTTTCTGCTTATTGAATACCGTATGGTTGCAAATTGTCATGCTTTGGTACTGTGTCATTTCAAACTAAGCCAAATGGGACCTGAGGAAATTAAATGTGGATTATTTATCATCCAGGCTTGCATTATAGCCATGTATTCCATCTGTGGTGCATTTACATAAAGTCAGTGCTATGGCTATCCCAGCCTGATCAAGTTAATGGTGGATAGCAATGGTTGCCAGGCTACAACTGGTAGAGCGCTCAAGAAAAAAAAAAAACTGCAGAGCTGTATAAAGGTCATTAGCTACATTTTATGGGAGACATATTACAGACTTCTATATAACTCTCACAGTAAGGTACAGTGCACTTTTAACCAAACCTTGGACAGCCTTCATGCCAATGATTAGCCATGAAATGGAAAAAAATTCACTGTACATGTTCAAGTGGGCAGATTTAATATTTTTAATCTTAAATAAATCCTAAATATTCACCAGTGTAATACCAGTGTAATACTTCTGAGGTTTTCTTTTCAGTGCTTCTCTGGTTATCAGATTTACTGGCTTTGAATGGTCATCATTGGAGTTGGAAAGCTGGATATGAGCATTTACATTTTTAAATCACACTAATCACATTTACGATATTGTTTATTATTATTTTTTTAACAGAGCACATTTTAAACAAAGCATTAACCTGGAAAACTTCCATGGCAAGTGCACTGTTGTAAACATGACTTGTGCTATGTTTTACTAAACTAAAGGATGTCGAAATTTTCTGTGGTGATCGACGACATGGCAAGGATGATGTCGATAGAGCTTAACTTGTATTGAACCGGGAACATTCCTTTAATTAAAACCTTGGACAAAACCATTGACTCTAAAAGGCTTTCTAATAGTCCCTGTGCTGTTGTCATGAAATTCACATCTGTATGTCTTATTTTTGAACCTGGAACATTCCTTTAATTAAAACCTTGGACAAAATTATTGACTCCAAAGGGCTGTCTAATAGACCCTGTGCTGTTGTCATAATATTCACGTCTGCATGTCTGATTTTCTGTCGGCTATGCATAGAAAGAACGAAGATTTGTTATGCTGCATTGAATTTTTTTTTACGTTATTCATTCACCACCTTTGTAACTTTCTTCCTTTTTTTCTTTTGGAACAAAGATGAGTAAGTTGATTAAATAAAGATAGAATTGTCATTTTTCAGTAAACTCTCCCTTTAATAAGTTTATGTAAATGCACCTCTATCATCTTATATATCTGCAGAATAAAGAGAAAACAAGTCAGGGTGGGAATAGTGTTATTATTATTCTATGGGAAATTATTTATGGACCATGTGGAACCAACCTTGGGTCTACATTTTTCGGTTTTCAGAACTCAAAATGTTGGGTCATGACATGGATTTGTTTTATTATTTTATTATTATTTATTATTTATATAGTTGCTTGAGGTTTATTTAGAATGTTTAATAAATATGTGGAAAAATTATTATTTTCAACCCTCTGTCTAAAATGAACTCTTTTAAAAGGGTCATCGGATGCCCATTTTCCACAAGTTGATATGATTTTTAGGGTCTTAATTAGAAGTCTACAACATACATTGGTTAAAATTTCTCAATGACAGTGTAAAAAACAGTTTTTTTACCTTGTCAAAATCAGCCATTTTTAGAGTGAGCTTTTCTATTGCATGTTCCTTTAAATGCTAATGAGCTCTGCTAGCCCCGCCCCTCTCTGCAGTGGGATGAGGAGTCATAATGTTTACTTTAGCTGTGAAACTTGCTAACTAGCACATTATTAAGAAATGCCATTTGCAAAGTTGTATAAAAAAAACCTTTATACGGGATCGGCGCTTTTCTTTCAAAAGCGAAGGTAACATTAATGTTCGGTGTCTTCAGCTTTTCAGATGTCGGGAATAAATGACGACTACTATGTTCATTATTACATCCAACAACAGAATTCCTCAATCGCTCAACCTGAGACATTCTTGTCTTCCCCTGCACCTGAGTCGACAAAATGGCAATCGCAGTAGGCTGTGACAGCTCGGTGAGGGCGGGTCTAAGGTAAGGCACTCATGTCAATCAACTATCGTCACACTGACAAGAAGCTGAGAATGACCTGATTTTAAAAAGGGGATACTACTTTTAAAGATTAAAAAAATACCACTGGGTGGATTTTTATCATTGTACGGTGGTTGTGTACACAAACTGCCAACACACATTAATGTTCAAACAACATGTAAATGTGAGTTTTGCATCCGATGACCCCTTTAAGGGGCGGGTCCTTTAAGACTTGTCAGTAATCATCCACTGTTATGATTGGCTAACATCATTGCATAGGAAACAGTATCAACGCCCCCTCATTATTGCATGTGAGTGTTTTGACAACATGATCATAATAAAAAAGTAATTTCCAGACAAAGCATTATGAAATCATTTACTAACAGTAACAGTTTGTACAAAGACGTGAATGAGCTGTTTAAGCCAAACTCGCGCAAATTGATTTATCCTTTTGACAACGGATTCAATCATGTGGACTGTGTCTGAAAGCGAATGCGCATCTGTATACTATATGTAGTGTAGACAAGATAACGGCAGTGATTCTAATTTCAAATTCGTTTTGACGTGACGCAACACTCGCATTCAGCGTATTCAAGTGTCAGCTGTTAAGTGGGCCGGGCCTATGGTAAGAAAAACACTATTCATCGATGTCTTGCACTGGAGGCAGTGTTTATGCAAACGAATACGCCTGGACGACGTCACCCTGCACCTCAGATTCAAATAAGCGTTTTTCTGAGGATTATTAAATAAAAGCTTTTTTTTTAAGAATGAAACTTGCAGGATGTATTAAGCACATAAAGACTTCTTCTATGCTAAATGATCAAGGGAAATTTGGTTTCTCATGTCATGACCACTTCAAAAGAGGAGATTTATTCTGAGTCAGCTCAAGCTTCCTGTCCCTGTCCCTGTCCTTCACTTGGACCGATTATTAAAAACTCTTTCATTATAATCATTGATTGATGAGTAATATATCACAGAAAGAGGAACATCTCAAGTGTGTCCGTTACTGCATGATAAGGCCTATTCATGGAACAAACAGAGGGAACAACACTCATGTTGCTATGACAAAATGCATTTGTGTCATAAATCTCTGTGACATGCTCTAGGTTGAGTCTTACCTGCTGTTCAGGCAGCAGTAAATAATGGGGTTGTACATGGTGGAGCTCATGGCGAGCCACATGACTGACAAATAGATCTGCTGAATAAACTTCCATCTAACCAGCTGCTTGTTCAACCCCGTAACGAGGAAATAGACATGGTACGGCAGCCAGCAGATGGCAAAGGTCATCACTACGATGATCATCATTTTCACCACCTGGAAAAAGAAAATAAAGGCAAAAATGAAATATTACATGAATGTGTGTATTTGATTCATATTTGAAAAATATATATCACAATGAATACATAAAATACTAGTAATTTTTTATACTATTAATTAGTAATTATGGCTTGCATAACGAGTTTTTTAGGTGATAATGTACTTGTTGAGACTTCAAATATGGAGTTTGTCAATAAAGATAATGTCTATTTAAAAATTACCTCCACCACCCCATCTCATCACTCCGAGTTCTCGCTACTCCTATTGGGGGGTAACGTACTCTGGGTTCGGGCCACTCCCGAGCTCGGAGCCCTTCACCGGACAGCACGCCAAACATGCACTACTATTCTCCGGCTAATTATATGTAAGCGTGAACTCGTGAACTGATAGATTAAACTCTTGCCGTATCCAGTCGGCAAAACAGCAAAAACGTCCTTCTTGCAAAGGAATGATTCGAGTTTTCGGTTTTCTGTTCCTCTTTTATATGGAAAGCCAAGTCTAACTCGTTCATTGTAGCGGCCAAAGCCATTTCAAACAACTTGTTCATCTGTAGCGACAGCGATCTTTCAAAGTTTACTATATGATTTGAACGTCGCAGTGCTGTCATCATCAGTTTAGCTCGCCTCTGGCCCGCCTACATCAGATACACCGATTTGATTGGTTCCCACAATTGCTTACGTATTGCAGTAACCTGCATCATTGCTCGATGCCAGAATGTCTTGCAGAGACAATTCAAATTGTGCTCTCGCGAGACCTCTGGATTTACAGGGTACTCAACTGTAACTGTAATAAAAAAAATGTTTCTTGAAAAGCAAATCCGCATATTAAAATGATTTCTGAAGGATCATGTGACACTGAAGACTGGAGTAATGATGCTAAAAATTTTGCTTTGAACACAGGAATAAATGACATTTTAAAATACAGAAAACTGTAAATACATAAAATCTTACTGTTCAAAAACTTTTGACTGGTATTGCAGTGCTATTATTATAATAGTATGTAAAACTAAACAAGAGCAGCTCGTCATTTTGACATTGTGACTGACCTAATTTCACGCATACAAAAACAAAGAGAACAGTGGAGGAGCAATTATATCACAAACAGTTATACGGCTGTGTTTTAATTCATTATGTTAATTCATTAGGACACTGCTTGTCATTCAAATCCCACAGCATCCAGCACACCCAAAAGCACCAAACACTGTCAGGATACCAAAATCTTGGTCATGTCACCAACAAGCTTAGACACTCTGGGCAAGCAATGCATCTGCAGCAAGAAAGAAAACCCCGGGCAACAAATTTCCAACAGAGCAAGGACACCACATGAGGTCTTCACGGCATAAGTGCTCTGATGTGAAAAAAAAAAAAAAAATGCTAAAAATTGACTAAGTTGCTATTGCCAGAATTTGTGTAAAATCATTGTAGTTTTCATGCACTTCTCCACTGCTTTTACTGTTCTGCTGTCATTTGTCAAACTGTGTTGTGTATAGAGCCACTACTGTACGCGCTTCTCCATCCTGTCAGTTTCAGTCGGTCCTCAAAATATCTGCTCTCTCTTCAAGCAAGTGTCCTTCTGCCCCTGCAGGGGCTTCTGCCATAACAAATCCATTTCCCATCCTTCAAGAGGTGAATTGTTTCTGTAGCCACATCACAAAGTCTGATTGGAGGAGCCTCCTGCTTCACTCCACTAATGAATTTAATTACATTGTTCATGCCGTCCCACTGAGACAGCGAGTGGAGGTTTGCATGGTCCTCTTACAATCTGAAGATCTCTACAGTGCTCCACCTCAGAAATTAACAAACTAATGAACAAATGAATATAATACTACTATTCCTGCATTTCAGTATTCAAATATTAATATTAAAAGGTCATGCATTGAGGTATCGGGTATTTGATTAGGGTTTGATCATTAAAAATGAAATGTAATTTCTGAAAGTATACATTTTGACAATTTTCAAAGACTGAAACAGAACCCTTGAACTGTAGTGAGGAATGGAGTGAGTTTAATATAGAATCATGTTTCATTCTCAATATTTTGGCTTGGTCTGAAAGTCAGTTATCACAGAAATTCAGAACTGATAAGTTGTGAACTGCATTTTTTAGTTGAAGTTGTTTATGTGCACTTAGTGCTTATGTATAAATTAACCTTTTTTGCTTAAAAAATGAAGTTTAATTATTAGTCGTGATAGTATATTCATGATGTTGTTGCATTAATGCGCTTTCCCCCTGAAGGCTGTGTCATTATCTTGCAACTCATGAGTATATGTTTTAAAAGCAGCTCCGATTGAGTGGCAAAAGCTAAGTTAGAACTGGTAAAATGTGTTAATTTGACTCCAAACTACTCAAAAAAGTAAAAAAGGACAGCATTCATTTAAAAAAGAAATACTTTGTTATAATATACACTACTGTTCAAATGTTTGGGGTCAGTGTTTTTTTTCTCCTTTTTTTAAAAGAAATTAATATTTTTTTAAATTGATTTGAACAAAAGAAGAGATAATAAAGACTTACATTGTTAGAAAATATTTATATTTTGAATAAAAGCTGTTCTTTTAAACTTTTTATTAATCAAAGAATCCTGAAAACAATATCACAGGTTCCAAAAAATATTAAGCAGCACAACTTTTTCCAACATTGATAATAATTCAGCATATTGTTAATAAATCTGAATGATTCCTAAAGGATCTTGTGAAGACTGATGAAAATTCAGCTTTGCATCACATGAATAATTATATTTTACGGTATATTAAAATAGTAAACCATTATTTTAAATTGTAATAATACTTTTACAAAATTACAGTTTTTTCTGTATTTTTGATGAAGATATGCAGCAATGATGAGCTTAAGAAACAACTTTAAAAACATTAAAAATCTTGATCCCAAACTTTTTAATAATGATTAAAATATTTCTTTTTCAGAATAATACTGTACACAAATATCAAGATAGTGTATATATTTCCTGTATAATCAAAAGGCCTATATATCAGCCAACTCTAATAATACCCACAGCTAATATGATGCCAGTCCTTCATAAATGAATAACCGTGAAACATAAATCAAAGGGAAGATCAGAGGACTACACAAACGTGTTTCACAGACACTCTCTATTAAAGTTATGCCATTAATACATTCAGTAAAAATTACGTGTATGACACATAAAACACATACAGCATTCTGGAATTCAGATTCTTCAAAAGAACTCCTATTATGATTTTTCATCAGTATTCCATTCCATCTCTGTTTTTCCTAGAGATGCCATAAGAATATTCCCTACATTTCAAAGACACAAACAGACATGATCTACGTTTCAGCAGGAGGTGGAAGTAAGAAGGTTTCCTGGGGTAAAAGGAGAGCTTTTATGTTTGCCACTCACGCTCACCTTCAAGCCAACGCTTCTCTCCCGACACGTCTCCAGACAGAGGCTTCTGCATACTGAAAGCTGAAGAAAGCGCACTGCGTTTGTCACCACAACAGAGTATCTCGTTTGTTTTCTCTTATCTCGCCCTGCCTCTTCACTTCAGAGATAGAGAAAAGACAAGGGCACTCGCACTGAAATAGAAGTCCTTTTGGTGATTGGTGCTTGAATAGGGACTGGACAACTGTGGCAAATAGAGATTGGAGGTTGCAGAATGAAGAATTGGCAACGGGTCGACATCAAGCACTAATCAATACACTGATATAGATCATAAGAGACACAGTCCAGACAGACGACAAAGAAGTAGCACTCAAGGGGAAAAAAAGATCATTTCAAAATAGTCTCAGTGCCTAAAACTTAAGAAATTCATCATTCTGGACTTACTAGACAAGGATTAAGACACAGTGGTCGACAAATAACAGACTAGATTAGTGGTTCTCAAAAGTTAAAACAAATCAAGGAGAATAGTGCAAAAAACTGTCTGAGGAACAAAAGGCGTTTGTGGTTGGCCAAACTGAACCAGGATTTCCAGGACACAAATCTTAACAACATTTATGTTTGTTCTTACCATTTGCGGTCAGGTAGGTCAACTATTAGGCTAATATCTTAATTAATACTGCTTGTGCGTATCTTTACCACCTATTAACTTTAGTTTGTCAAAATATTGTGCCCTTTCCTGCTTACTAAGTCCTTCTCTATATGATTTAGCAGCTTCCACACGATTTTTCTGTGGTTTAGACCAAGGTTATTTTCGTAAACGAAAACTGAAACTAAGACGAAAACGTCTGATCAGAAAACTTTTTCGTAAACTGAAATAAAATAAAAACATCAAAATAAATGAAAAATTAAATTCTCACACCAAAATATTAACAGGACAGTTTGTAAGACAGAAAACAAAATGAGTGCTGGATGAAGTGGATATTTACCTATAATCTATTGTAGAAAACTTGCAAATGAAATCTATTGATTATCAATGGTGAAGAAGCTCTTTATTCTGTGTGCAGTAAACTACTCTGTGCAAGACAATTTACATCCATTTACATGGACAAGACAAGACAGAGTGGGTTACTTCTGGTATGAAACAAGGTCTCAGCTTTAAAATGTATTTTTATAAAGAAATTCAAACAATAAATACAGTTTTGCGACTCTTTAAATGTGTTGTGACGGATCACTGTATTGTCTTATTAGATCAATCGACACATGAACCGATTGTCTTTTCTTATTTACTTAAAGAACAAAATAAACATGAATGACCATCAGAACAGATCTTATTTCAACCAAGGAAAGTCGTTCTCAATATACACAATTTTTCAAGTTTAATTCCACCAAAGTTAATCTACTCTCCTGTCTGATTTGTTTGTCTGAAAAAATGGTGGATTCGGCATTATGATTGGACAGATTGCCTGTCAATCAAGCTCTTTGTGAAGGGTCAATTGAGTTTAAAAATATAAATGTAGTCCTATAGAGTTATAGATGAATTATTGTAAAAGTTCGCCGTGATTTTGCCAAGTAAGACATGTTCCAAAAATAAAGACTAAATCTTACCCTACCTGTAATTTATTCCTAAAATCGGAGGGAGAAGATAACTGATTAACCTGAAAATCTTATTTCCTGAAAAGTTATTCCTCAATTCTGACTGGTTGATTGGAATGTTGTTCCAGGATCAACAAGGATGTGTACTTGGTGAAATCACATTCACCGAGCAACCAAAGTGTTTGCTCTCTGCAGCATGAGGTAGCAGAAATGCAGATTATTATGCAGAATATTGTTCTTGTTTTAAACAAAAACGCTAAATAAAAATGAATTATTTGTAATAAAAAGATAAATATTTAAGGTGAGACACCACTGACAAAAACACTAGCCTACATTAAAATGAATACATAAGGAAAGTAACACCCAATAACACCAAATAATAAACATCATTACTTGAGTAACTGAACTGCATACTTTCACAAGCTGACAAATTTGACAGCGGGATGTTTATTCACCTCAGCCTGCCAGTAAAGGAAATAAACTCACTCTAGTCTTCAGCAGACACACTCACTCTCATCCTAATCAGTATTGATTCAGCAAATGGCTTCTTGACAGAGGAATCATGGTTTTCTTAAACAGAAGCATGTGAACTGAAACCACATCACCATTTACAATGCAATTATCAGTAACATCACTTCCTCAGATATACAGAATCAGGGATTTATCCAATATCTATTTAAAAAAACTTGTCAAAATATATTAGCACAGAGAAAAAGGCCCAATGCATCAATATATGTCAGAAAATTTGATACAAGTTTATACCTCAAACAATGTGCATTATAAACAACTGATTTAACTTCACCAGTTATGGTCACAACCTGTCTTTTCAGTATATACTACCAAGATAATGTCACTCTGTTTTGCACCACAGATTTTGTTGCTGTGCAACCTGTATTTAAAGAAATAATTCAGCCAAGAATAAAAATAGTCATCATTTACTCACACCATGTCCTTCCAACCCCACATTATTTTCTTGCTTTTGTGAAACCCAAAGGAATGCCGCAGACAAACTACAAGGAGTATGGATTGTGATTTATACTGCTATGCTATCATTCAGTGGGGGATCTGTAAAATGTGTAATGTTTTTTTTTAAGGAAGTCAATTATGCTCATCAAGTCTGCATTTATTTGATTAAATATACAGAAAAAACTGTAATATTGTGAAAGATTATTACAATTTAAAATAACAGTTTTCTATTTTAATAAATTTTTAATTTTCATCAGCCATCACATGATCCTTTAGAAACCATTCTAATTTGCTGATTTATTATCAATGTTGGAAACAGTTGTGCTGCGTAATATTTTTTTAGAACCTGTGATACTTTTGTAAGGATTTTGGGATAAATGCCCATTAAAAAAAGAACAGCATTTATTTAAAATAGTTTTTTTATTTCTAACAATATAAATCTTCACTATCACCTTTTAACACATCATTGCTGAATGAAGTATTAATTTATTTAAAAGTTTTGGAACAGTAGTTTATATTGTTAAATAGATTTCTATTTTGAATCTTTTGCAGTCAATATATATGTAAGAATACAAGTTATATGTAACGTATGTCATATGCAAGAAAACATGAATTTAGTTGTTGTGATTTTCATTCTTTTTCTCTTTTGGCTAATTGAGTGCACAAACCAAATTTAGTCTAAACAAAACAAATACTAACATAGCTGCATCTTAAAGGGGTCATCGAATGCAAAATTCACTTTTACATGTTGTTTGAGCATAAATGTGTGTTAGCAGTGTGTGCGCACAACCTCTCAATAATGATAACAATCCACCCAGTGGTTCTCATGTGTGACGTTGTGTGAAGTTCCCACAATAGTTGATTGACACTGCCATAGGGCTGGGCGATATGGCCTAAAAATAAAATCCCCGATTTTTTCACAAAAAATCCGATTTACGATTTAAATCAATTTTTCCCCCCTACTTCTTTTAGCATGTAAAGAAACCCCAGCTTTTCCGCAATATATATGGGCACCATATATTTTGCAATATACATTGCAACTGCATCAGCAATCGCTTTCCACCAGGCCCCATTCTTATCATACCAGACACAGTAAATGTTTGTAAGACAAATAAATATGAGATGGGAGGAAAATATATATTGCCATGCTTTTCTCTTGCACTTACATCGTATACAAAAATATATAATTTTGAACACAGAAATATTAAATGATTTAAAAAACTGAAACGATCTGCCAGCAGGTGGTGGTAAGACACTGATTTAATTACTGAATCATTTCATCCATTTGATTTGTTTGAACGGATGGTTCATTCAAGAATAAAGCAAGTGACTCTTTATGAATGGGAAATTGAATCATTTCACTAGATTCGTTTAAAAACGCGCGTTCATTCATAAACGAAACACCGCTGTGTTTGAGTGGAGATGCGCGGCGGCTCAGCTGTGACTGTGTTTCAGATTACTTTTGACGACGAAATAGAGCAAAATCAGCAAATAGTGTTATAGTCAGACAATGTAAGTCACTTAATAATAACTTCTTGTTTATTTAACTGTTGTAATAAATCAATATCTCGTTTACAATCTCCCTTAACAATGATTAAAAGCTGTCACTCATCTTAGTTCACAATCTCACAAAGCTCTATTACAATAAACAAAGCTACTGCCCATTCAGTCTCTTATTTACACTCTCTCTACACTTGAGATACATTAGTCAACGTGCAAAACACATAGAAACCTTTGAAGCTCCACTCAGCGCAAACACAAATATGCTGGTCGGGTCAGTCGCACATGGTGCTCCTAAATATTTTTTCATAGTCGCACGTAGTAGTTTCTTTTTGCCCTTGAACGGCGGGTCGCACCATAGGCCTATGTCTCACTTCCTGCTTCCGGAACACGGAGTAGGGTAATAGAACTTCCGGTCATTGCTAGTAACGCTACTGCAATGATAACAACAATGGCAGCAATTGTTCTTGAAGCGTACCAGGTTGCTTTACGACGAAACACTACGCAAGTCTTGGGTGAGATTAATAAAGAGAGATGAGGGGCCTTCTTTTAATATTCTCCGGGGCAGCACTTTCGTTTGCAGTTTGCATTTCAACAAGGAGAGCATCTACGTCTCGCAAAGTGGTCGGAAGAAACTTAAAATACTACACCAACCCGGTTACCCTGGAATAACTGGGGGGACGATCAGCCCCATCTATGTATTCCCACCAATGATTGTAAATAAAACAAAATTCGATTAATTAAAAAGGATGTTTTATCTGACACATGTATTACACTTATCTCTGCTATATAAATACACTTGACTTTGACATTCAATAATATCACGTTAAGCGTTTTCTCCCTCATAGAAGCCCATTATAAGGAAACAGCTTAACGTGGTTTAACGTACCTCAACAGCGATCAGGAAAGACCAAACTTCTGTTAAATTTTACTTATAATAAATACTTGCTGCTGTCAAAAGAACAAGCTCTTATTCAGCATACAAAGTGATCGCCCCCCATAGAAGTCCATTATAACAAACCATGTTATGCTTTTTCCTTAATGGAGTTATATAGGGATAAACTCTTAACGTGATATCATTCACTTTATATGCTGAATGATATTTCATTCGTTCGACAGCAGCAAGTATTTATTATAACTGAAATTTAACAGAAGTTTGTTTTCCCTAGTCGTTGTTAAGATACGTTAAACCACGTTACGCTGTTTCCTTATAACGGGCTTCTATGAGGGAGAAAACGCTTAACGTGATATTATTCACTTTACCTGTCGAATAAGGACTCGTTCTTTAGATAGTAGTTAGTGTTTGTTCCAAGTAAGGTTTGACAGAAATGTGGGGTTTCCTGGTAGTTTTTTACGTACATTAAGCCACGTTAAGCGTTTTAGAACGTCCCTAAAAAGCTAACCGGAACTGCCTTCTCCCCACTCAGAGACGTTCAATTGTTGCGTGACATAGGCCTATTGAGAAATTAGGTCGCACTCTAGAGCCCTGATATGCAAATAATTCGCCATTGTCTTCAATCATCTCTCTACTCTGTTTATGTGGTAAGTGAAATTGTATGTACTGTAATGTAACAGGCTAACTTGCTAGCAAGCAGCTAATCATGTCCCCTTAGTGACTCGCGTTATTTTACCAGAACGCGTTGTTTTCCGTTCTGAATACATATATATATATATATATATATATTAAAAAAATCGCGATACCTTGATTTAATAAAAAAATTAAATCGTCTTAAAACGTAAATTCGAATTAATCGGAAAAATCGAAAGAATCTCCCAGCCCTACACTGCCATTACTTTTGTTTTTGAAGGGAATGCACCCCCGATCTACATAAATGCATCTATGTTTGCACAAATCATTTGTGATCCAGCTTCGCCTACAGCAGAAATGAGTATAAGGGTTTTTAAAGGAAAGGAAAGGAAAGGAAAGGAAAGGAAAGGAAAGGAAAGGAAAGGAAAGGAAAGGAAAGGAAAGGAAAGGAAAGGAGGCCAAGTATTGTGACCCATACTAGCAGTGTTGCCAACTTTTTTCAATGGAAAGTAGCTATACCCCGCTTGAAAAGTCGCCAAATGTCGCTAAATGACATCATACGCTCATTAGCATATTAATGACGTCAGTACGTCGTATTGTCTTGCGTCTCTGTGCTCACATACTGCTATTTGATGCAGCCAAATTCAATAAAACTGTTTTCATTTATATATTTCATAGATATATTGATATATTTTACGGTTTCTTTTGTCAGACAACGGGGTAAATATGAAATAGTGACTGAAACGCAGCCCATTAGGACTACATAACCAGCTCTCGAAGATATATCTACACTAAAAACGTGATTCATAATCACGATACTGTCTAAAAAAAAATCAAATACACATACGATTAAGACAATGGCTGTGCTGTGATTTCGGGCTATACTTGCATGTAAAATAGAGTTAGAAGCATCAGAATATATTTTTTTATCTGAAAATGCTGCTTCTCTGCCGCTCACTGAACAGAGCAGATGCAGATAGAGAGAGAGAGGGAGAGCGCGTGCGCTGGGAAAGCACGACTTCACGCTCGCGCAGCAGTACCAGAGAGTCTCATAAGCTAAATAAGGTTTTCCAAGAAGTCGCTAGATTTGTCGCTAGGCGCTTTTTTGAAAAAAAGTCGCTAAGGGGGCCTGAAAAGTCGCTAAATATAGCGACAAAGTCGCCAAGTTGGCAACACTGCATACTAGGAATTTGTGCTCTGCATTTAACCCATCCAAGTACACACAGTAGTGAACACACACACACCGTGTGTTTCTTAATAATGTGCTAGTTAGCAAGTTTCGCGGCTAAAGTAAACAGGAAGGCTCATCACCCCACAGAAGAGAGGGGCGGGGTGAGCAGAGATCATTAGAATTTAAAGAGGCATGCAACAAAACACGTTGCTGTGAAAAGAGCTGATTTTGACAAGGCAAAAGGGTGTTGTTTTACAATACCATTGAGAAATTTTAACCAACGTATGTTATAGGCTTTTCTTTAAGACCCTAAATAATCATATCAACTTGTGGAAAATGGGCATCCAATGACTTTATGGAGTCACATATTCTAAAAGAAGAGCTGAAACTACGTTCAGTACCTTCACTCATAGACTTGCTAAACAGATTCAGCTGAATGAGAAGACAGATGACAGAAAGGCTGTGACACTGGCCATTATGGCGCATTGATATATTCGTTCCCGAAAACAGCACTGGGATCATTTTGAATAGTTATTTAGAGAAAATGAAGCCTAGCCGAAAACAGCTCCTGTGGAGAAAATGGATCACAATCTGTCAGGGGCTGATTGTGCAGAATATTCGTGCATCTGGCTTGAGTGTCTCACTTTGCACTACTTGCCAGTGATGTGCTGTTTGCCGCGACGGGCCTGTGGACTGTAAAATATCTCATATTCAAAATGAAGGCAACAACAGCGATAAACTGTTTTTTAATCAATTTACCTGCTAACGTGCATATCTCAGATGAATGTAAACACATATACTTTTTCCATGTGTGACAGCACAGGTGAGTTTTATTGACAGCAACGGCATAACGGCTCCTCTGATTAGCAAACCATCTCATCAGAATGGATAATCGAATTATTCAACGTCAAATTAAATTTAATAATTTGTTTCTGGAAAAAGGCTTAAAGGAAGAAGAAATTTGATTTGCCTCCACACAGCTATTATTAAATGTAACCTTTCCAACCAATTATCTTTCAGCATCAGGTAAAGAGAGAATACATACATAAATAAATATTCAAATACATATAGAAAACGGTTTAACTTCGGTGAAAGAGTTGGTACTTTTTTATGATGTGCAAATGGTTAAAATTATGTTCCAAAAGGAGCTTTTGTACTGATTTCCCGTGGAGGAGGAAAAGGATAATATGGATGGAAATGGACTGTGATAGTATTGTGGCTCAGGCACTTAGCTCTCTGTTTTGGATGAGATAAGCAAAACTTCACAAGTGTGCTTTTGTGATTTCAGTTAACACACTATGGCAGCAGTCATTGTCTTCCAGCAGAGCTGGATAGATGCTTTGCGCTCAAAAATGTTGATTATAATTATCCGCAGCACGCTCTAGAAATGTTAAATAGGTTTTCAACTGAACACTTTCACATACACTTTTACAAATTCACTTGATCCACAGTGTCAGATGATAAACACAAATGAGCACAAACAAATACAAATACACGCACCAACAGTTACACTTGCTCTTCAAATGTAATTTGCTACTGCGAAACTAAAAACATTTATGTAGCCAAATCACTGCCTACAACATCCTATGTATGCTATGCGAAGGAATAACTGCATATATAAACAAAATATATATATATAAGAGGAACATGGTCAATTTGTAAGCTAGAAGGTGAATGTTTCATTCACGGAACAATTATTTTTAATCATGACCCACCCCTAAAATACACAAACAACACCTTCCAAAGAAGTAGAGAAACACGTGCCTGGAGAACAGAGTGAGGGCAGCCATTGTGACATGTTCAGAGTCTGGCTCATCAACAGAGCCTCCTAATCCATAATCATCAGAGCAAAACTCACAGGATCACTTTCCTCAGGCTTAGATTAGAGTTAATAACTGATTCTTGCAATCCAAAGTAAGCATTGCCTCGGTAATCCTGAAGGCAGACGAACTGCTAGTGAGGCTTTCAACCCATGATGCCTAAATCCTACAAGCGAAGTCAAGTGCATCTGCCTAAAGCTTTCAGCTAATATGATAACGTGAAGTTAATGACAAAGTTTATGATAACAATGCGTCCTGCTCCGGATTAAGAACGATGATGTTGAGGTTAAGCATCCTAGAATTGATTTTACAAAATATATATATATTTTTTTTAAATGAATAAGAAAACAATGTACAAAATTAAAAAAAAAAAAAAAAAAGTAAAAAAAAAGATTTTAATTAAATTAAATTAAACTATAAAAAATAAATAGTAAAAAATGAAAAAGAAAATAGTAAAATAAAATAGAAAATATAAAAAAAAAATTATAAAATAAGATAAAATAAATAAATAAAATAAAATAAATTCATAAATACTGCAGCTGGCATATAATCTAAATTAACATAATAGAAAATAATACACTAAAGTATGTTGTTTTAGCAAAATAAAGTAAAAATTAAATTAAATTAAATTAAATTAAATTAAATTAAATTAAATTAAATTAAATTAAATTAAATTATGCAGTTGGCATAAAAACTAAAATAGAAAATAGTAAAAGAAAAAGTAAAATTTAGTAAAATATAAAACAATCAAATAAAAACTGCAGTTGGCATATAAACTAAATATGCACAACAGAAAATAATATACTAAACTATATTGTTTTAGCAAATAAAACAAAATAAAAATCTGCATTTGTCATATAAACTAATGTACTGTTTAGGGCAACTAAAATAAAAATAAATAAAGTAAAATAAAATAAAATAAGAAATTGAATTGTAAAAATAAAATAAAATCATAAAATAATAAAATAAAAACTGCAGTTACCATAAACTAAAAATAAAATAAAATTAAATTAAATTAAATTAAATTAAATTAAATAAAATTAAATTAAATTAAATTAAATTAAATTAAATTAAATTAAATTAAATTAAATTAAATTAAATTAAATTAAATTCTGCAGTTGGCATATAAACTAATTTTTTTTATTCTTTTACTATTTTCTATTTTCTAAAAGAAAATAGAAGATAGTAAAAGAAAAAGTAAAATAAAAAGAAAAGAAAATTAAATTAAATTAAAATAAATAAAATTAAATTAAATTAAATTAAATTAAATTAAATTAAATTAAATTAAATTAAATTAAATTAAATTAAATTTTTTAATTATGCAATTAATTTGCAGCCACTTTAGTACTTTCTTCTTTTTCATTCTGTAATTCTGTAAAAGTTCTGTAAAAGACATATTGTGCAACTTTCTATCATCTCTGTAGTTATTTCTAAAAAACGATGTTATATGAAAGTCTTACTTTCCTTTACAACAGAAAATAATGTTGATTAACTTTCAGAAAACACACAATTTCCATGTTTGACAATATTTTTGCAAAACATTTCATAATGGAGAAAAGAAACGGGTGTTGCTTCATCATAAAATAGCATGCAGCATTAGCAAGATTATCTGAAGTGCATGATTGGGAACATTACCGGGAAGGTTTTCTACAATTAGATTACAGAGAACAGCAGAGGCTACTTTAATCTGAAAGTACATAACATAAAGCTGATGTTCTTTTAACATCTCCACTCCAACGCTGCCCATTTTGTACACCATTCATTCATGTCCAAAAAAAAATGGATTGCTTTTTCTGGTTTGTCAATGGCTACACAAAGCCATCAAACAGACTAGTATTGGTCACCCACCAGCTTCTCCAATCTTCTCAAAGAGTTACATTTGAAGTGAAAATGAAAATGAAAATGTCCCCAGGCTTAATTGAGGGTCCTCTAAAGACTGAAAAAAATGTTAATGCTTCTGGATTCCCATACACACCTTTACACATCACATAAAGTGGGGGCATATGGAACACGCAAGAGCTAACCGGCTCCAAATACACATATTTGGCATGCCAGCCACTAATGGAAGGAAGATACATGGTGAGGGGGCAGCCGTATGGAGCGAGCAAGATGCAGCACTGATCGAAATAGAGAGCCAGCACAATTGCAGCAACCGTTAATGAAACATACAACGGGCAGACTGAGCTCTGAATGCTATTGATTGGAAAGTAGAATATATAAAATGCCTATTGAACCAGTGGAAGGCTGTATTCCAGGAATAAGTGAGTCTCAACGGGTTGCAAGACCAGATTCTGCCTTGAGCTGCAATATTGTGTATACTTTGGAAAACTTCATTTTAAATATCTTAAATATCTCATCAATTGCGTATGTCACATCATTCCCACTTAATGGACCATCTGGCTGTAATTAACTGATTTTTCAACTAGCTACACTTAGAAGTGCCCGCAGGATTCTCATCCATGATACACAGAGGACTACATCAAGGTGGCACTAATGTATTTATACAAGAATCACAACCTTGAGACAGAATGGATATAAACAAGTCAAATCTGATTGGCGATTTTAGTGCAAACAGAGCTCTGGTCATTAAAACAGCAGCAAATTTACCCAACCAAATTCGCTCAGAGTCACTTCCCATGTCTCTTCACATTCATTTGTTAATAAAAGAAACCACAATGCAATATATTTGTTTTTCACTGATTTCAGTACATACTGTGAAAGCACAGGAAATTAGATACATGTGTTTTTTTCCCCTGATTGGGAGCTTTTGATTAGTTTTTCTTGATGGGTTTAACATTAGCTAAGTCAGAGAGTGTTATAGATCAACCATACTAATTTGTTAAGTGCTTTTCTGTGCAAATGCCCCAAGCTGACCACTGAAATGTCAAGTTTATCAAAGAAAATCTATTGCATTTAGTGCTACGAATTCATGTCAATAAATGTCTCTTCCCTTATGAAAGGGAATTTTATCTAATTCCTTCAAGAGCAGGATTTTTCAATTGAACATTTAATTTGAAATCTAAAAAGTTAGCATAAAAAAAACTAAACTAAATCATGTGACATAAATGGACAAAGTCAAACGTAAAATATAGGATACAACGGTGCTAAAGGCACACCCTAAGAAAAAAATGGGCTTTTCACTGTGCCCAAAGTGTACACTCTTAAAAATAAAGGTGCTTCGCTATGCCATAGAAGAACCTTTTTTGTTTAAATGGTTCCATAAAGAATCTGTAACATCTGAAGAACTTTTCTGTTTCACAAAAGGTTCTTTGTGGCGAAAAAAGGTTCTTCAGATTATAAAAAGGTAAGAAAGAAATGGTTCTTTGAAGAACATTTGACTGAATGGTTCTTTGTGAAACCAAAAATAGTTCTTTGGCATCGCTGTGAAGAACCTTTTAAAGCACCTTTATTTTTAAGAGTGTAGTGGTTTAGAGGAAAATAATATCAAAGGCGCCTTTTAGCCCTGCGCACCCCTACTTCACTTGAAATAGATTTCCCTTGAGAAGAGTTTGCCCTTGCTTGTCCTGAATGCTATCATTTTCATTAATGGCGGGTTCACACAACACAATTTTTAAAGTAGCTGCATCACTGCTCTTCTTACACTGCGCGACTGTCTGGGGCACCATCTGCAGACTGTCCTGCAGAGTTTAGCTCCAACCCCAATTAAACACAAGTGAACCAGCTAATCAAGGTCTTAAGCCTACAAAAAACTTCCAGGCAGGTGTGCTGAGGCAAGTTGGAGCTAAACTCTGCAGGACACCTGCCCTCCAGGATAGAGTTTGGACACCCTGATCTAGTTGCTGTTCTGTGCACAACACTTCAACAGATAGGTGACAGGGGTCACACATTACATTACTTTTCAATAGCAAGAATCACCAACAGCTCGGCCTTGTCTACAAACTACGTTTCACAACCAAAATGTGAGAATTGATACGGGAAATAATGTAAGATCATGCGAGAGACAGGCGATGTCCAACATAGGCTCATTGGAAATACGTGCCTCTATATACATTTCTGCAAAACTGAAAAATGACCTATATGTATGGATCACTGCAGTTTACAGTTGAAATGAATACTAGAGGCAGCAAAACTCTGACAACTCTTATTCCTTTTCACACAAAGTATGATTTACACACAGAGTTTTGAATAATAATGTCTAATTTTCACACAGTTAGTTGCAGAATATTATATTATGGCTTCAAAACAATTTTAACATCCTGTGAGATTTAAAAACTGATACTTTTGAACCTGTGAAAACCTGTGAAACTACGGTTCAACAAAACAGCTCAAATCTGTGTAAGAAAGTTTAAATAGCACGGCAGCATCGAGAAATGCGTTTTTATATCACTTTTGCATTTGCTAACACTATCGGTTCGGTTTAGGGTTTGGTGTAGGGGGTTTTCCAACACGATATAGCAGTAACCTTTAGTGACATTACCGGGATATTTGAATTCTGAACAGCTGCAACACGTACCTCAAGCAGCGTAATAATAACGCAGCAAAACATGCCCGTACCAGTGTACTAAAAATGTCCATGGTCAGGTATTGAACACGTTTTAGCATCACTCTCTGGACATTTCACTTTAAAACTGGCACTGAATGTGCAGTAAGGTACGTAATTATGGTGTCATTTGAATTCATGTCAAAAATGGTAGCCTGCTAAATGTTTGCATTCCAAGTTGAGTGAAAAATAATAAATAAATAAGAAAGAATATGAGGGAGACAATGGTTGCTTGCAAATTTTTGTCATTAATTACTCATCGTCATGTAGTTCCAAACCCGTACGACCTTAGTTCTTCTTTAGATATCCGAAAGCTTTCTGACCCTGCATAGACAACAATGCAACTGACACATTCAAGGCCCATATAGGTACTGTATTAAGGGCATCATTAAAATAGTCCTTGTGACAACAATGGACAACTGTAACTATATGAAGCTACGAGAATACTTCATGTGCGCAATGAAAACAAAAATAACGACTTCATTCAACAATTTCTTCTCTTCCATGTCAGGAGTTCTGACAATTTCTAATATAATGATTTATTTAGAGG